>NC_047049.1:53263214-53577983 GCF_011762595.2 Tursiops truncatus | reverse complement strand
TTTTTGCTTCCACGGTCTCCGCAGTTTCCCCTCCTGCCCCTGACCACAGCCCTGGAGGAAAGGCAGGGCAGGGGTCATTACTCCTCTTTCCCTGCTGGCAAACTGAGGCCAAGAGAGGGTCTGTGAGCTCCTTAGGGTCACACAGCAAGGTGGTGACAACCCAGCCTTCCTGACTCCTGACTTCCCCAAACCTCAGCTCCTTTATGCGCTTTGGAAGGACTGGCCAGAAACACTGACCCTGAGGGTGCTTTTGGCCTCTGGTGGCCGCACCGGCACAGTTCAGGATGAAAGAAAGTCCCCCAGCACCCAGTTCATTCCGGTGGCTTTTCTCTTGGTTTCCGAGGCCTCCTTAAGCCTGGATGTGGAGGGTTCTCCTGTGCTTCTGCCTTTGGTGCCCCTGGCAGACTCTAGCTCAGCCCCTGGGCCACTCTCTGCCCTGGAAATCCTTTGTCCTTTCAAGCATCTGTGCCCAGCAGTGCAGGGACCTGTCGCAGTCCTGACCGGAAGGTGGGTGCACGTGTGCTCAGCGAGCAGGATACTTTTGGGGGAGGAGTGTCAGGGAGAACCCTGCAGGCACTCCTGGGAACGTCAACAGGTTCCAGGAAGGATCCGGATTTTGTTTAAACCTTGTGATTTGGGGTCCCACCCATGGGGAGGAAGCCATGTTGAGCCCATTGTCCAGAGTCCGAGGGGAGGGGGCTTCACTGAGACGTCCGGGGGCGGCCAGCAGTTCCTGACCTGGGCCCAGGGCCCAGGTCTGTGCTTGGCCCCTCTGCCCCTCTCCGGTCTCCTCTTGGCACCGCCTCTGCTGTCTGCTCTGTCGTCTTGACTCTCTCCTCTTTGCCGTTGCGGTCAGCCCTCCTCTGATCCATTCCTACAGTAACAGCAGCTTTTCAGTCCTCCTTCCGTTAGGTGTGTTAGCCCCACTATACAGGTGAGAACACTGAGGCCTCCTGAGGAGGCTTAGTGACTCTCCTGGTGTCACACCAAGGTGGAGGCGAAGCCAGCGTCAGGAGCACCCAGTCTGGGTGGGTGAGGTGGCCGAGGAGCCTGCTGACCATCCTGTCCTTCCTTGCAGCCCTGCTGTCCTCCTGGTGCGAGGAGCTCGGCCGCCTGCTGCTGCTCCGACATCAGAAGAGCCGCCAGAGCGACCCCCCTGGGAAACTCCCCATGCAGCCTCCCCTCAACTCCATGAGCTCCATGAAACCCACTCTGTCACACAGGTGAGTGGGCATGTGCCACCAGGGGTGGGTCCGGGGCCCGCTTGGGTGGATGCTGGACAGCCCCCCTTCAGGCCCCCAGGTCTCCTTGGAAATGCGCCTCAGGTGGGAGAAATGGGATGGGTGCCCCTGAACAGCCGGGAGGATAGTACATTTTCTAAAATGCAATTGTCATGTTTTAAATCCTCGTGGGTGAGCGCCGTTTCTCCCCCATCAAAACAGAGGCTGAAAGCTCCGGGCTTACCCAGCCTGACTGCTTTGTCCCTTTGGTGGAGGGCCGTCTCTTCTTCAGGTTCTAGACTTCTGGCAGAAAGTTAGCCTTCCTGAACCCGGAGCCTTCCCTCTTTCCTAAGCAGGGTCTCAGGCAGGGCTGGAAGGGGCTCAGGAAGGTCACCGGGCTGGTGGTCACAGCCCAGGCCTTCCAGACAGGAGCCTTGTGCGGCTGGACCATCAGCACTGGGCAGGGCCACCAGAAACCCAGCATCACAGGTGGGACTGGGCTTGCCAGAGGCCATCAGGCACTGAGCAACTGTCCAGTCTGCCCTTCACCAGCCTCAGAAGGAGCACGTGGTCAGGACCGGCAAGTGCCCCAGTTCATTATCTCCACGTCCCTCGCTGAGCTGGGGATGTTCTCTGCGAGCGCTGTTCGGGCTGACCCTGGAAGAACAGGGACTGTCATGCTGTCTGCTCTCCCTGTGCCCAGAGCACGCTGCAGGACACCTGGGTCCCACCATCAAGGCGCTGCCGGGAAGTCTGGTACTGGCCACGCTTTGTCAATCGAATTAGAGTTAGTTGATTCTTGGAGCCAGAAGGGAACTTAGAGTTCTTGGGTCCAGCACCTGCCCGAGCAGGATGGCCCCCAACATGTGGCTGGTTCCCTGCCTCGGTCAGATCCTTCTCAGGGTCACTGCCTCATTATGCCCTCGGTCAGGACTCTGACAGCTCTGATGCTTGGAACAGCCCCCTTCTGTAGGTGTTTCTGAGGACGGGGTACTGTTGGCATTTGGGCCAGAGTAGTTTTTTATGGTGCAGGGGTTTGCAGGGCATGTCATGTCTTGGTCCCTGCCCACTCGATTCTCCTAGTGACCCCCAGGCATTGCTAAAGGACTCTCACATGTTTGGGGGGTGGAGGTATCACCTGTGGTTAAGAACCGCTGCTCTAGAGAGGCAAAGCCCTCCTCCGTCCACCTTCCCCCTCTTGCCCCCGCTCAGCTAAAAAGCCGCAGGTCTTCTCCAGCTGAACTGCTGCCCAGCCACTGAGTACAGGCTGTGGCTGAGAGCAACCCAAGCTACACACTTTGCGTTTACCCTTGCTACCTTTTACCTCCTTAACTCTCCATCCTGCCAGAGCCATCCTGCCTCTCACGATCCCACGTCTCATGTCCTTCTCAGCCATCCCTCCTCCGGGTCATTTCAGTAAAGCTGCCTCTGATGGCAGGCCAGCCCCTCCGGGGACCTGCCACAGACCCGCTTGGCCGTGACCGCAGCCAGCCCTTGGCCAGGTCTCCGCTGAGTTGAGCTGAAAGCATGAGACTGCCTGGTCCTAGGGTTAAACAGATGAAGGGTGTCTCTGCTCCAGGAGCTGACTCTCACTGGTTGGGGAAATAAGACTCAGTGAGGCAAAATTGGGAGCTGGCAGGTGGAGGCAGGGTTAGGGTGAGTGACTTTGGGGTTCTCTAGGAGGAAGATGGCCAGGGTGAGACGGTCAAGAGGCCCAGAGGATATGGGCCTTGACCTTGAAGGACTTGGGCTGGAAGCTGGGCAGATAGCATCCTATGAGTTCGAACTGGCTTTCCCAAGAAATACTATGGGCCAAAGAGCCACTGGCTGGTACCCAGTGCCCTGCTACACACACACACACACACACACACACACACACACAGACACACACACACACACACACACACACACACACACACACACACACACACACACACACACACACCCCCCACTCTTCAGCCCCTTGCCTCTCAGAGAAGGGAGAGCTGTGTGCGTTGGAAGATGGGTAACAACATTGTGTTGATGGGTAACAACACAGCAAGGTGACAGGCATTCTGGACCATATCCTACACCCCAAGGACAGAACTGGAAGGGAAATGCCCAGAGCAGGACGATGACTTGCCTAAGAACACACAGCCAGGGAGGGGCAGGGCGCCGAACCACACACAGCGCTCTACCCTTCACCCTCCCACTAGCCATTCGAGACCAGTGATGTGGTATCTGGTCATTAACCCGATCCTACGCCACACCTCGCCCTATTTCCCGATTTATAGTGGGACGGTTGAGACCAGAAGGAAGTATCATCTGTTGAACAAGGCCCAACCCATGTCCATTCAGACCAGGGCTGTTCCGAGGGCGCATTGTGGCCTGTGATTAGAGATCGGCTGCTGTCTACCTGTAACTTCATGCGTTTCCCCAAGGTGGGGAGTCCCTTATTTCCAGAGAAACTCCAATGGGGTGCATCACCTTCTAAGTCCCTCACGTAATTTCCTAAACAAGAAGGAAAGAAAGTGGAAGAGAAAGTCAAATACTGTCACAGCTAGGAAAGTCTTCTGCCCGCCCTCCTCCACAGCTGTATTGAATGACTTGGAGGAAGGAAGCTTCTCTTCCCCTTTCATTAAGGAGACCTCAGGCGGGGGGTGAGCTTAGGGACCCTGCGTGTTCAGGATTCGGTGCTCGGAGGTGTGTGGCTCTTCCAAGACGCAGGGGTCCTTGTCTGAAGGTTCTGAGGACAAGCAAACAGGAGAGGGTGAGGGAGCCCGGATGCCTGAAGCCCCAGGCCGGTGGGCTAGGAGGCTGTGACTGTTGTATTTCTGTAGTTCAGGCGTCACGGTCACATCCATCACAGGCCATGGAGGTCGGCCCCACAGCATCAGTCTGTGAGTTGGGGCCTGTGCCAAGGACCCCTGGAGCCAGCTTCTGAGCGTGCCAGCGGTTAGGAGGAATCCTGGGTACCCACACGTTTGGCTCGCGCTGTGGTTCGTGGAGCAGCCTGTGGGCTCGTCCCCGTCTGGTCCTGACCACTGAGCCGTCGGTGTGCCGTCCTCCCACTTTATAGAGGTGCGCAGAGCACCGCACAGGAGAAGGGAGGCTGGGAGAGGCCAGCCCAGGGCAGGAAGGGGCCTCGGGCCTGCGGCCAGGCAGCAGGATCCCTTCACAGGCCCTGCAGTGACCCAGACTTGTTGCCAACAAGTATTTCTGTCTTCTTCCAGATATTTAGCGAGTGGCTGAAAAAGCCGTTTGTGATGAGCGCATTGTCCATGTGCAAGTCAGTGCCACAACAGTAATGGAAAGCCTAATAAGTCTTGTGTATGCTCTTCATTTGATTACAGTCAAAGTCCACTAGAGCTGGGGAAGCCTCCAAGACCGAGGGGTGCCACCCTTCCCCTCCAGGTGAGGGATTTGCAACCCCCAGAGGAGAGGTTCCTGGGAGGGGCCTTGGGGCTCCCCTCGGATTCTGGGCACGGCCCTGTGCTCCCGTCCAATCCTGAGCAGGACCCTGTGCTGCACTCCGTATAGCAGGCGGGGTACAGGCCCTGGAGCCAAGCTGCCCAGCATTGAGTTTCAGCTCTGCCATCTTCGCTCTGGGTCACTTTGGGCAGCTCTGTATCCTCTCTCTACCTCCGTTGCCTCACAGGTAGCAATGGAATGACAGCAGCAGAGGACTTAACGCGTGTTGCCAGGCCTGGACACGGGGAGCCCCGTGGACGAGTCATTATTCTCTGAACCCTCAGCCTGGGGCCGTCAGACTCAGATGTGCTCATTCACGGTCAACCAACAAAGAAGGGATCAAGCAAAACTGACTGCCGGTCCTCTTCTTTCCTTGGTCCCATCACACCACCTTCACCGCTTTTCATTTTTAGCTCTTTTTTGTACAGCCACACCGAAAGCTCAGTTTGTAATAGACCCCTCTTCTTGCCCCCAGGAAAAAAGAAAAAAGCAATGAAAGGGAGACTGAAGGATCTATAAATCCGTCAGTTCCAGATTGCCAAGATGCAAGGATCTTTTCCTTTTCTCCTTCCTCTTGAAAAAATTTAAAGCCCTCTAATACGCAGTTAGCTGCACCAGTTCCTCTCTGAGTTTCACCGCAGGGAGGGAAGGAAGCAGCCCCCACTAATTGTGATGATGGAGAGAGCTGCTAATGGTCCCCCTAAATTAAAGATGGTGGGAGCGTCAGCTCCTCACTGGCTTGGTGTGTCATTAGTGGTAACACTACAGCCTTGCGCAGAGACGGGACCAGTAGAGCCGGATGAGGGAAATTAATTAAGGTCTGATGATACCCTTAATAGGAATTTGTTATTTCTCCCAAATAAAGTGGCTGTGAGAAGTGCAAGGGAAGAAATAATGCAGCCCTCCCTCCCGCTTCCCTCCATGGATGTCTGTGTAGACACTTTCACAGGAGGTGCCCGGGAACCAGGAATCATCACTCCCTCTTTACTCATTTTCTCATATTTAGCAAATATTGGTCAGTGCCCATGGGGCTGGCAAACAGACATGTAAACCGTCTGCTGTAACTACAGTGTGAAAAGCTCTTTGTAAAATATATGAAAAGAAGTGCTAAGGGAACAGAGTAAAATGCCCTTGGTGGTCTGCTTAGGAGAGTCACAAAAGGGAGCATCCAGGCTGGGCTCCGAAGTATAGATAGGAGTTTATGAGAGAAAGGAAGGCAGAGGAACACTAAGGAAAGCCTCAGAGGCTTGGAACGTATGTTCAACAGGCAGGAATGATAATAACACCCCCTCCCATTGATAACCTATTTGCAAAACTTCTAAGCACCATCACTGTATCATCAAGTAAATATGGGTACCTACACCCCACTTGAGCTGGAGAAATGGAGAGAAAAGTATAGGTACAGTTGAGCAGAGACTGTCTGCCAGGCACTGTGCAGAATTTTACCTGCATTTGTATGTTTCATCCTAAGCATATTAGTATTAGTCCCACTTTACAGATAAGAAAGTTGAGGCTGACTTAGGTAACAGGGCTCAGGTCATAGAAATCATCAGTGGCCTACCAGAGCCGAGGTTTGACCCCAAAGAATCTAAGTTCCGAGCCCAGATAGCTAACCACTGTGCTTTGAGGCCTCCCTCTGCCATTTGAATATTAGCTAAAAAAATGTTTAGTCAGAGTCCTTGAGTATTTGCCAATATACTCAGTCCAGGCCAAAGCTAGTGATCTGGTGTATAAGGTGGTTTTTTCCTGGGACACTGTTTGGGTTTTGTCTGCAGCCAGTCTTTGAAGCATAACTCACGTCTCCTGTGTGCCTTCCCTGTCTGGCTTCCCCAAGAACCTTGAGGAAGTCATGCCCCTCCTTGGAGTTCTCATGGCCTTGATGGCCTTTGTAGTGGAGGCTTCCTCGCATTATCGCCATCTTTGCACAGGGAAGCGCCACCTTACTGGACCCTAAGCTCCCTGGGACAGTGGCCAGGCCCACTATCAACCTTACCCTTGACTACCTCTGGGAGCCTGGGAGCCTCAGATCCTAAGGCATGTGTCTGTGGAGCCCACTTCAAGGGATTAAATGAGTTCTTGTGTGAAAGTCGCTTCACGCGGTTCCTTACATGTAGAAGCCACTCAGTGAATCACAACAGTGGTAACAGCAGGCAGTAGTTCGGGGGTACCCGGCTGTATTAGGCCTTGCCTTACCCACGTGAGGTCACCTAATCCTCACGGCCGCCCTCTGAGTGAGGGGCTCTTCTCATCCCTGGGTGTGGCGAGGGATGGCACACTGAGGCCTCTGTCCCCCTCCCTGGAGGGCAGGACCTCTCGCTTCCTGGGTGCCGGTGCCCATGTGGTCACAGGCACACTGTAGGTGGTCAGCAGTCAGGCTTAATGAATGAATGCATTCATTCATTCTGAGGCATCCCTCTGAGGTCAAGCACAGAGAGGCGGTGTTTCTTTCTGACACTTTTATTAGAAGCTTCCTGAGCCCTGCAGGTGTGTGAAGACATCATGCCAGGCACAGGTAGCCAGAGAACCTGGGGCTCCCGGGGCAGAAGGAAAAAGGCAGGAGGGCTTTCGCTCAGGCTCCCACTTGGGCCCCAGAAATGTGAGGAGAAAGTGGAGGTCAGGCCAGTGGATGGGGCGAGGGCTTCCTGGAAGAGGTAGCCTTTGGAAGAGGAGCCTGGAAAGGATGAGTGGCATCTCTCAGGGTGAGGACGAAGCATCCGAGTCCGAGAAGAGGCCCAGAGGTAGGGAGGCAGCTGCCCCCGTGTTGGGAGTTGCTTGGCAGAACGCTGCTGAGAATCCTAGTGGCTTCTGGCACTGGTGCCTCTGTAGGTGGAACAGGATTCTTGGGACAGGTTTGACTGGACAGGACTGTGTCTGGGGGTGGCTCGTGGCATGAGACCAGACCATGCTGGATTGCAGGTGTGCAGAGCTGGGCAGGACTACTAAGAGTGGGTTCTCAGATCCCAGGGGCGCTGGCCTCCCTCTGAACCAGGTATGGACAGGTGGAGGGAAGTGGTTCCCAGTGGGCAGCCCTGAAATGCCGGGGACCTCTGACCTGGGCTGCGCGTGTCTGCTGGGGAAATAGTACTTGCAGAGGAGGCACGCGGCCTCCGGCCATCCCCAAGCCCTTAGGCCTCCTCTTCAGCACCCTGAGCCCCTCCCACCCTGGTAGGGCCCAAGAGCCTGGCTGGTCCTTGACCCTCGGGCACCGGGAGCCAGGCAGCACCCCGCCCCCCGCCCCGACAGCAGTGTCTGAGTCTGGGCAGAGACGTCGGCAGGGCTGACTGCCACCGTGGGCCCATGGGGGCGAGTGCCTTTTCCGCGCCAGCAGGAGCCGTCTCCCCAGGAGATGAGTCACAGCCCTGTCGGTGCGGCTGCCACTTCTGCTTTTGTAGCAGGTGCGAGTGGGGGCGAGCGGGTCCCCGAGACCACCCTACAGCATGTGCCTGTCTCCCCCCCCGCACGCGTGGAGAGCATTGTGCCAGCAGGGCCTGTGTGCGCGCGTGCGCACACGTACGTGTACCCCGCACACGCCAGGTGTGCACCTGGGCTCTGGGGTGAACCGTCCAGCCAGACAGCGGAATGCCCAGTTTGGGAACCTCGGTTAAGTTTGCTTCTCACTGAGCTCGGGGCGGAGGGGACAAAACAGGAAGGAGCCGGTTTCCGCCCACAAGGTCCACCCACGAGCTGCAGGGCAGTTGGGAGCTTGCTCGAGGGCCTGTATCCCAGGGAGCCGGGACCTCCCCGCCTGAGGAGGTGAGGCAGCAGCTGTGGGCCCCCGCCAGGCTCGGAGGGGCTCCCGGGGGGCTTTACTTCCTGAGCCTGCCAGGCGTGCACCTCGGCCGGAACCAGACCTCAGCCTGGAGGGTTGGTGGGAGCTTATGGGGCAGGAGTTCTGGGGAGAGAGGACAGACTCGGGCCTAAGCTCTGCTCGGTTGCTGGGGTCCTGTGTTGAGTCCAGGCACACCTAAGGTGAGGGCCCCGAAGGAGGGCGGGTGTCCAGGGTCTCCTCTTTGTTGTTTAAAACCGTAGCCTGCAGGGCCTCCCTGTGAGACTGGCGTGCCAGCCCTGGGACCAGCTGGTGCCCCCGGGTCCCCAGTGACCTCCTGGGAGAGCGGGGCTTCTTCCAGCCCAGCTGTGCTGAGGGGCAGGCCCTGCTTGTTTTCCTGTGCTTCTCTGCCCCATCCGGGCTCTCTGGGCTCCCAGACCCCCCAGCGGTGCCCCCCAGATGCAGCGAGTGTGAGCTGTCGGTCACCTTTGGCCTGTGCATCTGGGCCTCACACCCTTTCCCACGTCACACCTGGCCTGCAGAGGCAGGGGCCGTCAGCCTGGTTCCCTGAGGACGGCTCCTCTCCCCGCAGTTCTAGGCCTGCTGTTTTCCCCCCAGAAATCATGAGTAATGCTAAAGCCTGTGTCACTTTCCAGTTAAGGAAGCCTTTCTGTCGGCAGTCTCCTCTTTAAGCCGCGTCAGACTTAGGCCACGGGGGCCCACGTTCAGACTAGCCGGCCCGAGATCCACAGTAACGCGCACGTTTACCCCGAGACCCCGGGCACACGTGTGCTCGTGCGTCACATCGAGAAGTCAGTTCAAGGGATGATACTCCTCCTTACTATGTGCTCACATTTGATTACTTTCTGTTTTATTCCCTCTTTTTTCCCCCTCATGGTTCAGTGTCACAGCGCACTCTTGTGTCATGACCTGCAGTCGGAAGACACAGAGTAGAGCGGGGGTGGGAGTGTGTTGTTCTTACGCCCATTTAACAAATGAGGAGACTGAGTGCGCACAGGCTCGGAAGCTTGTGCCGGGGCCCTGAGCCAGGGAGGGGCGGGTGCAGGACTTGTACCCACAGTACCGAAAAAAGGCCAGAGTGAGAGGAAAAGGGATTGGGGCTGGGGGCGTCCCCTTCTCCCAGGAGGTCAGGACAGCCGCTCCAGTGAGGTGACTTCTGAGCAGAGACAGGAAGGAAACCAGGGGCTGGCCAAGCAGAGAGGGTGTCCAGGCAAGGGGGCAGCAAGGTGAGACAGACAGCATGGGCAGTCAGTGACACGGTCCTCCCTCCAGTCTGACCCAACTTGACCGAGGGCCCCGCCTGGCAAGGAGCAGGGCACAAGGCTCAGAGCCCCGGCGCCCCTCTGCCCACCTGGCGTGCAGTCCTGCGCCTCCTTCCCGGAAGTCTGACCTCTGGGCTGGCTCCCCACACCTCCGTTCCCAGTCGCCCCGACCTCTAGGGCCTGGGCTGGCTGCTCGGCTGGGGGATGAGTCAGCTTCGCTTTCTGCTGACTTCCTGTGTTGAAGGCACAAGTCAGACAGAGAGAGGCATGAGGTGCTTTCCGACCAAGCCGCCCTCCTCCAGAAGCCCCTTCTCCCACCTGCCCCCACTCCCCGGCTACCCAGCAGTGCTGCCTTGCAGGCCTCGCCCCCGGCGGGATGCCATGGGCAGAGGTGGTAGCACAGATGTGAGTGCTCTGCTCTTCTGCCCTTTCTGGGGCCGTGTCTGGGATTTTCTCTCGGTAAGAGGCGCTGGAGAGTCAGCGCAGGACTGGCTCCAGGGAAGAGGAAGCCCCAGCCCAGCACTCCTTGGGGGTGGTACCCCTGGCAGGTTCTTTATACCGTGACCTCGCTGGCTCCTCCTCGAGCCTGTGCCTCTGCTCCTCTCCCTGGGGTCTGCTGGACCTCGCTCTCCATCTGTACCATGGCAACCAATAGGAAGCCACCTCTGAGCACTTATGGTATGCAGGGCTGGGCGTCGGGCCTTCTGACCTTTGGGGGCCCCTCGGGAGATGTCATCAAACAAGGTGGGTACTGCTGGGACTACAGAGGAGACTGGGGGAACAGCTGGGGCCAGGGGCTCCCAGAGAGGTGGGAACCAAGATGGGAAGTAGGGTAGGGTGGGATTAGCAATGGGGTAAACCATTCTGCTGTGTGAGTTTGGACTCTGTGTGTAAACACTGGAAGCCGTTGAAGGAAGGTCTTTGAGTGTGCCGAGTGTCTTACGTGTTTGAAGGAGATTGGCTTGGCAGGGATGTGCGCGAGAGATCGGGGTGGGAGCAGGGGAGGAAGCACAGCAGGTAGGCCAGTACCTGTCATCCAGGAAGAAAACCTGACATAAGGAGGCTCCTGGCAAAGACCAAATCAGCCGGGCAGGGCGGCCACCTCACTCTGAGGGGTCAGGAGGAAGGGGAAGAACCGAGACTTAGACTGGAGCCCTTCTGACCTTTGCTGAGAAAGGACGGGGAAGCTTTGAGGGGAAGCTGGTGCGGAGGAACCAGAGCTGTTTCTGGAGAGCCACTTAGAGCGGAGCGTGGTCGAAGGCAGAGCTTAGATTGAGCCTGCAGGTCTCTCTTCCTCCATAGCATGGCCTGTGGACTTGGGCTAAGGTGAGACAGACAGCCGTGGGGGTGGCGCGTCCACGGTGATGGGGGGAGAGGTCGCTGTCATACGATCGGTCACCTTACAGTGTGCACCTGTTCTGCGTTGGACACCGTGCCAGGGGGATCCAGAACTGACTGAGAATGGGGGTCACCTGGGCCTGGCTGGGAGCCGCAGAGCATGGTGGGGTTGGTAGATGCGGCGTGCCTCCATCTGCGCCTGTGTCTGCAGCCCCTGAGGACCCCCACCCTGTCTCCCTCTGCAGTGATGGGTCGTTCCCCTATGACTCTGTCCCTTGGCAGCAGAACACCAACCAGCCTCCCGGCTCCCTCTCCGTGGTCACCACGGTTTGGGGAGTGACCAACACATCCCAGAGCCAGGTAAGAGCCTGTCCTCCCCCCAGCAACAGCCCCTCCCAGGCGGGGTCATCCCTCGAACCCTGAGGCCCTCGGGTCACCATGCCATGCTAGCCCTGGTCACTCTCCCAGGCTCTCCCCGGCTGGAAAGACCAGCTTTCAGGGCACACCCAGCTGTGGACACACCTCTACCCAGGATGGGTCCACACCTGCCCCAGGAGGATGGCCCCTGGCCCCTGTGCACTGCCCCAACCAACCCTAGGGCCATCCTGAGGGAATGTTTTTCACCTGACACACAGCAAGGGGCTCTTTCCTGGCCGGCATTTACTTTGGTTGGATAAACAGGAGAACTTCCTGTGTTATTGGCCTCAGGGCTCCAACACCTGGGGTCTCTGACCCTGGACGGCCTGGGTTAGATTTCAAAAGATTGAGCCTAAAACTTGTGACAAACTCCACTTCACATCCCTAGTCCACCCTGCCTCCCGCTCCTGTTCCTTCCTCCTTCCTCCACTGCTTCCTCTCCCTGCTGGGCCTCTGCCATGGCCACGTGAAAGGCTCAGGGCCGCTTGCCGCCCTGGAGGGAACCAGTGCACTTACCTGTGGTCTTGGGCCACAGGGAGCCCCTCGGCCAGGACCCTGCCGCCCTCTAGAGCTGGTAGGTTGGGCTTCTCTTTGCCCTCACAGAGCAGCAGCCCAGGGCCTCTGTGTGGCTTGACCCTTGGGCATCCAGGCGGCTTTGCAGGGCAGGAGGGCTGAGAAGTCCAGAGCTTTCCCACCTGCCACCTGGCGCTGGACCAGCCTCACCGCCTTCCGTCACAGGCTGCTCATCTCCGCTGCCTGCTTCCGGGCTGGGTTCCCCCCTTCTAATCATGTATATACCATGGCAACCATCCGTGCCCAGATGAAATGAACGCCCCCCCCCCGCCCTTCTCCTCCTTTTCCTCAGTCGTCCTTCCTGTTTTGCCTCTGTCTCCACCCCCACCCCTGCCATTTTTCCTTTTCCATCTCCATGCCACCTGGGGTGCCCACTTGGGTGACAGCCCCTCTCTCTGCCCACAGGTCCTCGGGAACCCTATGGCCAATGCCAACAACCCCATGAATCCAGGCGGCAACCCCATGGCGTCGGGCATGACCACCAGCAACCCCGGCCTCAACTCCCCACAGTTTGCTGGGCAGCAGCAGCAGTTCTCAGCCAAGGCCGGCCCCGCTCAGCCCTACATCCCGCAGAGCATGTACGGCCGGCCCAACTACCCCGGCAGCGGGGGCTTCGGGGCCAGGTGAGCGGGGAGCAGCCTTCGCAAGGGGCACATCAGCCCTGGCATTCCCCTCCAGGCAGGCTTAGGAGTCAAGTGTGAATCCCAGCACGTGCTTCCTGGCCTGGGAAGCATGGGGAGCCTGGCGCTCCCCTTCTCCTCAGGTATCCCGTCTGCCTGCGGGGCACAGTCATCCTTTATTGTGGGGGCCGGCCGGCAGGCCAGACGCTGCACGGCCGGGGCGCGTTCTGAGAGCTGTCAAGCCCGTGGGGTTGAAGGGCTGCAGTTGCATTTCTCAAATGCCCCTTCTCTGTGTCATGTCTTTATATGTTGGGAGACGCTGAGAGCTGGGCGGCAGGAGGGTCAGCTCTGCTCTGCTGGTGTGGAGGAAGAGGTGCAGGGCTGGGGTCCCTCGGTCCAAGGGCGGGGGAGGGCAGGGAGGGGCATGGGGTGGGGCAGAGGTGCTCCATTCCTCCTCTCGCCACCGGCCCTGCTCTGCCCAAGGCTGCCCTGTGGCCTCACCCCTGCCAGGCACCCTGGGGCCAACCGCAGCCCTGCCACGTGTCAGCGCAGTAGGGCCTCGTGGTGAAGCCCAGCTGCATCCCCACCCTGCCCTCCCCTGCCAGAGGCCCTGGGCCAGTTGCTCGGGTTCTCTGAGGCTAGGTGTCCTCCAGACGGTGGGCTGACGGGTGTGCCCGAGGGCGCCACGACCTAGTACCTAGGAGCGATGGCTGTCTAGCACCCGGGTGGGGCTCCAGGAACACGGCAGCTTGGCGGCTTGGTGGTTGCCAAGTGGCACGAGGGGCTGACAACCCCCAGGAGGCCCCTGTCCCCGCCTGGCTCTTAGTCTAGACCTCCCCGCTCTGTGAGCTGTGGACACAAGGGCCTGGCACAGCCTGACCTCTCCCTCCCCGCCCAAGGCGGGCGTGTCATGGGTTCATCTTGAGATTCAGGCAGCATCTAACTCTTCCTTCTTCTCTCCCTCGCAGTTACCCTGGAGGTCCTAATGCCCCTGCTGGCATGGGCATCCCTCCGCACACCAGGCCGCCCGCTGACTTCACTCAGCCGGCAGCCGCTGCTGCAGCAGCTGCAGTAGCAGCAGCAGCAGCCACGGCCACGGCCACAGCTACGGCCACTGTGGCAGCCTTGCAAGAAACACAGAATAAGGATATAAACCAGTATGGACCGGTAAGGGCCACACGCCAGGCAGACAGCCCCGGGGATCAGAGCTGGGGTGTTGGTGTCTGTGTGCCGAGGGGAGCTGATGGCGTCAGGGTGCACTTAGGTTTTCTTAGAAGCACAAGGAGGGGCGTGTGTTAGGTTGTGGGCGTATCAGTGTGGTTGAGAGTGGTGGGGGTGTGTTTGGGAGCTTGTGTTTGTTCTGTGTGGGTTGGTGGCTCGTGTGTGTCTGTGTATGGGGAACGATGTTCCATGTTGCAGTCTGGGCCTCTACTCACCAAAGAGCAGGCTGTGTCTAAGTAGCCCTGTCACCAGTCTGTCCCCCCCGGTGGCCTGAAGACCAGTGCTCTCCTAGTCATCCCGTCTGTGTATCCTGCCCGGGTTCCAGCTCTGCTCCCCTGACTTTCAGAAGGATGGGGTGGGGTGTGAGGAGAGGGGGAGCCCCCCCCGCAGAAATGCAGGACAGGCCTGGAGGTGGGAAGTCCAGGATGGGGACAGCAGGGCAGGTGGGCACAGGTGGGAGCCGAGGCCGCCTCAGACTGCAGATGGAGGGTGTGTGTCCGTTGGCTGAGGAGCAAGGGCGGGGCTGGGGCTTCCAGGAAAGGGGCCCTTGCCTCCATCCTTATCCACCTCCATCCTCCCATGCCCCTCCCCACCCCTGCACCCTCTTTCCCGTTCCTTGCCTGCCTCCCTGGAAACGCTGCCTGTGCATTGGAGTGACTGCACCCCACCCCTCGGGCTGCACCTTTCCTGTGCGGCCTGCAGAGGGCAGCAGCGAGCCCACGAGGCCGGTGGTCCTTTGGGACCTGGTCACCAGCTGCAGCAGCACAGGAAAGTGCCCAGCCTCCAGCCCCGAGCCCCCCACCTCCCCCGCCCTTCCTTCCTTCCCTGCACTTTCAATGCATGTGGCATTTTATTCTTTTTTTTTTTTTTTTCTTCTTCTTCTCCCGTTGAAGGTCTGTTCCTCTTTCCAGATGGGTCCCACCCAGGCGTATAACAGCCAATTCATGAACCAGCCCGGGCCTCGGGGGCCTGCCTCCATGGGGGGCAGCATGAACCCCGCAAGCATGGCGGCTGGCATGACGCCCTCGGGGATGAGCGGCCCTCCCATGGGCATGAACCAACCCCGGCCACCCGGCATCAGCCCCTTTGGCACACACGGGCAGCGGATGCCCCAGCAGACCTACCCAGGCCCCCGGCCCCAGTCCCTTCCCATTCAGAGCATAAAGAGGCCATACCCGGGAGAGGTGAGTGTGACAGCTGGCAGCTGGTGGGCAGGGTGGGAGGTGGGGAGGACACGGGTGCTGTGGGTAGTCCCTTGAAAAGGGCATGGATTGACCTTCGGGAAACCTGGACTAGAAGGCAGGATCTTAGGAGTCAGGTGCTCCTGAGGTTGAGGTCAGCTCTGGCGTTTCCCATATAGAAGACCCTGAGCAAGTGACGTCACCTCCTGGAGCCTCCGTTTCTTCTTTTGCAAAAGGCAGTGACGATCCAGCCCACCTCCTGGGGCTGCCTGGGGAGTGAGGGGGGCTGTACGTGAAGCGCCTGGCCCTGGGCCGGCATGGGCGGGCACTTAGCAAGCAGTAGCCGCTGTGAGGATTCTCTTCTGTCTTGGCATAGACACTAGCTGGGCGACTTTGGGTAAGGAACTAAGCCTCCTTGGGTCCACATTCCTCGCACCCACATGAGGACACCTCACACCCAAGAGCGAGAGATGAGACAAAACCCTGTGAAGATCTAAAGGCCGCGCACATGGGAGAAGTGACTGGAAGGCAGACAGCATGTTTCTTGGGGCTCTGTCGGGAGGAAGGCTGCCCGGTGGGATGCCCAGCCACCTCAGCCGCGAGATCAGTGAAGATCGAAGGAAGCGAACCCACACCTCCTGTCCTCCAGGAACCAAGACTTCAGCAGGAAAGACAAGGTCTAAGCTGGGACTCACAAAGGAATGGTGCACTTGGGGTGTGTGGAATCAGCATGAGGTCAGGAGAAGGACTTCCTGGAGGGGGTGTCACAGGGCCTTCAGCGAGCACCCAGAAAACGGGCTGGCAGCAAATGGCCTATGTGGGTACCTGGGTAAGGACGTAGTTCACCTGCAGAAGACACAGAGACCCCAGGATCGTGGCCCCTGCACACGCTCCTCGAGAGGCCCACCTTGATTCCTCACCTGGACGGGGCCCTTCCCGAGCATCACCCAGTGCTCTGCTGGCACACACCTCCTCTCAGGTTGGCTTCATCCCGTCGCAGAACTGTGCCTTCTGCTTGGGCTTCCAGTGCGTTTAGAGCCCAGAGACCCTGAGTTCCTTGGAGGTCCATGTACTTCCCCTCAGCATCCACCCTTACTTGGGCTAGAATGCAGCTTGGACACTGACGGGGATGTCCTGGGTCCAAGAGGGGAGATGTCAGGGACGTCCTCAAACACCCAGGAGCCGGGGTCAGGCCCAGACCCCCTCCAGGTGGGCAGCAGCTCAGGGAGAAGCTGGAGAAGGATGGTGGCTCCCGAGGCCCTGGCTGTCCTTGGGGGTGGGGGGCCTCGACCCGTGGGCGTCACTCCCATGCACAGCCCCCACATGAGTTCTGGGCCTTCTCAGCCCCCTCTGTGCTCAGACTCCCGGCGTTCCCTCTGGCTGGGCTGGGAATGCATCTGTAGGCCCAACCTCCGCTGCTGGGACCCAAGGAGGCGATCACAGAAAAGGCAGCAGAATTTCCGGTCATTAGCCTGACGTCAACCCTGTGACTGTACTGGTGTTAGCTCCCCAGCTCTTACATGTCACAGCAGGGCACACCAGAGGCTCTCAGTTATCTTTACTAAGTCCTCCTCAATAGACTGCTGGGACTACCCAGCTACAAAATGCCCGACGCTGGGCTGTGACACCGGTGGCCACAGACTGCACGTCCTGACCCCATCTGGGAAGACTGGCCTCACCTCTCAGTACACACTCATAGAACCTCTAAGTTGTCGGAACCTGGGGGCGGGAGCGGGGCTCAGGTCGCCTGGTCCCGCAGAGGGACTAGTGGACAGGCCCCAGCTCCCCTTCCTGTCCTGCAGTGATGTGATGGGAACCTCACCATCACACAGAGCAGCCGCCGTATCGCAACAGTGTGAGCTCCGCAGAGTTCTTCAGCGCGGATGCAAACTTCGCCCTCTTCTGCCGTTTACCCCATGTGTTGAGCGAGTATTAACTGCAGGCCTGTTCTTTGCCAGACACTGAGACACAGCTGTCTCCTGGACCTCTGAGCCTAGAGAGCAAGAGAGAGTTAGTAGACAAGAAGTTTTGCAGATGGGGAAGAAGCACTGACTCTGCGGGATGTAACGGCCTGGGGTGCCCTGCGGGTCACCTGATTGTACAGACAGGGAAGCAACTGGAGGGTGGGAGTGGCTCTCCCAGGACAGCGATCCTGCCCCTCTCTGGAGCTGTTGCTTCCCCCATAGGGGCTGCCTTGTCCCTTCACCAGCCTGGTGCTCCCGACCTCTGCACCAGTAGCCCAAAACTAAACATCAGTGTGTTGTGCTCAGTGTGGGGTACGGGGACAGTGCCTCCCAGGTTCAGCCTCAGAATGCAAGGGCTGGGGATCACCTTTGTGGAAGTGCATCCTGTTGTCTGTCACATACTGAGCACTAGGGGAGACCCAAAGGGGGCTTCAGAATCAAGCACCCTCATGACGGCAAGAGCAAGAGGCTCTGGAAGCACCCCCAAGCTCAGGGGGCATGGAGTTTTGAGAAAGACAGCTTCATGGGGAGGTGGCCCTCGAGCCAGACGGGCCGATGTAATGTCCCTGGATGTCAGGGCAGGAAGGGCCCCCGGCATCATCTGGTTCAGCTGGTCTCCTTTGCGGGTGGAGTGGGCATTTTCTGGGTGGGTGGAAAACAGCAGGGGCAGAGGAGAGGAGGTGGGGCGTCCTGGCATCTGGTGGGCAGCTTGGCTTCGAGACACTGATGACCTTTCCCCGCTCCTTTCTCTGCCACCATAGCCCAACTACGGAAACCAGCAATATGGACCAAACAGCCAGTTCCCCACCCAGCCAGGCCAGTACCCCACCCCCAATCCCCCACGGCCGCTCACCTCTCCCAGCTACCCCGGGCAGCGGATGCCCAGCCAGCCGAGCACCGGGCAGTACCCGCCCCCCACAGTCAACATGGGGCAGTATTACAAGGTGAGTCCCGCCACCCCACGGGCCCCTTTCCTCCTTACCGCCTCACCTCCCCACCCCTGCCTGTGTCATCCTGACCCTGGCTGTCCCCTGGGGTCACCAGGGGGCAGGCGGAGATCTCTGGATGTGATCTCATGTGCTCAGAGCTGTGCGTGCAGCGGCCAAAATGACAGACTGGCTTTCCTTGGTTCCTGTTCTCGTGGGGCTCAGATGATGGTTTTCCTTCTCCTTTTACTATTTATAGCACGTACGAGATAATAACAATGAAGGAAATATATTTTTTTAAGTAAAAGCACCCACCCCGATATATTTACGTTTGATTATAGACTTTGTCCCGCGCGTGTGGGCATCAACCGTGTTGTATAGTTATTACGGTTGTGATTTTGATTCTGTTTCTTTCACTTGAACGCAGCCTGTTACTTATTGCTACAGTCCCCGCGGTTGTCACTTTTCATGGCTGCCTGACATTCTCCTGGGAACCACACCACATTTTACCCTTTCTGTTGGACATCTGGGTTTTTTCTGAGTTTTCCCTTTTGAAATAGTACTATAATGAATGTTTTCAGGCGCGTAGCTCTTTCCTTCTTTGGGATCATGATAAAGTACCTTCTCAGGAGTGAGGAAGACTCTGGAAATATTTTACACTTATTTGCCAATGAATCGCGCCAACTTACATGACTGCCCACCCCTTGGCTTACGTGGGCTTACTATTTTTAGCCCGACTGCAGCACACTAGGTGTTGCTATTTTTATAAACTCGCTCAATTAGTAGCTATGGGCAGAGAGAGGCAGAACACTGACTGTGGTGGTGGTGCGCCCTGCCCCCACTGCACTCCCCACCCCAGCACTGGGCGGGCCTCTTCCGCATCCCCTGTCCTCCTGGAAGGTTTTCGTTTCAGGAGGGAGAGCGGGGTAGCTTTCCTGCCTTCCGTTCATGGCACTGTTTATCTTGCTTTACCAGCCAGAGCAGTTTAATGGACAAAATAACACCTTCTCTGGAAGCAGCTACAGCAGCTACAGCCAAGGGAACGTCAATAGGGTACGTGTCGGTTTCCATCTCGGGAATTAGAACCCACATGCGCTGTGTTAGAGGGGGCCTCGCCGTTCCCGCCCCAGCCTTCCTGGACGTTAGTGGGGTCGTCCGCTCCAGGGCCCAGAGTTGCTTGGAGGACCTGCATCTCAGATGGGTGGGCCAGGGATGAGTGTGGACCTGGCCAGTCCCGGGAAGAAAACGAGGTGGGGACTGAGAGAGGAAGGGAAGGAGCTCCTGGAGATGCTTCACACCTGACTCCATCTGGGGACCCCAGTGGGGTGGGGTGGCGATGAAGGACACGGCCTGGAGCCACGATGTGGGCAGCAGGAGACATGGCATTGTTCCTAGCATGCTTCTTCTCCCAAGATGATATTAGGCGAATTCCCCGTCACCCTGAGCCTGTGTCCTCATTGGTCCAATGGCCTGGGGACCCTACGATCCCCCTCATGCCATGACCCAAGTGAAGGGTGGGGAGAACCTTTCCAGGCCCACCTGTCTTTCCATAGGGGCAGAGGCCTGAGTGTGGCCAGAGTGGAGGAAGGGGCTTTCCTGGGGGGCTCTCCTCCCTCGGGGAAGCAAGGGCCATAGCCCTAGGACCCTAGGGTGGGGGGGGGTGGCGCGTGTCCACAGCCGTGGTCCCTCCTTGTGCCTGTGAGCCCATAACCTATATGTGGTTTCTCTTTCCCTCCAGCCTCCCAGGCCGGTTCCTGTGGCGAATTACCCCCACTCACCTGTTCCAGGGAACCCCACGCCCCCCATGACCCCCGGGAGCAGCATCCCCCCATACCTGTCCCCCAGCCAAGACGTTAAACCCCCCTTCCCACCGGACATCAAGCCAAATATGAGCGCTCTGCCACCACCCCCAGGTGAGTGCCCTGCTCTCTCCCAACCTCCTCCCTCCCTCGTCAAGCCAGCTCCACCCGCGTCCAGCACACAGTGTGCCAGGAGCCAGGGGACTTGGAAGTCTGCCTGCCTGCCTCTGGGGGCTGGGCGCGGGGCGTGTGAGAGCAGGCCTCCTTCCACCTGCCCGAGCGGCTGGAGGCTGGGAGGGAAAGCAACTCTCAGCTGTGGCAAAGGGCTGGGAGGAGAAGCCAGCCGGGGCTGCCAGAGCAGGGGGCAGGTGGAGATAGGAGGGGATGCAGAGCGGGGGGATGAGTGGGAAGGGGGAGGCAGGGATGGTCAGGATGGGGTCGGAGGGACCGGAAGAAGCCAGGGGCTGCCTGGTATGCCCTTGAGCACACAGCCCAGCTGCCGTGGCCCTGTTCACACACGCGCCCGGAGCATGCAGCCAAGGGTGCGTGTCATGTGCCGCCGGGGCGAGGGCCGTGCAGCTCACCTGCTCCTCCCCCACGCAGCCAACCACAATGACGAGCTGCGGCTCACGTTCCCGGTGCGAGACGGCGTGGTGCTGGAGCCCTTCCGCCTGGAGCACAACCTGGCCGTCAGCAACCACGTCTTTCACCTGAGGCCCACAGTCCACCAGACGCTGATGTGGAGGTGAGCGTCAGGGCACAGTACAGCCCGAGCCGGGTGGAGGTGGCCCCAGTGCTGACATTCCTGGGCCCTGGCATCGCCTGAGACACGTGGTAACAGCATCTGCTTGACACCATCACCTGTTGAGCGTTGCTGACTGGGCCCTGCTGTGTGCAAGGCCCGGGGGGTGTCAAAGCGAACCTGCGGGTGCCGGGAGACAGACAAATCTGCCTTGGCTTCGTGGCCTGAGGGTAGGGAGCTGCTGTCACCCACCCCAGTCCTGATGAGACAGTGGTCAAGAACAAATTCCCAGAGGAAAACGTGGCTAGCTCAGGCTGGGAAGGAGGATGTTCCAGCAGGGCCCCCGAGTTGGCCCCGAATGTGGCTCATGTGGTCAGAGCCAGGAATATAAAGAGAGGAGCGAGAACAGGACCGGGTCCTTCCTGCAGATAGCGAGCAGCTGGCCACCGGGCGGGGCTGCTGCTCAAACAGTGGGCGCTGGAGTGAGGGGTCTGGAGGCCCCCTGCTGGGCCAGGCTCTGTGTTCTGAGCCTCCTATACCTGATCTCTTTTGATCTTATGAGCGGGCATTGCTTGCCCCGTTGACAGTGAGGAAACTGAGGCCAGAGAAGTGATTAGCTTGGGTGAGTCCTCGCAGCTAGCAAGGGGCAGAGCTGGGACTCGGGCCCAGGTCTCTCAGACACCAGAACGCATTGGTGTCTCCACCCTCGGTTCCTCCTCCGCGGGCAGGACTCACACTGCCTCGCTGTGTCAGTGACCAAAGGCCTCAGCTGCCCAGTGAGCACCCTGAGGGCACGAAATGTGTCTGAGCTGGGCACGTGCACACACACCACTGTGCGCGCACAGCTGGCCCATTACCTGGAGCGGGCCAGAGGCAGCTGGGGTGGGCAGGAGGGCACGGGAGTGCACTCAGGCAAAAGGGTAGAGGGACCCGCATGCAGGGGCCCTGCTCACCCACTGCTCCTTAGCCGTGAGTACCGTCACCTGCGAGACCTTCTGTGGCTCGGCCACTGGCCCTGCTGGCTTTGTGGGGACCCCTCCGGTGCCGTGTCCTTGGGGCCCACCGCAGGGGTAGGGGGGCGGGAACTGAACCAGTCCACGGGAGCCCAGGGCATAATCAGCCTTCCAGCTGGCCTCGTTGAGTTAGCATCTGTCCGTCTGTCTCTGTCCTGGGGGAACGGGAGGCGTACTTCCGTGCAGGGGACTGAGGCGGATTGTGGCCAGAGCTGTGGGGCTGTGGTTGAACAGTATATGGGAGGCCTGGGGGGAATTTGGGTTGTTGGGATGGGGTTTGATGGGAGGCCTGGGCAGGGGGAACGTCCAGAGTGAGAGAGGAGGAGAGCTCGAGGCGGCTGGGGGAGCCTTCGTGGCTGAGGACAGGGTGCTGAGTGACTCGGTGGGGGGCTCTGGTGAGGGAGGGGTCATGGAGGCCATGGGCAGCCCCCTCGCAGAGCTGCCCTGAGCCTCGCCCCGCCCCCAGGTCTGACCTGGAGCTGCAGTTCAAGTGCTACCACCACGAGGACCGTCAGATGAACACCAACTGGCCAGCCTCGGTGCAGGTCAGCGTGAACGCCACGCCCCTCACCATCGAGCGCGGCGACAACAAGACATCCCACAAGCCCCTGCACCTCAAGCACGTGTGCCAGCCGGGCCGCAACACCATCCAGATCACCGTCACCGCCTGCTGCTGCGTGAGTGTGCGGGTGGGCCCTCATCCTCAGCCTCCTCTGGGCCTCAGCTGCGTCAGGGGTCTCCATCCCCCTTCCCCAGGAGTGATCTTTCAGGAGTACCCCAGAAACATGCCACAGTCCCCCGCAGGGCCGTGGGGTGAAATTCAAGCCGCCGTGCTCTGGTCCGAGGCCTGGCCTTTTCTCCTACCGCAGCCTCCATCTGGTCCACACACTCACCTCCCTTTGCTCGTGTAGGTCCTCCTCCCGGACACCATCCCCCGTGCCCACCACCTTCTTCCACTGAGGAAGTTCTGTGTGTCCCTCAAAGCTAGGTTCCGTTCGTGCCTCGTTTGCAAGAAATTTTTATATTCTAATCACTTCTTCTCCTGAGAACCAGCTCCACCAAGTCTGGAGTTAACTCCTTCCCTTTGTCACCCAACCATGCTGTCTCAGAACTGTGTATGTGTGTCCCCTGACCTGTGACTCGCTGATCTGGGACCACGTCTGAGCCACACTCCTGTCCCCCAAGATCAGGGCCTGACACTCAGGGCTTGTCCGGGATTTGCAGAGTACCTGCCCCACTCTGCTGGCCTCCCTGGAGAAGAAGGAAGAGCTCCGATCCTGCCCTTATGAGGGTTGGGGCGCCATGACCACCCAGGGATAAGAGTCACAGGACTGGGGATGCTGTCAGAGTGAGGAGCCTGCGGGGGCTTGTTGGGGGTTGCAGTCCTGGAAGGCTTCCTGGAGGAATGAAGACAGGACAACATCTTCTGGCGGGAAGGATGGAGGAGGCATGATGGGGAACAGCGGGGCGAGGGGCAGGAGGGCCAAGGCTAGGAAGTGAGTTTGGCCCGGATTTTGATGCCTTGTGTCCCATAACCACATCCCAGGGGTATATCAGCATCAGAGTCAGCCTTGTTGGCATAGACCGCAGCAGCTGCCCCCGGGTAGTGACCCCGGTCTGGGTCCCCAGCTCGGTCTGGGACACATCCTGGGCCTCAAGGGCTCTCTCCCAGGTCCCAGGGGACCCTCTCCTAACGGGGCATCACCATGGACGTGGGGCCCTTTCCTGCGCTTAGCCTCTGGGGTGAAGGGGGCGGCCTAGGCCTGCGGAGGCCCAGGTGGCAGGCGTGGGGGCCGTGCAGCAGGGACCGAGCCTCTGCTCTTTCTCGGCAGTCCCACCTCTTCGTGCTGCAGCTGGTCCACCGGCCCTCCGTGCGCTCCGTGCTGCAAGGCCTCCTCAAGAAGCGGCTCCTGCCCGCAGAGCACTGTATCACGAAAAGTGAGTGGGGGCTCGGGGGCTGGAACCAGACCCCAGTCCCACCACGTTCATTGTCCCCTGGGCCTGGCACCACCGGGCCCTGAGTGTTCCCTGGCACTAGCCCGTGCCCCTCCAATGCCCCTCCTTTGGGGCTGTGGGGATGATCAGATGAGCACACAGTACCGTGAGTACAGCATGTAGGGCAGATTAAAACGAGACGCCGTGGTGCAGGTAGGCCAGGCAGGCTTCCTGGAGGAGGTGATCACCTGGAAGGATGGGAGGAACTGGAAGAGGGGGTTCTTCATCAGGAGAGAAGCACAGGGGTGGATTCCACCTCAACAGCCCAGGCCTAACTCGAGAAGGGGGGACTTGGCTCTGACTCCCAGGTGCAGACACTTGGGGGCCGGGGCGGGGGAAGGGGGTGCACCACGCAGGGAGGTACATCACTGCTCCCCCCTTCAAATGTGCTTCTTCACGTCCTGAGCCCTAGAATCCGGCCAGGCCATTACCATATTTGGAGAATTCAGTGCAAAAGTGCCTGCGGGGCTCTCCCACTGACACAGAAAGTCAGTGGAGTGCCGGACTGGGTTTCTGCAGGGTTTGCAGAAAGTCCCGCCTTCCTAGTGAAGACAGGGCATGGACTGCAGAGACTGGGGGACTCATGCAGCCACCTCCAGGGGCACTCCACACATGTCACATGGAGAGTGTCATTCCAGAGCACTGGGAGGCCCAGGGCCTCCGGCGTGCTGAGCTCCCTTTTGCCCAGGTGGGGGCGCCCTGCACCTGTTCATGAGACCTCCCTGTGCTGGGGGGCGTGGAGAATCAGAGTGTGTATCAGCCACCTGAAGGAGTGGGGGGTGTGCAGGACAGCCCTGCCCTCCTTATCCACCTGTGCCTCCGCCCTGCAGTCAAGCGGAATTTCAGCAGCGTGGCTGCCTCATCAGGCAACACGACCCTCAATGGGGAAGATGGTGTGGAGCAGACAGCCATCAAGGTGTCTCTGAAGTGCCCCATCACATTCCGGCGCATCCAGCTGCCTGCTCGAGGCCACGATTGCAAGCACGTCCAGGTGAGCAGTCCCAGGGAGAGCGTCCCGGAGTCTGGCTGCGATGGCGAGGAGTAGGCGGGGGGATGGGCAGCAGGGCCTGTCTCTAACCCCGGAAGGATGCCGTGGCCATCAGGAGCTGATTTCACTCACTCGCTCCTGCCATCATTTATCCTCTGAGTATCTTCTCTGTGTGCTCAGAGCTAGGTTCCCAGGGGGCTACAGAGCTGGATTTAGACAGTCCCAGCCCTGGCAGATGTGAGATGCCAGCGGGAAATTCTGCGCATACGGCCACTACGGCTGATAGGGGACCTGAAAGCAGGGACGCCTCTGCCTGGTTCACTGCTGTGTTCCGAGGCCCTGCCCCGAGCAGGTACTCAGGAAGTGGCCGTGGGATGAGTCACTGTCACAGTTTGGGTGGCTAAATGCGGGCAGCCCAGGTGGGTGGGATTCACTGGGTGGGGGCTGCTGTGGGGCCAGGCCAGCCGCACCCTCAGCCCCACCCTCTCACAACTGGCCCCGAGGGCTTCATAGTGGGTCGGGAGCCTCCCAGCCCCGCTAACCCCCATCCCCGGGAAAAAGGGGGCAGCAGAGGTCTGGTCGCTTTATTTGTCTGACGCACACTGATGAACTGGATGGGGTGTGTCCTCCATGCCTGGGCCGGGCCAGGGAGAGGGGCTGTCATGGGGCAGGATCGGTGAGAGGTGGCTGCAGGGGAACCAGGAAGGCTTCTCAGAGGCCATGGGTCATCTGGGGCACAGGGATGGTATGAGGAGGGCTGGGCACAGGTGTGCAGGGATTCCACATGGCCCGAAAGCTGTAAGCACAGCAGAAAATCGGCAAGGTCATCACCCCTCTCAACCCTGGGTCTCTCCATCACCTGTCTCCCTCCCTGGTGGGACGTCTTCATGAGGGTCCCGGAGGCAGTGGCACCTGCATTTAAGAGGTTTCTGAGAGCCCTGCTCTCATCTGTCTGTGTCTCCCGGCCTCCGCAGTGCTTTGACTTGGAGTCGTACCTGCAGCTGAATTGCGAGAGAGGGACCTGGAGGTGTCCTGTGTGCAAGTGAGTGATGCCCACCTCAGCATAAGCTACGTCACCCGGCTCCAGGAGGAGCTGTGGCCCTGCTCTGTGGGGTCCAGCCACCTCCACCTGCCCTAAACACGGATGAGAGAACCCAAGCATAGCAGAGGGGCTCAGATCACGGGACCTGTGCACAGTCCCTTTGTATCAAGCGGTCACAAGGCTGCCCTCTCCTGTCGGTGCCCCCAAGTAGTAACCAGTGGCAGGGCCCGGGTCTCTTGGACACAGAGGGGAGGAGTGGGCTGTGGCCTCACCCGCTAGGGTCCAGGAACAAAGGCCAAGCCCCCTCTCTCCTTTTCCAGTAAAACCGCTCTGCTCGAGGGCCTGGAGGTAGATCAGTACATGTGGGGCATCCTGAATGCCATCCAACAGTAAGTGGGCCTCCCCACACTAGGGCAGGGGGTGGGGGAGGAGGGGGGGGCGGGATGCTGACCTGAGTTGCATGAGGTGAGTGTGTGATCACCGCTGATACCCTATCCCCCACTGGCCGGCAGACCATCTTCCCACATCCCTCACCTCTCTGCCAATTTAAGGGGTTCTGTACCTGGGGGCAAATGAACTTTCCAGAAAGGACCAAGCTCAGCCAGAGCAGGAAGCTGACATGGCTGCGTCTCGGGTGGAGGCTTTGGGGCCCGCTGCCCCATGCCCAGCCACTTGCTTTTCCTAGTCTCAGTCTCTCCATCTTTCAAAAGTTATAAAAATCCATCACACTTCTGTCCTATGCAGAGCGTGGTGGGAATGGGGCAGAGGGAGCCTGGACGAGGACATCTCAGTGTCTCTCCGAGCTGGAGGCCCTCATGTCCAAAGCCCGGTACCCCAGAGCCTCAGCTCTGCCCCCTTGCTCCCCCCAGCTCCGAGTTTGAAGAGGTCACCATTGACCCCACATGCAGCTGGCGGCCAGTGCCCATCAAGTCGGACCTCCACATTAAGGATGACCCTGACGGCATCCCATCCAAGCGGTTCAAGACCATGAGTCCCAGCCAGATGATCATGCCCAATGTCATGGAGATGATCGCAGCCCTGGGCCCCGGCCCGTCCCCCTATCCACTCCCGCCCCCTCCCGGGGGCACCAACTCCAACGACTACAGCAGCCAAGGTGGGTGATGGCCGACAAGGAGGGAGGGAGAAGCCCCAGCAGGGGCCCAGGATTTCTGGGGTGACGGTGGCAGGTGCAGGGAGGGTGTGGTGTGAAGAGGCAGAGGTAACGCACACCCCCAAAAAACAATACCACGTCGCTGAAATTGGGGGTACAGCGGCCTGTGCAATGCCATCCTCCCCCCCCTCCATCCAGCCAGCCCTGTGGGTCGGCACCCAGCTGGGAAGGCATGAGTGAGGAGCTGCCCCGCTGCCCAGCCTCCCGCCTCTCGCACCCCCGCTGCCCAGCCTCCCTCCTGACTCCTGGGTCTCCCTGGTCGGCAGCTGTCGAGCTTAGGGGCTTCAGAGCCTGCTTTGCTGGGGCCACTAAGACCACACCCCTCATGGCGCTCCTGGCCCTCCCACGTTGCCCTCTGACATCTCCATATTGTCCCTATCCCTCCACCCCCCCCCCCTTCCAGAGACGGGGTCCAGGGGCCTGGAGCCACCAGCCTTCGGCCACCAAGGACACTGTCACTGCCCCCTCACTTCCTGCTGCCCAGAGCAAGCTGCACTGCGCTGCCCTCAGTTCCCAGAAAGTACCCTCCCCGCCCCCCAAACACCGGGCATGGCAGCTCCCCGCAGAACCCCTGCTCTTAGGTTCCTGGGGCTCCTGGATGATTAAAGGCCCAGAGAGGTTAGCCTACCTAGCCAGAGTCCCACAGCATGCTGAGTGCCCCAGCTTTCCAGTGTGCTGGTCCTCTGAGCTCTCACCGCGGCCACGTGGTGGAGGAAGCAGCGGCTTGGGAGGCCAGACGGCTGGCTCTGAGGGTGTCCTCTTGAACCTGGCACAGACTCCGACCTCCCCCTCTGGGCCTGGGTGGTCCCAGGGATGAAGGGCAGCCTCATGGGGGCTGTGGGTGAGCAGGTCTGGGGGGCTCGCTCAGCAGATCCTGTGGAAAGTTCAGACTCGGGCCTCATTCCATGTGTCCCGCTGCAAGAGCCCGACCACCCTTTCCTCCGACTCTAGCCCTGCTTGTGGCTGTACACCGGCACATGCCCTGGGGTACTAAGGCCCGCAGGAGAAAGCTGCATCGCTACCCCGCTGTACGGCCCTGAGGTCTACGGCTGCAGGAGCCGACTCTAGCCTGGCAGGAGGGTGGGCCTTGCTTCCTCCTTTACACTGAGTTTTACTGAGTTTCCTGGGGTGGCCGTCTTCCCTCTGGGTCACAACCCTCCCCATCTCGTTCCCTCCCCAGGCAACAGCTACCAGGGCCATGGCAACTTTGACTTCCCCCACGGGAACCCCGGTGGGACGTCCATGAACGACTTCATGCACGGGCCCCCCCAGCTCTCCCACCCCCCGGACATGCCCAACAACATGGCCGCCCTTGAGAAGCCCCTCAGTCACCCCATGCAGGAGACTGTGAGTACCTCTTCCTCGCCGCTGACCGTCCACCTCCCCGGTGCCCCCAGCCCCAGTGTGGGGCTGACGGGGACAGAGGGCTCCCCTGGGCCTTTCTGATGTTTGCCTAGTTCCCTACCAGGAAAAGGGGAGAACTGAGAGTTGAGTCTCGGGACCCAGCAGGGCGTGGGAGCCCTGACTGAGGCGGGGTCGTGGCCCATCAGTGTCCTTGGATTTGGCCGTCTCACCCAGGACAGCAGATTCTCAGATGGGGGAAGCTTCAAGCTCTTACCTGCACACACGTTGCATGCATATGCACACATGCAGATGCCTGCACACCCCCTACATACAGGCCCACACACCCCCCATACACCCGGCACACATCCTGTACACACACACACACACACAGCCCCATCCCCTTTCTCCCCCTCTTACACACACTGTTATGCTGACTTACTTCATCCAGCCATCTAGAATTTAGTCCCAGACCCAGGCACTTATTCTGCAGGGCTCTGAATCTTCGAGGTATCGCCTCCTTCTGCAAAAAGAAACATTAGGATTTCTACTCATCCCAAGAGTATTCCCTTCTTGTCCTGTTTCACGTATTAACGCACACTGTATCGCTGAGAAAGCCCCTTCAGGTGAGGTGGCCTGTGCTGCCCAGAGGCCTTCCCTTCCTGTGGCGCCGACAGCAGTGGTGGGAGGCCTGGCTGCCTCCCGAGTCCTTATCTAGGCAGCGATGGAGGATTGCCCTTGATCTAGCAGACGTTTTCTGAGCCTGGTCTCCCGGCCGTGCCTTGTACCAGGTGTAAGCAAGACAGACACAGGCCTCAAGCGAATGGAGCAAAAGTTCTGGCAGTGCCTGGATGGAGGAAGAACACTTGGGGTTTTGAGGAAACTGAGGGCCTGGCCGTGGGTCCTGGGCCACAGCAGCCAGAAAGAAGGGTCCAGGGGTCTTGCCAATGCCTGGCAGTGGAGTTGGGCCTACACCCGAAGGTACCTCTCCAAGCTCTCCCAGTCTCCATCATGTGGCCTGGAAGGAAGGGGCCTGTGGATTGTACTGTGTTACCCACAGCTGACATGGAGTTGGGAAACATCCAGCACTGGGCCAGGGACTGTCCTGGGCACCAGAGCCACCAGTTCTCAGCAGGAGTGACTATTAGCCAGAAGGACTCTAAATGAGGGGCACTGCAGCAGCCTTCCTGCAGGAACCCAGAATGCCAGGTTGGAAATAGCTGCTTTCACCAGCCTTCTGCCATGTTTGCACAAGTTACTTTCTGCCCCATGGGGCTTCCACTTTCAGAGGGCGTCTCTCCTGGCCCCCTTCCCCAGCCCTGCTCCCCAGGATGTCAGCCTTCCATGTCCAGGAATCACCCAGATCACACCCCTGCTCCACGTTGATCTGGCACCTTCTGTCTCCTCACAGTTCCCAGCACTGGAAGATGGCAGCAGGGGTGCTGTGTGCTTTCTGCGTCCAACAAGGCATTTTCCTGCCCTGTCAGCCCTGCCACCAGGGTCCTCGCAGAGGGACTTAAGCCCTTGAGTTGACTTCACAGCCCCCCCAGGAAGCTTTTCAGATATGCACTGTCCTTGTCCGTTTCTGGGCTTTTGTTAGATGAGAACCGGACCCAGAGGTACAGCTGTGCAAGGTGGTGTGGTGCAGTCACAGGTCAACAACCCACCTGCCCAACCAGAGCAGCCTGACCCGGCTGAGCACGAGGCCAGGAAGGATTCCCAGGCGCACGGACTGGTGGGAGGGCTCCAGCCAGGTGCTGGCCCACCCAAGGCTCTCCCGTGCCAGGTGGGAGGTTGACAGGTGTGTCGGCAGGTCCCAGAGAGCACTTGCCCCTCCAGGTTCTGAGATAATCCAGCAAGATGTCAGGGCCGAGGGCGTTAGTTGTGTCAGCAGATCTGGGGGCTGTCTGTCTGGGGCTGGGCTGCTCCAGGAGTGTGGAGCCCCTCCCTGCCCCCTACTTCCCAGAATGGTCGCTACAGAGCGTCACAGGCTGGCCTCGCCGACAGCTATGAGGGCTGTCCTGCCGCTTCTGGTTCTTCTTACTTTGTGTGCACCCCACAAGTGGTTCCCCCAGGGTCAGCAGCCTTCATGTCACATGGTCATCCCTCGTTCTCAAGGCCCGGGCTGGAGGGGCACTGTGCTGCAGAGGGCCGCCTGGACCGTGGGCAGGGGCCAGCCCACAGCAAGGCTTGGGGAGCAGCTTTTAGGAGAAACAGGAAGAGGAACTGGTGTCTGGAGAAGATCAGGGATGGTGTCACTGCCGTTTGCAAACCCACGAAAGAAGTGTCAGTGTTTCTGTGTGGCCCAGAAGACAGGGCTGGGAGGAGGGTAGTGACCAGGGAGACATTTAGTCACCTGGCTGCCCATTCCAAGTGAGAGGCCTGGCCAGTCAGTGAGCTCCCTTCATTCGCAGAGTGTGAGGGGGGCCCGGGGACCGTTGGGGATGCCGTGGGTGGGGCCCCGGACTTAGACTTGGCCTTTCACTCCGAGACCTGAACTCTGAAGGCAGGGTGGCTTGAGGCAGCAAACAGACCTACAGGGGAAGTTTAAGTCCCACCCACTCGTGTCCCCTGCCCACCCATAGCCCCGACGGTTCAGGACACGCGCAGGGCGCGGGGGGCGCCTAGGTTATCTACGAGAGAAGCACGCCTGTTGCTGCCTAGGTGGGTGGCCAGCAGGAAGGTCTGGCAGGACTCAGAAGCCCCAGGTCGCCTCCTTTACTTTGGGCCCAGCTCCGTCCTACCCCGGGACAGCAGGCAGAGCTTACACCGAGGCCCCGCTGCCCCCGGAGCCGGCGTGCCTCGTGTCGCCCCCAGGCCAGGGCCCGCGTGGAGGCGCAGACCCCCGTGAGCTGCACGCCTGCCCCATGCTGTCGTCCGTGTCTGCTCCCCGCCGCCCCGGCTCGGGCCTGCACCACGCCGCCAGCAGCACTCCCGCCCGCCTCCCTGCTCCCCGGAAACATGCCCATTTCGCTTCTCCATCCTGCCCTTGCTGTTGTTCATTGTGCTGGTGTCCGGGCTAGGGAGACAGAGGGGCTCCCAGGGGCCTGGGCCCCGATCTCAGGGTCTCTGCTAGTCTCAGAGCCCCTGGCCGCCTCCCTCCCTGCCCCACGTGGCTTCAGCCCCCCTGACTGGCGGTTTTGGGGGGAGGATTTGTTTGCTTGTTTGTTTGTTTCTCTGCAGAAAAAAAAAAAAAGCATTCAGCTTTGTAGAGGGGTGGCTTTGTTTTGGGGGTTTCGTTATTTTCCTGGTTTTGTTTGGTTTTCATTTCTCCAGGCATCTCGTCGCTGTACCTCGTCACCTCACCTTTCTTTTTCCTGCTCTCTCCTCCTCCACAGATGCCACATGCTGGCAGTTCTGACCAGCCCCATCCCTCCATGCAACAAGGTTTGCACGTCCCACACCCCAGCAGCCAGTCAGGGCCTCCATTACATCACAGTGGGGCTCCTCCTCCTTCCCAGCCTCCCCGGCAACCGCCACAGGCCGCTCCCGGCAACCATCCACACAGTGACCTGACCTTTAACCCCTCCTCAGCCTTAGAGGGTCAGGCCGGAGCGCAGGGAGCGTCCGACATGCCGGAGCCTTCGCTGGATGTAAGTTGGGGTCACCACGTGTCTTGGCCTGGGGCCGGGACTGCCCGAGAGCAGGGGCGGGTGTCGAGGGCCCGAGGCCCGGGGTGGAGGAGAGGTACAGCGGTGAGGAGCGGGTGGGCGGGCGGAGGGTGGGCCCCGCCAACCTGCCTCCCCTGTGGCTCCAGGACCGGGGAACCCCACAGTGGGCAAGCCTCAGCGAGGGTGCCACACCCCTTGCCCCACCCTGCTGGCCCCGCCCCCGTCCCGTTGGCCACAGTCCTGCCGCCCGGCCCTGCCCGCCCTCCCCCAGGCCCTCACAGAGTCCCTCTGGGCCGGTCCTGGAGGCAGCACAGGAGGGTCCCTCCCCCCCCTTCTTCCCACCTCCCGTTCCCCGACATCGGCTTGCCATCGCTGCATCTGCCGCTCTCTGGCCCAAGGCAGGGGAGGGGCTGGAGGGACAGGTCCCTCTGTCTGTCTTGCTGGTGTGTGTCTCCAGTTTCTAGTCTGTGTGTTGTCCATGCCCTGTGCTTTTGCTCACTCCATCGCTCACTCTGAGAGGCCCCCACGTGGGGTGACAGAAGGCTCGGCCTCGGGTCACACTGGGGGGCGGGGGCGGGGGGCGTCGTGTGACTGAGGCAGAAGCGGGCAGCTGAGATTCAGGGATCACCCCCCTTGAGAACTGAATGGTCTGGAAGGTGGGCAAGGGGGACACTGAATGATGGGTGTTGGGTAGCTGGGCAGGGCTGCCAGCGAGGGACACGGCCCTTGCCCCGCCCACCCCTCGCCCCCAGGCTCTAGATTCCCAGAGAGGAGGCCTGCCCTCTCCTTGGTCACATCCCAGCCCCAGCAAGAGTCCCCCTTGGCCCCAGCAAGAGTCTCTGGTGAACCGGATTCACTCAGCTTTGGCGCCATCTTGGATTCTTGCCCGACTCTCCTCCCCAGGCCAGGGCAGGTGCTTCTAGATTGATGAGGTCCCCTGTGTGACCGAAAGAGTCCAAGGACCTCACAGTAGAGGGTAGGGACGGTCTGTAGCCTCTTCCCGGAGTCTACAGGGAAGAGCAGTGCTGCCCAGCTAGCCGCGGGCTCAGCAAGGAGCCAGGAGCTCTTGGGGGAGGTGTGGGGTGCTGGGAACCGCAGAGACCCGCCAGCCTTACATGCAAAGCCACATGGCTTCTCCTGGGAGGCATGAGTGACCCCCAGCCCCTTGTGGCAGGGTCTCAGGAACACTGTGCGTGAGGAGCCTTCCCAGCTGGTGGGCCGAGGGCTCCACTTTTCCAGACTTGAAATAAGCACGGGTGTGCCCCAGACTAGCACGGTGGCCTGGATGCATCCGGGGACCACCGGCACTGTTAGTTTCCCCTGTTTGGACCAGGACCCCAGGAGGCAGGTAGAAGGCAAGCGAACAGGCCCAAGGGTGCCCTGCTTCCTCGCCCTGGGCCGGCCCAGCCTTCAGCCGACACCTCATCTGAGCTTCTGTACTTCTTTTCCAGCTCCTTCCAGAACTCACAAACCCTGATGAGCTCCTCTCGTACCTGGATCCCCCCGACCTGCCGAGCAATAGTAATGATGACCTCCTGTCTCTCTTTGAGAACAACTGAAGCCCACCCCTCCGTCGGGGCCACCCCTCCCCACGCGGCCTCCTTCCCCATCTGCCCCACACACTTTCCCGCCGGGAGCCCGTGCCCTCGGACCGCCCCTGCTGCGGCCTTCAGAGCCTAGGGGCGGGAGGGTGCACTGTGAAGGCGGTGCAGGTCTGGAGCCCACGCCCAGAGCAGGCCCCAAAGATGACCCTCGAGACAGGGCGCTGGCCCGGGGAGGGGGCACACACTGACGGCGGCTTCCAGATGACCCTCCAGTGCCCCCCAGGTTCTTCCAGTTTCTAAACTGTAACCCAGCCTCCCTGCTTCCCGGCCCAGAGCCGCCTCCACGTGACTGTGAACCTGAGGGAGGGGCCCCCGTATCCCAGCGGCCCCGAGCCTTGGAGGAGCAGCAGAGGTTGGTGGCAGTGAGAGCGGCCTGCCCACCACCACTACCACCCACCACAGAAAAGCACAAACCTCTGGGAAAGAGAACTCTTAGGGGCCAAGGTTATCGCTTTGACCCCAGACCTCTAAGCCAGGATACCCTGTAAACACTCTCAGAGAGCAGAGAAAAAAAAGACAAGCGTCTGTGTTTGGGAGAGGGTGAGCCATTCCTGCTTGGGGACCGGTGGAAAAGGGAGTCAAGGCCTCCGCAGAGCCAGGATGGCTCCGCAACCTCTGACTCAGGCCAGGGCCCAGCCTTAGTGGGGCCAGAGCGAGAAAGAATCCAGCTGAAGTTATTGTGCCCTTAATTGGGGAAGGGGGGAGTGCCGCCAGCCGGATTTGGAGTCCAACAGAAATGGCCAACTACAGCTTTGCTCCAAGCCACCCCCTGTTCTTAAACGACAGCATCTTAAAGCCGCAAAGTCATCTGGGGAAAAGGAACACTGGACTTGGACAGCAAGCGACCCATTTCTCTCCATGCGTCCTGTTTCCTTCCTCTGCTCCCCCCTCGCCCACCTCTCCAAGACTGTTACGTGGGACACCCACTTCCCTCTGTCCCGGTGCCCCGATGTCTACCCAGACAGCCAGGTGAGTGGTGGAAAGGCAGGGGATGCAGGGGCTCAGCAGCAGGAACCCCGGGCATCACTGTCTCTCTCCGGCTCCTCTGTCTGGTCTGGCCTGTCCCTGTGCTCGAGGCCGCCCCCGGCTCCAGCCCAGTCTGTTGCCGCGTGTGCCAGGATGTGCCCTCGAGCGTCGCGTGGTGTTTCTGTGGCTGTCTCAGACCCCGCGCTTGGCTGCCAGCCTCTCCTTCCCTCTGTGTCCCTCCGGCCTCGAAAGCTCACCCCACACTCCTGCTCCAGCAGAAGCAGCCTCTGGTTTTCCCTCTGCGCTTCGCTCCATCCAGCTAACTGCTCGCTCTCGGAGTCTCCCGGGTAGCTTCTTGTGAGTCCGTTTTGTTCCAGGCTCCCTTGTGCTCCCCGAGCCGCATGGCCGGTGATGCTGGGCCGTTGGGTCACTTGAGTCCCCTCTGTAAATTCATCGCGCCCCTCCCCTGCTGCTGCCCGAGGCCCTCACCTGCTCCCCCGTCCGCTGTCTGTGTTCTCAGTCTCCGTCTCCCTCTCTGTTGGGGGTTGGGGGAACACCCCCAGCACTCCTCTGGATGTGACCGGAACGTTGGCCCCAGCTGTTGACTTCCAGTCGCTGTACCAGACGGCCCGGCACAAGGTTTTCTGTAGGAAAGCTGCCATCGTCCCATCCCCACCCCTTTTCCTTTGTCCCGTTGTCAGAGGTTTTTTCAAACAGCGTGGTGTTCCGTATACAAATCAATTATTTTAAGAATTGCTTTTGTAAATATCTTTGTGAATATTTTAGTATTGTCTTTGATAATATTCAACATTTTCATGACCTGGTTATAGCCTTTGCTGGTGTTTTTAAAATACCTTGACTCAACGACAAAGACCGAGTCCCTTTTTTAAGAAAAACAACAAACAAAAACAAAAAAGCAACCAGGGCCATTTGTACAGAAGAAGGGACTGAGAGCATGGGTGGCTGTACAGTGAGTTAGAAGACCCGGCCACCCGCCGTTTGGAGCCATCCCCAGTTGGCTGGTGGGGACAAGACGACGCCAGGTAGCATGTGGCCGTCTCTGCCCAGTGGCCAGTAGCCCCAGCTGTGTCAGGCCATCTGGGAATGTTCTGCCCCAGACAGATTTACAGATGCCTTCCTTAGAAGTTCCCACTTCCTGCTGTGCAACTCTTTCTCAGAAAGGCCTGGGGTCTGTTCTGGTGGTTATCGGGGTGTCCCCCTCTGCTCACTGACCTATCCACAGCTTTCTAGCACAGAGGGTCAATCTGTTCCCCACAGCCCAGGCTCCAGGCACCTGCCTTGGCCATCTCTGAGGAAGCCATGGGCTCGGCACCTGAGGCAGGTTTCCTGGGTCCCCTCCCAAGCGAGCCTCCACCAGCAAGTTCAGCAAAGAGCTTTCCAGAACCGTGGCGCCTGCAGCCCGCGCTCTGGGCGTGTCCTCCAGAGCGGCTCTGGAGCCAGGTCGGGGGGTGGGGGGAGGCATCAAGGCGTCCGGGGCTGTAGCGAGCCCCAGTTGGTGACACATTCAGGTGATGACAGCCTCCCCGAGCAGGGGCGGTTCTGAACTCTGGGGAGATGCTTCCCTGATCCTTTCGGATGACTACTTGGAGCCATAAGTAACCTCAGCAAAAACAAAGCCTCAGCAAAGCCACTTCTCCATGACGAGCATCCACCCAGCCCATAGGCATGTTTCTGTCTCCACTCCACAGAACGGACAGGGCGCTGGCGGGCAGGTGGGAAGGCCCAAGTACAAGCAATCAGCCCCATCTTCTTGGTTTGAAGCTTTACCCATGTATCATGTTCCTGTAGCCATTTTTATTTTTTAAGAAACTTCTAATACTTTCTCCGTAACGGAAGCCCTGAACCCCCAGAGAGCTACACGTCTGCTCCCTCGGCCTGACCCATCCAGACAGGGCGACGTGGGCAGCAGCCACTCAAGGGACGTGTGTACATATGTAAATGAGAAATAGAGACATGTTAACAGATGCATTCATTTCCCTCGGAATGTGTATTGTTTTTATTTTCCGGAACAAAACAAAAAAAAAGGCTTGGAACTCCATCTTCACGTGGAAAAACTAGATCCTGTCTGTTAGCGTCTGTGAGGTCTCTCTCCGCATCTGTCTCACTCATGTAATATACTCTGACTCTGTGTAGAAAGGAGTTTTTTTTGTTCCGTTTTGTTTTTATTCTACCTACATGTACTACTTAGCTTCAGTGTACTAGTCCTGCCACCTGTGTATTTTTAGGGTGCTATGGAAATAATGAAAAGAAACGAGGATTTCAGAAGAAAATTGTAACCAAATTCATACTTTGTATAATTTTTGATATCATGATCGCAGGTGATTTCACACGTACACACACATGAACACACCCACCGTGCAGCCTGAAGTAACTCCCACTGCGACCGTCATCGTCTCTGTACATCTCTGTACAATGCAATCATTTCATACTTTGAACTGGTCAGAAAACTAATTGTGATTTCTAGTCTTGCAAAGCTGTATGTAGTTAGATGATGTGACAACCTCTAATATTTATCTAATAAATATGTATTCAGATGAAACCTGTATATTAGGTGTTCATGTGGTTCTTTTGTATTTAAAGATCAAATTATTGGACTCTTGCTAGACATTTCTATACTCTGTTGTAACACTGAGGTATCTCATTTGCCCATGTTAATTTTTTTCTAAATAAATGGACGAAAACGAAGGTTCGGCCAACTAGCGATTTTGTGAATGTTAAGGGGCGGTTTGGGTGTTTTCTGATTTTGCTTTTTAGCACCACCCCTGCCCGATCACCCTGCAAAACAAAACAGAACAAAAACTATGCAGTCAGGTGCTTCGGGTGCTAAGATGGAGGAGCCCCTGACACAGGGGTCCCGGAAGTGGCCCTGGAACCTGGCTCAGGTCAATGTTCAGAGCCCAGTGTCCTCACCTCCTGGTGGACCCCGTCTCCAGCAGGCCCTGGTCCTGGAGAGGGGGCCCTGAACGGTGCCAGGCCCTCTATGGGGTGCTGGACACTCAGACCCAGTGCAACTCGGGGCGGGTGTACGATGCTGGCCGGGCTCAGATGGCGAGCCCTTGTGGATTCTCTGGGCTTAGGAACAGGTACCTTGTCAAGTTAATACAGACGCTTTCCTGTTGGCCACCTCTCTCTGGCCACCCCACTTCTCAGCACCCCTGCCCCCCTCCCCTTGAAGGGGACCTTGGGTCTCCTCTTGCCCATGACTGCAATTTACATAGGTTGCTTTGCTACAGCCCCTGGCCAGGCTCTGGTTCTAACTGTCTTTACAGCCTCAGGCACACAAACGACTGCCCTTCCTTGTCCCCTCCTGAACTTTGGGGAAGTGAATATGATTCTCAGGGCCCAGCAGCCAACCACTGTCCCCCCCCCCCCCCCCCCCGCCTTTACTCAGCTCTGGCCTCGGGCCATAGGACATAAGCAAATGTGGCTGTCGTAGCCTTCCCTCCACACGGACCGGGTAAGGACAAGTCCAAAGAAGGAAGTGGGGTCTGGCAGGCACCCCAAAATATATCCCCTGGAATATGTGCGTGTGGCGAGGGGAGCAGGGTGTCATCAGCCACGGGACGGCCCATGGAGAATAGGGGGCCTTCTCTGGGGTGGCCAGTTTCTCTTCCTGGGGGGAGATGGAAGGGGAGGGGAGAAGGAGAATTTACATTAAAAATGGAATCTCGTGGCCACTGCCTTCTGCCAGCAAGAGGTGTTTTCTCTGAGAACAGACACTCCTGGAAGAGGGCTGCGTAGCATCAATGACGGTTTCCCAAAGGGGCCCCCAGCTCCCCACTGCCTTGGAGCAATGCTTCCCTGTGGCCTCACTGAGTGGCCCATGAAATCAGTTTGGTGGGTTGTGACCAGCACTTTTTAAAGAAATAGATGAGAATAAAGTAGAAAACATCAAGAGCACCCTACAAAGTAAGGGTGAGGATTGTATCGTGGAACTTTTGTTGCAGTTGTGTGTGTGAGTCTGCTGAATCATGATGTAAAATTAATTCTTATTTGTGGGTTGTGGTTAAAAGCAGAAAGCTTGAATGCCATTGCCTTAAAGGCAGGAAGTGAGCAGGGGTGGAGAGGGAGAGGCAGGGCCGTATCTCCCCTAAATTCACGATAAAACGCAAACCTTCCTGCTATTCTAGCTTCAGAACCTGAAGCCAGGGATACAGCTGAATACAGGCCGCCTAGCAAGGCTGCATGGAGACCCGCCCATTCCATCCCACTAACTCCTCCTGAGACCAGCTACTTCCTTCTGTGGGCCTAGAATGAGAAAAGCCCGTGGGAAAAGCCCAGCAAGGGCCTGGCTCAAGGCGGCTTGGAGCTCAGCCTCCTGCCACTGCCCCCTCCGCCCTCTGCTGTCCTCCCTCCCTCCCTCCCCTCACTCGGACCATGCAGCACATGCTCCAGCCCATGGGTCTTGGGTTTCCGTTCTTCCCAACCCAGCCTGCAAAGCCCTCACCCTGAATCCAATGACTGTCCTGCCACAAAAGGCCACAGGATGCTGACAGGAAAAGTTATTCCACCTGCAGGTGGCTGCCACGGCAAATTAGGGTCTCCCGCCTCACTGAGGCCTCAGGGCAGGGTGTCTCCACCTGTCCGCCCATTTCCCTCTTCCTCTGTTCCAGCAGCCTGCTCCACCACGCCCACCTTGCTCTAAGCAGGCTACACCCCCATCACACACACCCCCACTAACTTTCCCCCACCCACAAACCTACCTCCATCCTGCCCTGGCCTTATCTTCTTCCGCCCAGGCCCAGAGGATGTGGTGTCCCTTCCCCAGTCAGGGACAGCCCCTCCCCAGCCCCTGACACCATCACCTCCTTCTCTTCTGGGAGGGATTTCAGCCCCTTCCCTTTACCCTCCCCCACCCCCTTCCGCAGGCCTGGAGCTTTGGGCCTCGGGTCTAAGAGCCGCCTCCACACCCTTTGCTGTCCAGCCTCTCTCTGCTCCTTCTCATGCAGACTTCTCCGTCTTTCCTTGATCGCCCATCATCCTTGACACACTGCAGCCCACGACTCTGAAGTTCTCTGAAACTTCTCTTGCAAGCTCACCTACGACCCCTTGGTTTTTCAAGTCCGTGCCACTTTTGGAGACTGGACCTCACAGCTGCCTTTGACGGTTGCCAGTTCTGCCTTGAAACCTCCTTCTCTTGGGTTCCATGACAGCCCCCTCTTCTGGGTGGTCAGCGCTCCTGAAGTCCCCCTGACCATGCCTTCTTAATCGTCTTCATGGGTTCCACAGTCACTAGGTACAGTGGAGGTCCGTCAGGCTCTCCTTCTCTGGCTGGCGCCCATCCCTCCAGTGCTGAGGGTGTTGGCTGCCAGCAGCTCACTTCTCTTCACCAGACAATTGTCCTCAGCAGACAGGGACCTCCTTGCCTGGGATGTCACCCACTCCTGCCCCCACACATTCACCCCTGTCGAGGGTTCCGCAGCCAAAGACTGATGGTTAAAAGCCACCAGATGACAGCCTCTTTGCTGCAGTGTGGGTAGCGTTCCCTGTGGATCGGGTCAGGGTTGGACTTCACCTGAGGCCAGATGCTTACCCTACCCTTTCCCCTTCTCTTCACCCTCACTGTCTCCTTTGTGGGTTTCTCCTGAGTGCACTCCCTCAGTAAATCACGGGAATCTGAAGGCCCATTTCAGGCTCTGCTCCTAGGGAACCAGACTAAGATAGTGGGTGCCAGGAGGGGGCCTGGGAGGCAGCCTCTGAGAATAAGACACTGGAGGCGGGTCACTGACCAGATGTGAAGGAGGTACCATCACTGGTGACAGTCGCGGGCATGGGGTAGCCGTGCCTCTGCTGTGATCTTCACCTGCAGTGACCTGGGGTGGCACACGGCTCAGGGGGCTGTGCCAGCTGATGCAATGTCTCTGGCATTTGAGAGGTGGGAAGAAAGAATAACTGTTAGGACTGTGCAACTGAGTCACTATTGCCAAGTGTCACTGATTCATTGAAAGAAAGGAAATGACAGTCCCAGATCTCTTCATCAGCCATTCAAAACAAAGTGTGAGTGGGAATTCCTTGGCGGTCCAGTGGTCAGGACTCCAGACTTCCACTGCAGGGGGCACAGGTTCGATCCCTGGTTGGGGAACTAAGATCCCGCAAGCCACGTGGCAAGGGCAAAAAAAAAACCCAAAAAAGTGTGAGAGTCCACGGAAACCTCTTGACAAGAAGCACTGAGTTTATCTTCTGCAGCTGGAGGTCAGAAAGAGCAAGATGAGGCGTAGACTTCATCATAGGCAGAAACTCAGAAAGGCTGGATGCCCCACCGAGGCCGTTCTCCTGCACCAAAGTCAGGCCCCTAATAGGGAAGAAGTGAGACCCTAAGACTCGGATGGTGTGGTGCCCCAGCATCTCCCCTTGGCAGGGATCTATTGCCGCATGGAGGGCTTGTTATAACCAGCTGGCAGACAAGGAAGAGTCCTGAGCGTGGTTCACAGATGAGGCCACTTTGTATGTTGGTGCCAACCACGTGTGGACGGAGCCTGCACTACAGCCCCACTCAAGGGGCAGAAAGACTCCCGTGAGAGGGCATTCTTCCAATGGGCAGAGATTTGGACAGTGAGCCTGGCCTTCTATTCTGCACGGAGAGAGAAGTCACTGAGAAAAGATGCACACGTGCTCGTGGGCAGGGGCAAATAGCTTAGCCAGCTGGTCAGAGGCCTGGAGAGAGCAAGCATGGCCTATCCGGGATGGGAGGACTGGGATAGAGGCATGTGGTTAGACCTCTGGGAGTGGGCAAAGCGTGAGGGTCCACGTAGCACATTTTAACAGATGCCAGGGAGTGTCCAGTGCAGAAGAGGCACCAAACAACCAAGCAGGCAGGGTGACTTGGCCAGTCTCTGTCCCCACCCCTTGCTCTCCATCTCGTGATTACACAATATGGGCCTCCAGGGAGTGCCATGGAGGACAGAGTATCAGGAAGACAGAGATCAAGTTAGATATGAGTTAGATATGAGCCCACAGCTTGGGATCCCTGTCACCAGGGCTGATCTAGCTACTGCCACTGCTGAATGTCCAACCTGTCACCCAGAGACCAAAGCTGAGCCCCTGATACAATAGCATCCCACGAGGAGACCAACCAGCCAGCCAGTGCAAGTTTACTACATAGGACCCCTTCTGTCATGGGGAGGGCAGTGATTCGCCTTGACCCGAATTGATACATCTTCTGGGTATGGGTTTGCCTCTCCATCCTATGGAACCTGAGGACAGCACCCTTACCTGAGGGCTCACAGAGTGTCTGATTCACTGGCATGGGCTCTCATGCAATATCGTTGCAGAACAGAGGTCCGAATTGCAGAAAAGGTTGTGTGGCCATGGGTCCATAATCTTAGGTTCCGCACCACGCAAAGGCTGCAGACCTGAGAGATGGTAGAATGGCCTCGTAAAGATGCAGCGGAGGTACCAGCTTGGAGATGACACCCTGCGAGGATTGCATGCTATCCTTCGGGTTGCCCTATACATCCCAAACCAATGACGATTCTTGTCTGTCAATAGGCAGGTGAGATCCACTTAACCTGAGAGGCAGGTGGGTCTGAGCAGTGCAAGGACTGTAGGAAACACTGTGGTGTTCTGCCCACATCCCTCTTCAGGGTCGAGGTGCCCACCCCCAGCTGCCATGAATGTGGGCTCTCAGCCTACATTCCCCCTTTCTCTAGAAAAGAGATGCTTCTGAGGCAACAAGAGCTGCCTCATCTGGGAACTTACACCCCTTAGGGGCAGCCCACAAACAATGGCTAGTACAGAGTATAAAATGCTGGCCCTCTGCCTTAAGGGAAGACGTCACTGTGGTATAGTTTATGCTCCAAAGCCCTTGATCTGTGACCAGGCCAACGCTAGCCTCTCCCTGCTTCACCCCTCCCTGTCTTGCAGGTTGTTCTGAATAGCAATCCCTCAATAAATCAACTTCACAAGGATCCCAATCTCAGGCTCTGCTTCTGGAGAGCCCCACCTAACACAGCAACACTGGGTTCTCTAGATGTTGCTCTTGTGCCCTTTCTCCGTCAGCAGTTTCTTCATCCCACCCATGACCTGAACAACCGAGTCTTGATGACTTGACTTCCTAAATATCTCTTTAATCTGACGTCTTCTCTCCATCCCTGATGCTTTACGGTAATTCAAGACCAGAATATAAGTACCCACGTCATAGCCTCAGTTTTGCCTCTTGGCCCATAAAACATAAAGAATGTATTATTTGGCCCTTTAAGAAAAAGTTTGCAGGGACTTCCCCAACGGTCCAGCGGTTAAGACTTGGCCTTCCAAGGCAGGGGCAGCAGGTTCGATCGATCCCTGTCAGGGAGCTAAGATCCCACATGCCTCACAGCCAAAAAAAACCAAAACAGAAAACAGAAGCAATATTGTAATAAATTCAATAAAGAGTTTAAAAATGGTCCACATCAAAAAAATCTTAAAAAAAAGTTTTGCAGACCCCTGGCTTACACGGTAGGGCTCAGGCACCTGGGTACATTGATTTACAAACTCAGAAGCTGTAGTGGGAGAAAGATTTCCTCCAAAGGAAGTCAGAGTGTTGTTAGGAAGGGGAAGAATTGTGGGAGGCCAGACATGACAGAGGTGTGTATGTGTGTGTGTGTGTGCCTGTCTTCAAACTGAGATGTCTCCCCATCAGTTCTGTGGTCTAGGAAGAAACTGAGGAATTAAGTGAAGTGATTTGGACAGGATGCCCTTCATTGTCGTTGTCAGGTTAACAGAAGACATGTGTTGCAATGCAATTCATAGTAGGAAGGAGTGGTAGCTCCACCTACAGCAGGTGCCTAATAATTACTTGATGAATAAATGAATGGGTGAATGAACAAATGAATGCGCAATCAGAAGACGGGTGAGAGAAGGCTGTCAGGTGAGCTGGACCATAAAGAATGAGTCAGAATGAGGAGGAACAAGGATTAAGAAGAAGACACAGTTTGTGCACAGGCTCAGAGGTGTGAGAGTATATAGCACATCTGGGAATGGCAGAATTTCCACTGCGCCTGTAGAAGAGGGAGAGGATGTTGATGAATCTGGGTCTTTACCTTGAGGACACTGGGGCGCTGCAGGGGGCAGCTGGCTAGTTAAATGTGGTGGGCTTTGTAAACAGCTTTATGGAGATACAATTCACAGACCATACAATGCACCCATTTAAAGCGTGCGATTCAATGGCTTTTAGTGTATTCACTGAGTTGTGAATCATCACAATCGACTTTAGAACATTTTCATTACCCTGGAAAGAAATCCTATGCCCATTAGCTGTCATCCCTCAGCCCTCCCATCCCCTCAGCCCTAGGTAAGCACTCCACTTTTTGTCTCTAGAGATTTGCCAGTTCTGGACATTTCATGTAATTGGACTCATACCATATGTGGTCATTTGTGACTGGCTTCTTGTTTTTTCTCTTTTAACTTTATTTATTTTATTTATTTATTTGTGGCTGTGTTGAGTCTTCATTGCTGTGCACGGGTTTTCTCTAGTTGCGTCAAGAGGGGGCTACTCTTCTTTGCGGTGCACGGGCTTCTCATTGCGGTGGCTTCTCTTGTTGCGGAGCACGGGCTCTAGGCGCGTGGGCTTCAGCAGTTGTGGCACGTGGGCTCACTAGTTGTGGCTCATGGGCTCTAGAGCTGTGGTGCACGGGCTTAGTTGCTCCGAGGCATGTGGGATCTTCCCGGACCAGGGACTGAACCCGTGTCCCCTGCACTGGCAGGCGGATTCTCAACCACTGCGCCACCAGGGAAGCCCCTGTGACAGGCTTCTTTCAGTTAGTATAATGTTTTTAAGGTTCATCTGTGTTGTAGCATGCATTGGTGCTTGATTTCTTTTTGTTGATAAATAATATTCCATTGTACGGATTTACCACATTTTTTTATCCATTCATCAGTTGATAGGCATTTGTGTTGTTGAGATGCGGTTTTTAAAAAGATCCTCTGATGGCTAAAATGAACAAGACTGACAACATCAAATGTGGTGTGAATATGGAGTGACCAGAACACTCATCCATTACAGGTGGGAGTTTATAATGGTACAACTACTTCAGAAAAGTTTAGCAATTTCTTATAAAGATAAATATATATCTACTCTATATCCCAGCAATTCAACTTGTAGACATTTCCTCAAGAGAAATGAGTATATATGTCCACACAAAAACGTATAGAATTTTTCATAATAGTAAAAAAAAAAGAAAACACTGCAAACAGCCTAACTGTCCATTAACAGGAGAATGGATGAACAGGTGGAGTTATGTTCCTAAAATGGAACCTTATCCAACGAGTCCAAAGACGGAGGAGGGTAAAACATTATGTTGGATGAAAGAAGCCTGACATATAGGAATAAGTCGTGCATAATCACTATGAAATTCCATTGTATGTGGAATTCAAGAACTCACAAAACTCATCAGAACAGAGATTGTTTTGCGTGTGGGACGGCTGGTTGAAAGGGAGTACGAGGAAACTTTCCAGGTGGATGGAAATGTTCTATACCTTGACTGGGGCTTTGGTTGCATAGGATTATACATTTGTCAGAGCTCTTCAAACTCTACTCTTCAGATCCGTGCATCTCACTGAATGTAAATCATACTTGAATAAAGTTGGGGGTGGGGTGGAGGGCACCTCCTGGAAGCACTGAGGAGGTTTGACTGAGGCACTCAGGCTGGAGCACGTGGAGAGGTCTCCTCCAGTCTCTAAGGTGAGGGGCTGTGGCCTGGACCTGGGGCAGCGGTCGTAGAATGAGGAGGGAGGGTGGGCAAGAGGGATGCTAAGGAGGTTGATAGAGCAGGATGGAGAGGACACCCCTGATTGACAGGAGGGGGGCAGTGGGGAGAGGAAGGAGACGAGTGTGACTCTTGGGTTCCTTTCTCTGTACCTGTGACGCTTTGGTCATCAGCCTATTCCCGCTCCATCCCTAGGGCTTCTAGCTGCCACCTGTGTCACCATCTTGTGATGCTCCCTGACTCATGGGAGAAGAAGCTCAGATGACTTCAGCTCTGTGAGGTCTACAGAGGGGGACCCTTGGGGCTTTCCAGATGTACTTGCTGCACTGTGGAGAGGAGGGTGCAGGCCTGGCAGGCCACCTCAGCTCATGAGTGGTTTGGGGCGCCCAGGGAACCATCAGAACTTTGCCCAACCTCCCCATGTAACCAAGGAGGCAACCAAGGTCCCAGAGGGCAGAGGAGTAGCTCAAGGCCTGCCTTTCTCCCACCTCCTCCTGAAATGAAGCAGGACCCTATGGTCCATGCCCCACATGTCCTCAGGCTGCCTTTTGTCTGTGGGAAAACTTTAGCCAAAGAATAAGTTTAATCCGAGAAGTGAGAAAATGCAGAAACAAAGGAAATCACTCAAAAGAGACCAAATAATAACAGTTTAGTCAGTAAGCACAGTCAAGGACCTTTAGTTCCTGCTCAAGGGCTATAGATAATATTCTGAGCCGTATCCTGTGAGCTGTCTTATAGATACTGAAACCCCCGCCCCCAGGAGGAAGAAGTTAACTACGTGATGACCAGACTGTAGCCGCGACATAAGCTGCCGCAATTCTGAGAACGGGCCTCAAAGAAATGGGAAAAGAACGACCCTGGAACTGAAGACTAAATGTGCTTAAAGCAATCAAGATGATGCTGGTCAGACCACCGATGACCAATTTCAAGATGACTGTCAGCTGACTGTGCTGTTTCTTCTTGTAGCCCCCTCCCTCCGCCTATAAAAGCTCTTGCCCACTGATTGTCAGTGGGGGCGGAATTGGCTTTACATAGGCGTCTGCCTCCCCCGCCAACCCCCCCGGGTTGCCAGCGTCCAAAATAAAGCAAACTTTCCTTTCCACTAACTTTGCCTCTTTACTGGCTTTCGAGTGGTGAGCAGCCGGACCCCACTTTCGGTTACACTCTCATGCACCTCTGATTTCAGCTGGGTAGGCAGCTGCCGGTGCAGTGGCCAACACAGACCCTTCCCTCCCAGAGACCGTGGATGGGAAGCTGGTGAGGAGTTACCCTACGCCTCCGAATACGGTACAGGAGGGTGGGGAGGCACAGAAACCCAGCCCACTCCCTCTGTGGGCCTCAGCAGGTGAGGTGCGTGATGGCCTGGGGCGGAGCTGGCAGGAAAGTCCCAGTTGTGTGTCACTCTGTCGTCATCTCCCCCACCCCTTGGACTTCCCTTAAGAGCAACCTCTCCTTGTCATCTGACCCAGCCCCTGCATCACCAAGGACTCCGTCTCTTCTCAAAAAATTCCTCTGAGATGATTAACTGAGTCCCAAGAACTGTACATATTTGAAGGGCCATGAAAGGGTTCCCTCTGGGTTTCTCCCTTTACCCCACGTCCAGGCAGGTGCACTGAATTCTTCCAGAACCAAGGAAACTTGGATATATTTTTTAAAATGTTTTATTGAATTGTACCATAATAATATAATGACTATAATATAAACACACATCCTCAATGTAGAGTTTGATGAATTTTACACATACATCCACCACCCAGATCAAGATACAGAGCATTTCCAGAATTCCAGAAGGCGCCTTACACGCCTTTCCCGCTAACCTGACCCCAAAAGTAACCGCTATCTGATTTCTCTCACTTTAGATTAGTTTTATCTACTCTTGCACTTCCTATAGATGGAATCATACAGTAGACACTCTGGCTTTTTTTTTTGCTCAATATAATGTCTGTGAGATTCACCCATGTAGTCGTATGTATCAGTAGTTGGCTGTTTCTTATTGCTGGGTGGCACTCCATTGTATGGATGTATTCCAACGTGTGTATCTATTTCACTGTTAATGGGCATTTGGGTTGTTTCTGGTTCGGGGCTCTTATGAACGTTCAAATATAGTATTTGTGCAGATGTACATACTCACTTCTCTTGGATATACGCCTAGGAGTGGAATTTCTCCTAGGTCATAGGGAAGCATGATTTTATCTTTAGTAGATAAGTACCAAACAGTTTTCTGAAGTGATGGTACCAATTATACACTCCCACTAACAAGGTATGAAATTTCCAGCTATGCCACATCCTCACCAACCTTTTAATTCTAGCCATCCAAGTGGCTGTATAATGCTATCTCACTGGGGCTTTCATTTGCTTTCCCTTAACGACTAATGATACTGTATGTCTTTTCATATGCTTATGGGTTACTTGGATACCTTTTTTTTGTGAAATGCCTATTCAAGTCTTCGGACCACTGTATACCAGGCTGTTTGCCTTTTTGTGTTGATTCATAAGAGTTCTTTATATTACTGGATATGAACTTTTGTCAGTTATATGCATTGTGAATATCTTCTCCCAGTCTGTGGCTTCACTTCTTTAGTTTATCTAGTTTTGAATTTTGTGGGTTTTTTCTTCCAGTTTTATTGAGATAGAAGTGACATACACTGTATAAGTTTAAGGTGTGCAGAGTAATGACTTGACTTACATACATCATGAAATGATGATCACAATAATTCTAGTGCACATCCATCATCACATATAGATATGGCTTCACTTCTTTTTTTTTTAAAGATCTTTAAATTTATTTATTTATTTATAATTGGCTGTGTTGGGTCTTCGCTTCTGTGCGAGGGCTATCGCTAGTTGCAGCAAGCGGGGGCTACTCTTCATTGCACTGCGGGGACCTCTTACTGTCATGGCCTCTCTTGTTGCGGAGCACAGGCTCCAGATGCGTAGGCTCAGTAGTTGTGGCTCACGGGCCCAGTTGCTCCACGGCATGTGGGATCTTCCCAGACCAGGGCTCGAACCCGTGTCCCCTGCATTAGCAGGCGGATTCTCAACCACTGCGCCACCAGGGAAGCCCTGGCTTCACTTCTTTATTGCATTTTCTTATTGATGTCTTTTGCTGAACAGAAGTTATTAATGCTAACGAAGCCTAAGTTATCCATCTCTTATGTTTTAGTGCCTTTTGCGTCCTCTGTAAGAAATCGTTGAGAAGCCTAGGTTTTGTGCTGATAAGGGCAGCTTCTCTCTGGACTCCTCCCAGGGCAGGATTCAGACAGTTATTACTCAGCCAGCCCTGTCTGCGAAGTTGGCTGTATATCAGTTCACCCACCCACCTATCCATCCACTCACCCACTCATCCCCCATCCATCTATCCACCCACTGGTCTATCCTGTGTTCCTTGCCATCACTGTGAGCTGAGCGATGACAGGGAGTGAGAGACTCAGATGGTGGTGGAATTACTGAGATGAACAAGACCCCCGAGGAGCTTATAATCTGGTGGGAAAACAAAACCTACATGAAATCCTTGACAGATTTCTATTTATCCTCACGCTGTCCTAAAATCTGTAGCTTTCATTCATTACTCTCTGAAACGTCCATTTATTTGTCTTTGTTCTGTGACGCTTCTCATATCTGGAAATAGTTCTGTTCCCACAAGTGTGAGCTGCAAATAGCAAAGGTGATTCTCACCTCCCTCATTTTAGGTACTTGGCCCTTATTGATATGGCCTGAGATAGTCAGCAGCCCTGGCCCACCGTTGGCTTAAATCCTGTTTGTGACCAGCCTATACACAGAGAACCGTCCCCCTGTCGGTGGGTGGGGACCCCTCCCCCAGGGCTGACAGGCCAGCTATGGATATTTGAAGTCTGGCCCTGTGGGACCAGCAGGTGGCCCAACCTAGCAGCAGAGAAGTGGGCAGCGGGCCCAAGCAGGAGTTTCAATAGTCTGCTGTGCAGACGGGTGGTCTCCTTCCTGGCTGAAGGGGGTGGACTCCAGCTCTCTGCTACTGGTCTCGGGTTGAGCTGGGGCCTGGGGCCAATAGTGCGGAGGGTAGAGAATTTACACCCGTCCTGGGGGGCCCTCATCTAACCTGTAGCCACCGACTTGGCAAATATACCTCATCTCCCCAGCCCAAGCCTATGCCTGCCTCCCTCCCCGAACTCTTTCTGGGGCAGTGGCTCAAAACCAGAGAAAACAATGAAGAGCCTGCCAGCCCTGGCTCCGACTAGCCAGACCCTGGTCACACTCCTCTGTGATCTGACTGCCCAGAATCCTGCAGGCCTGGCTGCCGTCCTGCCTGCATAGCACCTGCCCTCCCGACGACACTGGTTCTTTGTTGGAGGAGATGGCTTGTGGGGAAAGCCCTGGGGAGGGGCACAGCTGAGCGGGCCAGGCTGGCGCCAGGCGGGACTCGGGGGCCCCAGCAAACAAGGCCTCCTAGAGAGTGGCCTGCGGGCCGGGGGCAGGATTGGGCAGTAAGCAGCCGTCCAACTGCGGCACCTGATGGGGCTGGAACAGGGATTGAGGATGGGAGGGCGAGCAGCCCCGAGCCCCAGCCACACGACCTTCCCCAGACACACACCCGCAGACACACAGACCCCCTCCCTCTCCCTCCCTCCACCTCTCTGCCGGCGCTCAGCCCTCAAGGTGACTCTGCCAGGTCTGGCTCAGGGGACCACGTCCACTCCTGCCAGGGGTGACTGGACCCGCCTCTCTGATCCCTCCACAGGCAGACAGAGCCTGAGGGTGGCCCTTCTTCACTCAGAGCTTAGGGGTGACAGAGACCCCCTGACCTGAAGTCAGTCCTTCATGGGCTCTGTGGCCGTGCTGAGAGGCAGATCTGAGCTGAAAAGATCATTTCCACCCTCTCTCTGTGCCAGGCAGGGCGCTAAGTGCTCGACCTGCAGCATCTCATCAGACCCCACAACAACCTGCAGAGGATGTACAGATCGTCCTCAACTTACGATGGGGTTATGTCCCCATAAACACATCTTCAGTTGAAAATATCGTTAAGTCGAAAAGGCATTTAAAAACACCTAACCTACCAGGCATCGTGGCTCAGCCTAGCCAACCTTACATATGCTCAGAAGGCTTACATTAGCTTACAGTTGGGGAAAATCATCTAACACAAAACCAATTGCATAATGAAGTGTTGAATCTCATGTGCTTTATCGAATACTGTACTGACAGTGAAAAGCAGCGTTGGTTGTACGGATACAGCATGGCTGTCAGTGTATTGACTGTTTACACTCGTGATCGCGTGGGTGACTGGGAGCTGTGGCTGCCCAGTGTCACAAGAGATGGTCACAACACATATAAATAGCTAGATTAAAATTCAAATTAGAAGTATGGTCTCTCCCAAATGTGCATCAATTTCACACCATTGTAAAGTCGAAAACTCATAAGCGGAACCATCGTTAACCTCCTGTTCTAATAAGAACCATGTCAATTTAGTCCCCTGAGACCACCCAGATAGTCAGCAGGGAGCCCTGGTGTGAGCTCAGGCTGCCTGATTCCCGATCCCATGTCCCTAAATAGTGGGTGCAGCCTTGGACGGTGTCAAGTGGGAGGGCGGAGACCTTGACGGTCAACTCAGAAATCTGCTCCTTATCCTGGAGGAGATGGAAATTATCAGTGGATTTCACAAGGGAGAGATGTGTGTTTTAGAACGATGGCTCCAGACGCAGTTTGGGCAGAGGGACCAGAAAGCAGCCTGTCTTAATGATCCAGCAGCCATGGAGGGCGCCCTGGGCTCTCCCTTCAGGAAAGAGTTCTCGGTTCATTGGCAAGGAGTGGGGTGAGCCGGGAGGCCACACTCCTCTAGGCAGCCGCAGCAACAACTGTGCACAGTGGGATACGCCGGCCTGGCCACTTGAGCCCGATGGGGCTCCTGCTGGGTGGGCCCAGGCTTGGGCAGAATTACATGGGTTGTTGGAGAGATCAACAGGAAACCAGGAGACACGGCCCAAGGACAGCCTATGGTCAGAGAGAGCAGCCTTCCAGGAGGCTGTGTCAAAGGGTGCCCGCGGCTGCAAGGCAGGGGAGCAGCCGCCGTGGGGCGCCCGCAGCGGGCAAGAGTATGGAGCTCCGTGGTGGAGCGGTATTTTGTTAGAGTATCTATGGCAGCTCTGGCAAACTAACATGAAACCCCAAAGGAGTGAGTGGGAGGTCTGCCCAGACACTTACATGGGGTTCTGGTGCATTGCTGGGGGCACTAGGCAGAGCAGAGACAGCTCTCAGCAGGAGCACACCGGCTCGGGGGTCCACGTGATACCTCCCAGCTGGCAAGGGGCAGGGGAGCTTGAGGGGAACACGGCTGCCGAAGGTCGCAGGACTTGATCAGCAGGTAGAGCGGAATCTGAGACATCATTGCTGCTGTAATCCCCTTTGGCCGTCCTGGTGAGGTCGACATCCTAACTGTAAGAACACAGCAACACTGTCGCTGTTCAGGGAGGGAAGAGGCTACATCTGCGGCAGTGGACCCATGAGGTAAGAGCCCAGTCTGTATAGGGGGTGTTAGGGGCCTCTAAGAAGCAGATGCCAAGCCAGGATTAGCTGGGAAGGAAATGTATTAAGGGAAATACCTGTGAAAGGCAATGGGACAGGAGAAGGGGGAGGATGGGAAAGCTGTCAGACTGTCAGTCAAGTCTGACCTGGAGTGAAGGATAGAGGGAGGGAGGGAAGCAGGCAGGGGGGAGGGAGGAGGGTTGGTGGGATGGAATCCTCTAGCCAAAATCGACCATCAGAGGGGTCCGCGTCTCACAGGAGAGGGGCTGCCGCCGTAGCACCCCTTCCACACTCAATCAGTCTTTCGCAGGGATGTGGCTCAGGGGTGGACGTGAGAATGGATTCAGAGGCCAGCAGCCTGGGCCAACCCCACGCCTTGCAGACAGAGATCTGAGCCTTCTCGTGGCTGCCGTATGAGGCAGTCAGGAAGGGAGGCTGGGCCACGGTGGAGAACCACAAAAAAGCACAAGGCATTAGGGGTAAATGATGGACCGATGCACAAGACTGATGGTGCTAAAATGATATCCCATAGCTCTCGTGGACATTCCTTCCACAACTTCCAGTGCGTTCGAACATCCTTTTTCTTCTGATTACTGGCCATTTCTATTTTGCAGTTTGTGACCAGCCTAATCATTTCCTCTATGTGTTTTCTGTTGAGATGCTAACGTATTTCTCGTTAATTTTCATGAACAATTTTTCTCTTAAAGTTACACATACCACATTGATATTTTCCCTGGTTGTTTGAAAGCTCTTTAATCATGTAATGCCTATGAATTCTGGTCCACAAGCCCACGTATGCAAGATACACAACTAAATTTACTTTTCTATAAGTTAATTTCTTTTTTCAACCTCCTATTTTGGCCCAAATGTCGGAAGCAATCTGAGTAATTTGGGGAAGACCCTTCCCCCATCCTTTCTCTCAGCATTGCCTCTAAGTTCCTGGAGGTTACAGAGTGTCAAAATAGGGGTCAGGGCATCTGTCAGAGCTGTCTTTGCTGATCCCTTAGTGTCTACTGACATCCTTATTTCCATCTGACTCTTGTCCATGCCCTACCATGATCTCCTCATTCAACTACAAGACTTCCAGGTCTTCAGACTTACTGCATCACTCTGTGCTCTCTTGGGTCTCCCCAGGAAATATGTTCATTGCTCCTTATGCCACACCACGGCTGGAGGAGGGCTGGGGGACTCACTTGCTTGGACACACCCAGTCCTAGACCCACCAGGGAAAGGGGAGCCTGGGTTCTCGTTCCTTTCTTGGACTCAAGAAACATGGCTCAAAATGTCCCTGCTTCCGGATTCCCCAAGCTCATCTGCAGGTTCTCATGTCCCTCCACGGGTCTAAACTTACTTGCTTCCCCTCCATAGCCTTCCTCCTCCAGCCCCCAGAGTCCCTTGTTGGTTGGGGGTGGATCAAAGTCTTGTGGAAAGACTGGATGAGCAATCATGCACATTTTCTAAAACAACAGGCTGTGTCCTGAGGGTTTTTGGAAACCTCAAAACCAAGTATTGATTTCTTTGTCATTATTTCTGAAGACTGTCTGCCCCAGAGCATGGAGGGAAAGGACAGCAAGAGATACCTGGGAAAGAAATAGAGGTCGCTTTGCCCCGCTGCGCCCATGGTGCCTTTGGCAGGACAGATGTTTAAAGTATGCCTGCCTCAAAACAGTTCTGTATCTTTCTTTACAGTTCCTCCCATCTGCTTCTCTGCTTCAAAGCTTTTGACCATTTCGAAACCGGTAACCATACGCCAGGATTCTCTTCTGCCTGTCACGATTTCATGTTACACGTAACTCACCAACATGCCAATCCATGAATTTGAGGTTGCGCCCTGCTCTTTCTGCTCCCCGCTAGCTGCTCCACTTTTGGGGTCTAAATCGCAGAGTCTCAGAATGGAACAGAGCCTCATGGGTTACCTGGTCCACCAACCACCCTGAGTAGGACTCCTCTCTGTGGCATCTCTCCAGTCATGGGGAGTTTACTACTTCAAAGTATCTTTATGTGACATCACTGCTTGATAGAAAGCTTTCTTGTCCCCAGTCTGGCCCCCGCTGGTCCAGCTTCGGGCCAAGGGAGCCCCACGGTGTTCTCTGTCTGTGACAGTCCTCCTCACTCTGGAGATGGCATCGTGCCCACCCCATCCTCTAGTGAACAGCCTTGCTAGAGCTGGCCCCTTGATTCCCCAGGTCCGCTGCTCTACTTCCTGGCTGCGTCTTCTGCTGAATTAGTGGGGCCTGTCCACGTGCAACTGAGGCCGCCACTGTGATCTCCTGATGTGCTCGGGCCAGCCCAGTACCAGGGCATGTGATCCTGACACACTGTCTTAGGAACGCAGCCTGCCAGTCTATCAATTTTCCAAGCCCCTGCTCATCTAATATCTGAGATCTTTGTTACATAAATTGAGGCCTCTCCCAGCCTGACCTGTACCTGTGACCTTTTGTACTAAAATTCAGTGACAACGGAGATTAGTTCTGGAATTAGGCCGAGCTGGGCCAAATACAGGCTGCTCGGCCACTTACTTAACGCCAGAGAAGGCCCTGTAACCTTGGACAGCTTTCATAACCTCTGCCCGCGGGCCTCTCACTGCTGTGTCCTCTCCCGTTGCGGAGCACAGGCTCCGGACGTGCAAGCTCAGCGGCCATGGCTCACGGGCCCAGCCGCTCCACGGCATGTGGAATCTTCCCGGACCGGGGCACGAACCCGTGTCCCCTGCATCGGCAGGCAGACTCTCAACCACTGCGCCACCAGGGAAGCCCTTGGAGACCTGATTTTTAAAGAGCAGTTACACTAGTACCTGTTCTTAAGGGCCATGGGAGGATTAAGAAATAATGTAGGGAATTCCCTGGCATTCCAGTGGTTAGGACTCTGAGCTCTCACTGTCAAGGGCCTGGGTTCAATCCCTGGTCAGGGACCTAAGATCCCACAACTGAAAAAAAAAAAAAGAAAGAAAGAAAAAAGAAATAATGTAAATTCTTACCATGTGCAGTTTATTGAGTGCAGTAAATGATGGCTATTCTTACTGTTATCAAGCATCTAAGACTATAGTGCTCCTCTTAATTGGAAGAAAAAACCAACACGTGGCATCAATGGTGGGCAATCTTGATTACACAGAGGGTAAGTGATGTCGATTCGAAGGGATTCATTGAAATGGAGGAGGAAGAGGTATCAATGTTAGGTAGTAGAGACTGAGGATCAAGCCAATAGATTCAAGAAAATTACACAGGTCAACAGGAGAAACAAACAGACCAGAAAAAGGAAAAGGGACAGCAGAATTGCAGGCCTCTTTGTCTCCTTGCAGCCATAGAGCAGAGACCAGAGCTCAGACCAGGTCTGCCCAAGCAGCAGCATAGTCCTGGCAAGGACTCAAGTCCCACCTTTGGGGAACCTGGCAGTGAGGGCCCCTCCTTAGGATAATGATGCCAACCTGGGCTGGTCAGCACAGGTGGGGGTGGGTTGTGCATGATGGCTAACCTGGACTTCCTTGGCAAGCTCTTGAGTCCTGCCGGTGGCTCCTTTTCTTGCTGACTCTGGGCAGGGACTGCGTGAATAAACTCTGTGCCCGTGTTTATACATTGCTCACCTGTGCTAGCGGACGCCACCCCTGCAGGGCTGAAAGCCAATGGTAGATTCTCTAGGGCAAGAAGGCCCAGCCAGTGGGGGGACAGCACAAGCTTTGAAGTCAGCGAGACCTGGGGTCAGACCCTGTTCAGCCACCTGTTATCCGTGTGGCCTTGAGTAAGTCATCGGCTCCCCGCTCAGGCGTGGAGCTGTCACCACCACGTGGGGACAGAAGCCTCTCCCTTGCGGAGTTATCACAAGGACTAGATGAGATTTCAGGTCTAAATCACCAAGCACAGTGTCAGGCCAGCTGGAAGAAGGGCTGCATGGAAGGGATGGTATCTGGCATAATTCACCTAAGAGACGCCACTTGCAGCCCACCAACTCCTGAAGGAAGACACACAGCCAAGGGGAACTGGGAAGAATTCCAGTCTCCACTTCACACTAGTGTGACCTTGGAGAAATCGTTTACCCTCTCTGGACGCCTATTCCTTCATTTGTCAGACAGGGATAATCCCCGATTTGCAGGTTCCTCCTGAGGATTGGGTTCCTCCTGAGGTTCCTCCTCCTTCCTAGACACGGCGTCTAGGAAGTGCTTAGTTCAGAGCCCAGCACGGAGTCATCAAGTGAGGTACCGTTCCTTCCCCGAGGCCACCGGCTGCCCTGGCTAAACCGTAGCTCAGGCCCTCTCGCCGAGGGCTTCCTCCCAACTCCCTCTCTCTCTCAGGCTTCAGGCATTCTCCTTCAGAGGAGTGAGACAGAAACAGCAGCCCTGGGAATTCCCTGGTGGTCCAGTGTTAGGACTCCATGCTCTCACTGCCAAGCGCCCAGGTTTGATCCCTGGTTGGGGAACGAAGACCCCACAAGCCGTGCAGCGCAGCCCCAAAATTTTTTTAATTAAAAAAATACCAGGGCTTCCCTGGTGGCGCAGCGGTTGAGAGTCCGCCTGCCGATGCAGGGGACGTGAGTGTTCGTGCCCCAGTCCGGGAAGATCCCACGTGCCGCGGAGCGGCTGGGCCCATGAGCCATGGTCGCTGAACCTGCGCGTCCGGAACCTGTGCTCCACCACGGGAGAGGCCACAACAGTGAGAGCCCCGCGTACTGCAAAATAAATAAATAAATATATTAATTAATTTTAAAAAACCCCAAAAAACAAAACAGCAGCCCGGTCCACATCCTCACCAAGACCTGTCAGGCCTGTCTCTCAGGACCGGTTGTCCCTGACGGTGCCCGTGAGGTCTTTGCCAAGAGCTGCTGGTGACACAAGCCTGCTGAGATGGCAGGTCAGTGCTGGGCTGTGTGTGGAGCAATGGGGTCGGAGCTGGGCTTTAAAGGGCCCTGGCTGGGTGCAGGGTGCTACAGGTATTATCTGTCTATTAGTTATCTGTGCTGCATAGCACATGACCCAACACCAAGGGGCTTAAAGCAACAAGCATCTATTATGTCAGGCTTTCTGTGGGTCAGGTGTCTGGGCGTGGTTTAGCTGGGTGCCCTGGCTCAAGGTCTCTCGGGAGGTTGTAGTCAAGGCGCCAGCTGGGCGGCAGTCACCCCAGGGCTGCCCAGATCACAGTGGACAGTAGGTACACTCAGAAGCGTGTTTCCTCAGCTCCACTCTGTGACCAGGTGGCTGGGGGGTGAGCCCTGTCCTGCCCTGCTGGCTGCTCCCCAGGGGCCCGCAGCAGCCTGGATTGTACAGGTGACCTTTATTATTATTTTTTTAATTAATTAATTTAGTTTTGGCTGCGTTGGGTCTTTGTTGCTGCGCACGGGCTTCTCACTGCGGTGGCTTCTCTTGTTGCAGAGCATGGGCTCCAGGCGCGTAGGCTTCAGCAGTTGTGGCGTGTGGGCTTCAGCAGTTTTGGCACGTGGGCTCACTAGTTGTGGCTTAGTTGCTCCGCGGCACATGGGAATCTTCCTGGGCCAGGGCTCGAACCTGTGTCCCCTACATCGCGGCAGGTGGATTCTTAACCACTGCGCCCACCGGGGAAGCCCTGCACAGGTGACCTTTAAAGCCCAGCTGGACTCTGAAGAGGAGTTTCTCCAGACCTCCCCCTTGAGGCCGCTCTCTGCTCACTGTGCCCACCACCACCCTGGGCCCTGAGAGAAACCTCCCCTGCCCACCTCTTCCTGACTCCCACAATGCTCTGCTTCAGACCATGCTCGGGACCAGACACACCCATGTTTCCTGGAAGCAGCAGAGGGAGGCTGATGCATTGAGAATGACTTCGAGAAGCCTGGGAATGCCTCGGGGGAATTCCCCCAGAGAATGACGTGATCACGGTGGCCTGTTAGCAGGCTCTGGTTCACTTTTTGGGTTCTCACCCAAGAACCTCTCTTCTGGGCTCCCTGTCAGCTTCCCATGACAGATGCTCTCCTGGACCCCAGTCCCCCAGATGGAACCAAGAGAAATGGAGTCCAAGGCCTCCCACCTAAGGCACATTGTCCCAGGGACAGACACTGGCATTGATCGTTCATGAAAACCCCACCCCATGACCACAGCAGGGCCTCCTTCACTCCCAGCCCCTCCTGGAAGGCTCTTCAGGACCCCTGTAACTTCATACTCTATGGCGACCACAACATTCACCCCTGCCCGGCACACAGGCAGCCTGGGAGAGGCCGGAGGTATTCTGTATCTGAGGGCAAGGCTCAGGCCCGGCATTTAGTAGGTGCTCTGAAAACATGTCTGCTGATTGAATCTTGTAGAAAGGGCCCTGGCAAGTGTGAAGAGAGGGGTTTGACCACAGTTCCAGTACTTTGAGGCTGTGTGACCATGGGCAAGCTTCTGTCCCTCTCTGAGCTTCAGTTCTCTCATTTACACAGTGGAGATCAGAGCTTATAAACTATTGGCTCAGAGGCCCTAACTAGGTTGTAAATATGTTGTTTAGGGCTCATTCAGGGTTTAATTTTATTTTAAAATGAGTTCCCAACATTTAAAAGTTGGGAGATTTCCACTAAACATAATGTTTTTAGTTTTTATTGAAAAATGAAAAGATCTGGCTACACTGGACCCATTGTCCACATACAAAAATTGACTGGCCTGGGCAGGAGCTGCCCCTTTAATTGTGGTGTTTGGACACAGTCCCACGTCCACGTATTCCCTATAGCCTTGCCCAGCACACTTCACCCCAGTGTGTCTCTGCCTGGCCCCAACCGGTATATGAGTTTGCAACCCCTGGATGTCAGCATGTCCTGACTGTTCTTTGGCTCTGTGAGGCCTAAAGATGGCATTACAGGGTCCCTGAGTGATGAAATCCATTAACACCCTGGATAAGAAGCCACTCGGGCTGAGTGGAGAGAAACTGCCGTTTCTGAGGATGACACAGAGTCTATAAATAGCCATAGAGGCTGAGTGGTGACACCTACCCCATCTCACCTGGGGATGGGCATGTTCCAGTTCATGTCTCAGCCCAGAGACAGTCCTTGCTCCTGATGCCACTGAGGTCAGCACAGGTAGAAATGATTTCACAGCTGAGCCTGTGGGGAAGGTGGAATTTTCTCTGGTTCAGGCAAGAGGGAGTGATGATGTTTGATTTTTCAAAGAGGGTAGAAGGTGTAACATGGTGGGGATGAAGGATTGCACCATCCCTGGCTCCCCAGTACTACCCAACAATGTTAGACCTCAGCCTGGCCTTCAGGATTTTCTGTGATTGCCACGCCCCTTCCCCTGCCAAGCTTTCAGCTCATGGTCAATATTGTAGCCTTTCTTTGAAGATGACCTGACCTCTCCTAGCTCTGGGCTGGCTTTGGCTTATTCCCCCTGTGGAATCTCCTCTCTGTATCTTTTTGTCTTTGCCCCTCAAATGCATTTGTCTCCAGGCTGACCCCCTAGGCAGAAACAATTTCCCCTGTCCCCTGAGTTCCACAGTCCCCCAGCTAACTCAGTTTCTATCTTGTTGTGTCGTCTGTCCAAGGTTTGTCTCTCTTGCCCTCCCCACCCTGTCCCAATTACCAGCTCCTCAACGATAGTGACATATGCAAACCCTGCTCCTGGAGTCAGACGGATTCCTCCCAGCTCCAGCACTCTGCCCTTGGGCAACTCACTCCCCAGCTCTTGGGGCCTTGCTTCCCTATCTGTGCAATGGAACTGCTTCCCAGGCTGCAGTGGAGAGCAGCCAAGCTAAGGGCTAGGCAAGGGCTTTGGGAACTAAAGTGGTTACATGAGTGAAAGCAGCTCTTCCCTGGGTTAGGGCTGCTCGTACTCCATTGGGTGGGAGATAAACTGAGGCCCTCCAGGAGCCGGCTTGAGAGACAATAGGGGACCACTCATATATTTGGCGTAGCTAAGGGCTATGTGAGCCAAGGGCCTGGAACTGATATGTGGGGTGATTCCTCTCTTCTTCTTTTGAATCTGCAGTATGCACTGATACAGGGGAGTATCTGCGAGATGTGCTGAGGGTCCAGATGGGGCAGGGAGCAAGCCAGCTTCCTACTCAGGCCTGTTCCACTTCAGGGCACAATCACAAAAAAAGGAGAAGCCATTCCCCAGAACAGAGTGAGGGCCCGTCCTGGGCTGGGACCTGGGGAGCATCTGGGCTCCAGGATGCAGCTGGGGTATCATTGAGTGCAGGCCCCTCCTGGGCCAGGAATAGAGAAGGGGACTGTGGACTTCCAGAAAAGGGTCAAGCCAGCATTCTCATGAGGTTAAGACACTTTGACCCCTTGAATTGGCTTGGGTCAGCATTTTGCTTCCTGACCCCTTCCCAGGAGTCAATTCAGAGCCTGGGGCAGGTCAGTTTAGAGCTGGTCCCAGCTGAAGTCCACCTGATTCCAAGGCCCAGACCCCACCCTCTTCTCTGGCCCCTCAGAACTCTGAGGCCCTGCAGCTGAGGCCCATTACTGACTGAGCCCCAAACCCTGAGCAAAGACCATCTGGATGGGACTTCCCCGGTGGCACAGTGGTTAAGAATCCGCCTGCCAATGAAGGGGACACGGGTTCGAGCCTTGGTCCGGGAAGATCCCACATGCCATGGAGCAACTAAGCTCGTGGGCCACAACTACTGAGCCTGTGCTCTAGAGCCCGCAAGCCACAACTACTGAGCCCATGAGACACAATTACTGAGCCCACGTGCCACAACTACTGAAGCCCACGTGCCTAGAGCCCACGCTCTGCAACAAGAGAAGCCACCGCAATGAGAAGCCCACGCACCACGACAGAGTAGCCCCCGCTTGCCGCAACTGGAGAAAGCCAGCATGCATCAACAAAGACCTAATGCAGCCAAAAATAAAAATTAAAAAAAAAAATGACACATACACACACAAAAGAATCAGAGGTTTAAAAAAAAAAAAAGACCATCTAGACTCTGTCCATCACTGATACTCATGGCACAGTACTTAACAGCTGACAAAGTCCTCTCTCTCTTCATTTTATCCTTGGAACAGACCTGGAAAACAAGCAAGGTAGGGATTAGCAACACCCCCTATTCTGTAGAGGGGAAACTGAGGCCCAGAAGGTCTGGGAGGACTGGCAGAGGCTGGCTGCGGAGACTCCAGGGTTCCCCTACCTCTAGGCAGTGCCTTCATCTCTCTGGGCCTCATTTGCACATACGGAGAGTGCAGGTGTTGGCTCGGATGCTCTCTCAAGTTCCCTGCCTGTCATTCATTTCCTGTGGGCCTCCCATGCCCCCAGGCTTCTGGGAAGCCCACCTCAGCACGTGGGGTAAATCCCCCTCACTGTGGTTTCTCCCGCTCAGTTCCCCTTCTCTTCCTGTCTTGCCTTCTGGCTTTTCCTTGGACTGGTCCCTGTGGTATGTTATCTGCAGGTGCAGTTTTGGGGTGAGTGGGGGTGGGAGGGGAGCTAGCAGCCGTCTGTCCTGGTTGCTGGGGATCAGGGCTGTCAGTCTATGGGGTAGGGGAGGAGGAGCCAGACCCAGTCCTGGTGGAGGACTGGGGGCCTGGTAAGAGCACGATAGGCCCAGGCTGAGTCTGGAAGAGGGACTGGTTTCTAGAAGCATCTGGAGACAAGCCCAGGATAGGACGAGGAGGCCGGTGGTCACCATGGGAGGTGCCTGCCTGCCACCTCTCGCTCTAATCCCGCTTCTCATCTCCACCTTTCTTTGACTGACTCTCAGTGACACGGTCTCTCCTGGTCCGCCTGTCTGTCTACAGGGCCTATGGGGCGAGGGGCAGCCGTACAAAAGTCTCAAACGTAGACTTTTGTTATATTCAACGAAAACATATGGATGCTCGTATTTTGGAGTTAACCACGTTTTAGCATTTTCCCCTTTTTTCATCTATTGGGACCCTCGCAAAATGGAACCGGCCTCCTTTTGCGAAGTCTTGTCTGCCCCTCAGGTCTCTGGCCCTGGTTGGGGTGTGTTCAGAAGACTTCACGCCCCCACCGCCCCACCGGCCGGGCTGCGCTGTCCGCTGGGGCCAGCAGGGGCCGCCCGCGGTCAGCCCGGAGGGGGCGGGATGGAGGCGGGGCCACGAGGCCGGCTGGGCCAATAAAGGCGGCTGCACGCCGCTGCGGCTAACTCCGCCCTTTGGGCGCCCGTGACCCTCGCTTCTGGAATCTCTGCTGGCCCGTGGCTCTCCTGCCCGGACCCGCACCCACGATGCTGGCGCTGCGCTGCGGCCCCCGTCTGCTCGGCCCCCTCTCCGGCCCGCGCTCCGCGCACCTGCGCCTACCCGCGGCCCGCGCTTGCAGCAGCGGCTCCCGAGACCCGTCCTCTTCCTCCCGGAACCCGCTCGTGTACCTGGACGTGGGCGCCGACGGGCAGCCGCTCGGCCGCGTGGTGCTGGAGGTGAGACCACCGGACAGGACCGTGCTGGACTGGGCGTGGGGGACGGTCGCGGAAGAGCTCTGGACCCCGGGCCGGCGCTGTGCCTGGCTCGCTGAGTGACCTTGCTTCCTGCTCCTGGGCTCTGGGCCTCAGTTTCCCCATCTCTAAGGAGGGGCATCAGATTGGTCTCTCCAGGCCTCCCCTCAGAACTTTGGACTAGTGGAGGCGGGAGGGAGGCCCCTGTGGAGGAGAAAGCTCAAGGTCAGATCGTAGGCTAGGAGGGCCCGCCCCGTTGACCGGGGTCGGGAGGGGCTCCGAGACTTAATGGGGCGGGATCCTAGGCCCGGAGCTTCGAGATGGGTTTCGGGGGCCTCCGGGGTCCGGGCGGCGGGCCCGTCTGGGCGCTCACATTGTGGCCCTTGCAGAAGGCGGAGCGGGCCCCAGCCCCGCCCTCGCCATTGGGCCCTCGGCGTAGCAAAGGTGGTTTCGCGCCGCCTCCTCTCCCAGCAGGGCGGCTGGCCCGGCCTTGGGCTCCAGCCACCAGAGCAGGCATAGAGCTCCTGGAGTCGGGGCAGTGTGCTCTGAGCTCATCGCCACAACTCCATCCCCAGCCACCCTTCCGAGGTGACACTCTGCGTCTGCCCTGGCTCTTTGGGCCTTTTTGAAAAACAGAGCAAGAAACATACCTAGTAGTCCGGAAGGTAACAGAGGAGAAGCCTGGGTATAGCCTTCAAGCCCATGTTGAACAAAGGGGCCTCAGTTAAGCCTCAGTTGACTCTTCTGGAAAATGGAGAAGACCTTTATTTTAAAGGTTCGGTGCCAGTGTGGCTCTTGCAGCTGGGAGGCAAGAGGCAGGCTTAGATGGGCCTCCAGCCTCCCCTTTCCCCGCCCCTCCTGCCTCTCTCTGAGCCTCGGTTTCCCATCTGCCCGTTGAGGAGCTTGGACTGGCTCCTCCCCAGGGCCCTCTCTCCAGGCCTTGAGTCTCTGATGCTTTGGGCCCAGCTGAAGTGGCTCAGCCAGTTCTGCCCCTAGAAGTAGTCCGGGATGGTGTTGGCATCTCTTCTGACAAGTTAGGAAATCGAGGCCGCCTCCTCCCAGCCTGGAGTTCAGGAAGCAGCTGGCAGAAACGATAGCTGCTTAGGTGGCCTCCCACGGAGGGCTGGGAGTGACAGGAATGTGCTTTCCCCCTCTCCTGGGCCGCCGTGCGGGTTGGGTCCCTCTTTCACCTGCCTCTGGACTGACCGTCTTGTCCCTCTTCTCTCCCCACAGCTGAAGGCAGATGTCGTCCCAAAGACAGCAGGTAAGTCAGGGCCCAGGGCCTTCTGAGTCCAGTCTGGATGGAAGAGAGAGGGGCAAGGCAAGGTGGGTGGGGTGGTGAGAACAGTTGGGGCATGAGAACCGTGACTAGATGGGAGTTCACGTGTGGCTTAGCTGCTGAGTACCCTGGGGCAGCCACTGGTCCTCTCTGAGCCTTAGGGTCGGCCCCGCCCACCTGTGCAGTAGCAGCCTCTGAATCAGGAGAAGATACACATACATGTCCTCTGGGACAACTTCCTCCCTCCTGGTGCCCGACGGGGCAGGCTGGTGGGTTCGCAGCCCTTGCCTGGACTCCCTGCCCCGCTGACCCGGTGCTGGAACAGCCAGGAGCATGTGTTCCTGCCACAGTGCTCGGACACTGAAGTCAGGGCGCCAGATGACTTGTCCCAGGTCACACAGCCAGCGCAGACCCAGGGGCGGGGGTCTTTCCATGTCCCGGCGGGGCGTAGGTCGAGAGGGCGCCGGCTGGAACAAGTTGTGGCCCCTGGGTTGAGGCCTGGCCCTGCTGACCTGCCTCTTCCTTCAACCCTCAGAGAACTTCAGAGCCCTGTGCACCGGGGAGAAGGGCTTCGGCTACAAAGGCTCCACCTTTCACAGAGTGATTCCGTCCTTCATGTGCCAGGTAGTGGGGGCATCTCCCTGCCTTGGGTTCCTCTTCTCTAAATGGGAATAGTGACGGGGACGCCTCGGAGGATTCTCATGAGGAGTAACCAGTGTGCATGTGCGTGGAAAGTACTGAATGGAGGGCAGCTGCGGTCACTCGCTCGGCCTGTCCTCTTACTCCGAGAGGCCGGAGCTTTTCCTGGCTGCCACAGAGCCTTCCCTGCCCCAGGAGTTAAGCAACAGGGCAGGCGGCCGGACGGGCCCTGCCTGGCGGGGTCGGGAGAGTGAAGCAGTGGAGGGAGAGCAGGCATCGGAGTGTGGATGTGCTCAGGGTTAGATCTGAAGGCTTTGGAGGACCAGCACATTCAGACAGTCTCTGCCCATGCCCCACAGTGTGTCCCACTGAGCACTTGGCATGGGAGATAAGGCTAGAGAGGAGGAGGAGGGAGGAGACTGGGCACAGACAAGAACACACAGGTCTGGACTTGGAGCCTCTCTCCAGAGAAGGGCATCTTTCCCGGTTAAATGAGTCTGTTCTTTAGTCATATGTTCTGCCTCTTTTCAAAAGCATTAGTTTTGCTGTGTCAGATGTTTTGCAGGTAGGTGTTGAAAGCGAGAACTTCCCCCAGGGCCAGGACGGGGCCAGGACCCGAGCTATGCTGGGGGTTGTCCTGTGTGAGGTCAGACCCTGCTAAGACAGGGGCTAGTGTCTGAGGCCAGCAAAACCTAGAGGCAGGGGCATGGATGTCATGACCTCTTTGAAGTCCTTTCAGCCTGGAATTCTCCTCCCCCCTTCCCTCCACCCCGACCTGGTGGCTGTCATCACATCGTGGTGAGTGGCAGTGGGTTGAATGTGACAAATTCAGGGAGGGGTGAGGGCTGTGGCTGTGAGACAGGCCTGGCCCCGCCCCGTGGCTCTCAGCTGGGCGGCTCCCGGCTCTGCCCGAGGCTGTGGATGAAGCAGGAGCTGAAGTGCGTGTCCCAGCCGGGCTAGGGTCTTCCTCGGAACCACAGCAGGCAAGGGCAGAGACTCCAAAGCTGGAGGGCTCTCGGAGGCATGGGATGGTAGCACCGGGACGCCCAGGCCAGGGTTTGGAATCGTCCCTCTCTGGGGACACATTGGCATTTAAGGATGCTTCAGCCGGGCAGGTCAGGTCACCCGTGTCACCTGAGGATCCCACCTCAGGAAAACAGCAACATGACCATGGCCGGGGGCTGGGGCTCTGCTGCAGCTGGCAGCCCCTGGGCTCTTCTGGCCGTGGCTCGCATGGAAGCCTCAGGCGAGCTGAGAGGAATGACGCCAGCCCTGGCAGGGCTCTGTCCTGGGCCTGGTGAAGGGGAGATGCTGGGACAGGGAGGGGGACTCAGTGTGGGGAACTGGCTCTGCTGGCTGCTGCCGCTTCCCACAGACCACACTTGGGAATGAGGGTTCCTGGTTTTCTCCCTATTTACCCTCCAAGAGTTGTGGGTAGAAAATTCTAGGTCACTAAGAAGCATCTCAGAATGGCCGAGATGTTTTTAAGGATGATTTAAAAACTCGCTCAGACAAAAATGAATCATTCGGAAACCAGGGTAGTTATTGTGGCAGAAAATATCTAAGCTTTATCTTATTGTTGCTTATTTTCCTTAGTATTGTATTAGTCCTTCTATCGTTGGCTGTTTTCTGACCTCTTTGCCTGAGGGCTTCCGGCTGGGTGGGCCCTGGGTGGGCTGGGGGCTGCGTCCTAGCGCTGGAGTAGCACCCCTCTGCCAACTCTGGTGGCGACGTCTCAGCCGATGCTCTGTGCTCGCAGGCCGGGGACTTCACCAACCACAACGGCACAGGGGGGAGGTCCATCTACGGGAGCCGCTTTCCTGACGAGAACTTCAAACTGAAGCACAAGGGGCCAGGTGAGTGCAGGTCGCCAGTCCCGGGGCCATGTGCCCCGAGCTATGACCCTGCCGCTGCCATCCCAGCAGGCCTGGAGGCTGCAGCCTGATTGCCCCGTATGATTGCTCCATATCTGACGTTGCTCCTTCCTTCCTTCAGTGCTCTGGGTGGGCTTGTTGGGTTTTCCTAGAGCTTTTTCATTCTGAGCTCTCAGTTTCAAAACCGAACCTTCCTTTGAGAACCTGGGGGAGAGAGCCTTTAAGCAAAACCCCAGCGTTGTGTCAGGCCCAAGGCGCGACATGGGAAAGTCTAGAGTTCAGGGCTGGGGGTCCCGCTCCAGCTCTACCACTGAGAGCTTCCACGAGGCCCTTTTCTCTCGTGGCGGCAGAGGCGGACAGGCCCTGGGGAGCTGCGTCCTCTGGGCCCTGGTTCCCTCTTCTGAGCCCCAGGATCTTCTGGCTCAAGCATCTTTGATGTGGCTTTCCCCATCTGCTCATCTGAGTGACTCCCGTGTGAGATGCCTCCTGGGGGCAGCCTGGTCATCCTGCTTGTGTTTGCAGGTGTCCTGTCCATGGCAAATGCAGGCCCCAACACTAACGGCTCCCAGTTCTTCATTTGCACCATAAAGACAGACTGGTGAGTTGCTTGCTCCTGGCTCCAGGCCCTCTGGGAAGATGGGGTGGCCTTGCAGCTGGAGGGGGAAAGCTAGTTTGAGGCTGTGGGACAGTAGCCCTCACCCAGGCTGTGTGTCTGTATGAGAGAAGGAGAAGGTTTGTGAAAGGATTGAGGGAGAATTTGGGTTATTCTTGTAACTGTCTTTATTAAGCTTCCCATTGTTACCGTCAGATGGAGTTTTCTCAGTGTGTTCTGTGCACATGTGCGTGCACACGCGCGCGCGCGCACACACACACACACACACACACACACACACACACACAGAGGAAAGGATTCTTTTACCAAATATATTTGTGAAATGCTGCGGAACATACTAGGCCTCAAGATGGCCTGTGGCAGAAACCTGTTTTCTTGGTTTAACCCGCTATTTCCCTGGCTTACTTGACCTTGGAATGCACCTTGGAAAATGCTGCAGGAGACGTTTGGATATCACACCGGACTTCTCATCAGGCCTTAGCATGGGCCTGCAAATAGCTACCAGCCCCTTGTATTTTAGGGATGTTTCCCAAGTAAATTTTCCACTACCTAGTAAGTTTCTCTGCCCAAAGTCCCCTGTGTCCTAGCCCTGAGGCATCTCAGGGAGGTGAGGGGACAGCAGCTGGCCTGGAGCTAAGACTAAATAAAGCCCATTTCCAAGGACTTTAGGGAGACCTGGGTAGTGGGGGTTACTAGTGGTCTCTACCCTCCGAGCCAGAGGGCCGTGGATGTCAGGGTGGGCAGGTTGTTGCTGGCTCTGCCTGCCCTTCTGCCGTGGAGCCCCTGGTGGATCCTGAGGTGTAACCAGTTTGGGCCTTGCTGGCCCTGCCTTTTAGATTCTTGGGACTGTCTCGGATTGAGAGCTGCTTGGGACTCGCATCGGTTCACCACACGTATTATCTTGGCTCTCACCTCAGAATTTATGACTGTTAAGATAGTTCCATTTACACAAACCTCTTATTTCTTCAGAGTAGTTCGATATCCCTTTATCTCCCTGTGCAGAACGAGAATAATTCGCTTTTTGTAGGTGAGGTTCCCAGGCTTCAGGTGAAGTGGCCTGGGATTAGGTCACACAGCAGGCGAGGCAGAACGTAGCCTGGGAGGGGGCCGTCCTCTGATGCGTTCTGGGGGGCTCAGCAAGGCTCGATACCCGAGCTGTGAGAGGCGGGGCCAGCTTTTCGGTGTGGGTTCCTTTCAGAACTGCTGTTTTTGGTAAGTAGTCCCGTGACCAAGGGGCTGTGACCCTGGGCGACACTGCACCACCCTCGCTTCTGCTTACCTGGCTCACCTCTCCTCGCAGGCTGGATGGCAAACATGTTGTGTTTGGCCATGTCAAAGAGGGCATGGATGTCGTGAAGAAAATAGAATCTTTCGGCTCCAAGAGTGGGAAGACATCCAAGAAGATTGTCATCACGGACTGTGGCCAGGTGAGCTAACCCGCCACAGCCAGGGCTCTAGGCCAGCGGCAGCTGCAGGCAACAGGGAGTTGACTCACCCAGGCGGCCGCCTCGGGCTCCCAGCGCAGGGGCCCCTTGGAGTTGCCTGTGCTCCCTCTACCTTCTCTGTGCTTCCGGAAGGCCTCTCAGGAATGTCAGACCTCACAGGACCCACCGGGCTGCTTCCCCAGTGCCTGATCTTCCCCAGCGCCCTGTTTCTGGACACCCATCACGGACACTGTGTCACTGCTCCTCGTCTGGCGTCTCCTGTGATCACCTGGCCCAAGTTCACCTGTGCCTTGGACGTTGAGGGTGGTGATGGGTGAGCTCTGAAGGCAGTTTCTGCCTTTTCTTTGGCCAAGGGGGAAAGCCGGTTGCTGTGAAGGGCTGTAATAGCTGTTTAATGTCGTCTTCCTAATCGGAATAATTTAGCAAGACTCCCTGGAGCTGGAGCTGTGGCACTAACTACTCCAGGCTGTGGTGTGACCTCAAATTGGTGGCACAGGCCACGAGCTTGGCCTTTGGAGCACAGTCTGGGCGTTTGTGAAGGTGCCACGGCTGCGACCTTTTATCCCAGTCACTGTGAATCCCATTGGTTTGCTGTTCTTGTGTTTGGGGAGAGTCCATGGGGGTAGAATCAGCTGAACCTGGGGACAGACCCACTGCGAGCTGTGCCTAGTCAATGTGAATTCCCCAGTTGAAAACAGAAATGACTTGTAAGTGCCGTGCGCTCTGGAAGGAAGTCAGTGTGTCTTCCCTGGTGGGCTTTGATTTCTTCCATGTGTCTTATAAATTATATCTACTGATTATATACACAATAGACTTCTGGAACATTTCTTTGTGTTGAGCTTAAATGTGAAAATAAATCCTGTTTTCTATGAAAGACTGGGGTCCGTGCTTTAGGAAGCAGTGTCTGTAACAAGTATTTGGAGCTGACGTTTATTGTTACCACCGTCACTCAGTGCTCCACGGAGGGCCTTTCCGTGGACTCTCAATCCCCCCAGCAACCTATGAGGATGTTCTCATCATCCAGCTTAACAGACAAGGAAGTGGACTCAGACAAACTGTCTTAGCGTTCACAGCCCATCAGAGCCCTGGTGCCGCCTCTGGGTGACGGAGCCTCAGTTTTGCTCAGCTGTATAATGGGGTAACAGTGCCCACCTCACAGGGTGATAAGGGTCAGACGTGATCTGTGTAAAGTGCACAGCTCGGGCCCTGGCACACGGTCTTAATAAGGCTCTGGAGTGATGAGGACAATATTTCCTGTGTGTCTGGGTCTTAGAGGAGGAGGAGCTGTGATTATCTCGGGCTAGACGTGGACTTTACTACCCTCGATGTGCCGTTTAAATTTGGAGTTAAGTTACAGGTGTTTCTGAATTCACAGGGAGAACAGATTGGGGGGTGGGAGGTGGGCTAAAAATTTCCTTAAACAGCCAAGGGAGGCACAGTCCGAATACCAGAAGAATCACAGCGTAATTAGCATTGCCTCACATTGGAGTTCCCTGAGTCTGATGATGTGTGGTCACAGGTCCTGGAAGGCATTCTGAGGTCACAGTGGCTGGACTTGGGTCATCTGGAATATGCGGTTCCCTGAGTTATGTGAGGTCACAGATAGATGTAGTCACTCCGGGGTCATGGCTGGAGTTGGGTCATTGGACTCATGGAGAGTTTCCAAGAAGTCAGTTCAGCTACATGGGTTGGGAATTCAGCCGGCCTAACAGTTTTCAAACCGTTCTCAAGAGCCTTGGAGGTTGTCAGGCAAGGGCCCCTGAACCCCCTTGGAATCATCAATACCCTCTGTTTTCTAAAAGGGATTTCATTTGAAGAATGGGATCCTAGGCCAAATAATAATGGGTTGTGGCTCGACCCTTCCAACCAGCATTTTACAGACGGGTAAACTGAGGCCCCGAGAGGGGACATGGTTGCCCAAGGTGACCCCGTGAGTCAGTTGGCAGAGCAGGGGCTAGAACCCCGGACCTGCCAGTCCAGAGGGTTTTCTGTTGGAGGCCTTTTGGGATGCACAGACCCCTTTGTCCTCAGATCACACGCAGTCAGAGCTCTTCTGATTTCTGAGGTCAAAGCCGTGATTTTGGTCCCAGTGGAGTTTCCTCTTGACCTCTGGGGACTCTAGGGAGGCAGTGGTGCTGTTGACAAGTGTGAGGGTCAGCTCCTTGAGGTGTGGCCCACTGGCCCCCTGGTGACTTCTGAGGGGTCTCGGGGTCACAGAACATGTGGGGCATGTGTTTAGTTCACAGAGCATTTCCTTTCCAATGAGGAGGAAGCACGTGTGCGTGCATGTGTGTGTGTGCGTGGGTTCGTGTGCGTATGTGTGTGCGCACGCGTGTGTGCACGCACACGTGTGTGTGTGTGTGTCCATCCGTGCAGAGGAGTCTAGTGTGGGCTAGCGGAAGAAAGAATGCAGGAATTTCCTAAAAACAGTTTCCTGAAGGTGGGGCTGTTCCCTGCAGTTCTCTTCCCAGAACTCTTGCACAAGGGCCTGAGACTGGTCTTACTACATAAAGCGGGAGCCTGTGTAATATACAGATAGGATATTGACTTCTTGCTGGTACACGGTGCCTAATGCATGAAGGAAGCAGTGAGTCATACATGTGCTCTCACGGATGGAATCATATGTGACGCCATGTAAATTCACCATGTGTTTAAATATCTGAAATAGCATTTTTATGAGACAACACATGATAGCTTTTCAAAATGACTTCACTGAGGTATAATTTACATACAATAAAATTCACACATTTTAAGTGTGCAGATCAATCATTTGACAAATTCGTACACTGAGTAACCACCACCAAATTAAGTTATAGAACATTTCCATCTCTCCAGAAAGATACCTCTGCGCCTGTTCTATCGCTGTAGATTAATTTTGCCTGTTCTAGAACTTTGTGTAAACGGAATCCTACAAGATTTACTTTTTGTGTCTGACTTCTTTCGTGTACCATGTATGAAGACGTGGGAGAATTTAACACGCTTCTGGGCTTTATAGAATGTTGCTCCGTGATGAGGAATGTCAGTAAATGTTTCCAGGGTCTGCTAAGGCCTAAAGCAGTGCTTCTCCTAGGAATCATGGGGTGCTGGGAAAGCATGCAGATTCCTAGGCCGCGGCCAAGCCCTGTTGAATACCAGTCTCTGAGGGTGGGATCTAGGAATCTGAATTTCCAAATAATAATAATTCAACTAAAGTTTAAGAATTTGAGTGTAGGCCAGAAGGGGCAAGATTGAAAAGGGAGACCACCAGACCACTGGAGTCATTGCCGACGCGCTGAAACATCTGTTCTGGATGCTCCGCCGCTCGTAAAAGATGCTTCACTTGAGGAGTCTGGGTGGTGGGTGGGGCACCCTGTGCAGCCCAGGCTTCGTGGGGGCTGGTGGGAAGCTGTGCTCTTCCATAACTGCTTCCCAAAGCCTCAGCCGATGGAGAGGCCTTTCGGGGGGGAGTTCCCATGGTGTAGCCCTCGGTTCTTCATTTCTCATCAGGAAGAGGGTCTGGCTTTGGTGGGCCCAGACTGGAGAACATTTCTCAGTGAATAGCTTCTGGAGGCCGCGAGTCAGATCCATGTCCAAGGTCCACTGGAACAGGGCGGATAGAGAAAGTCTTGGTTCCATGCTGTGTCCTGCTGGTTGCATATATCTGTGAATATACTTAAAAAAAATCGAATTATATACTTTAAGTGGGTGAGTTGTATGACACGTGAACAATATCAATAAATCTGCTTAAAAATATGTGTTAGTAAATTCTCAGAATTCTTTGGGTGTGTAAGCTGTTTTTCTGGAGTCCTGTCCCTCTGGAAAATGCTGAGATTTGACCCCGTTGTGGAAGTGGTTTGGTGGGTCTTGGGCATTGCCTTTCAAAGCACCTGTCCCAGCTGAAGTTACCACAGTGTTTTTAGACAAAGAAGTCTGTTCTTCTCAGAGACAGAAGGGCAAGCTACTTGCACAGGCAAGGGAGGCATGGAGTGACTGGAGGATTCAAGTTGTTCGTTTCATTTGGACCCAAACAGATGTCTCCATTACGAATTTCAGGATCCCACTCTTTCCCACTGATGCCCTTTCACACGAAAAACTTAGTGAGACTGTGAATTCACATGTTATTGTAATTCAGCAAGCTACACAATTAAATTTTTGTTTGATTTTAAGTGATTATCAGTCTAGGGTCTACAAGAAGTGAGAGATGTTTTAGAGGTGTCACGGAAGCTTTCTGGTTCTCAGACCTTAACGTAAGCTGAGAATTAAAAGACATGAGTTTGTTATCGTCTTTTGGTAAACAGTCAAGCATGCTCAAAATAATTCACCCCACGCTGTTGGCCTTCTGGCCATCGATACTGCCATAACTGTCAAGTGTACAGCCACCTGGCCTCCCAAGGCACATGCTTCTCTCCTCACTTAACCACAGGTGACAGCATGATTAATTGTGATGTCACTGCATGCCAGAAATTACCATCATCCCACTTCCAATTGGCAGGTAGTTCAGCCCTGCCTTCAAGCCCAAGGGCACAGCCAAACAAATCTCGAAATCCCATCTTTGTGGGGTTATCTCCTAGGACCACTGCCTGTGTCTTTATTGATCAGGGTCCAGACAGGATACAGAAACAACAGAGTAATTCTAACAGGGAAAGTTTATTATCAAAAATGATTAACCGGGGCTTCCCTGGTGGCGCAGTGGTTGGGAATCCGCCTGCCAATGCAGGGGACGTGGGTTCGAGCCCTGGTCCGGGAGGATCCCACATGGCGCGGAGCAGCTGGGTCCGTGTGCCACAACTACTGAGCCCGCGTGCCACAGCTGCTGAGGCCCACGCACCTGGAGCCGGTGCTCCGCAACAGGAGAGGCCACCGTGGTGAGAGGCCCACGCACTGCAGTGAGGAGTGGCCCCCGCTCGCCGCAAATGGAGAAAGCCCGCGCACAACAAAGACCCAACGCAGCCAAAAATAAATTAAAAAAAAAATTACTGACTATAACATAGGTTAACCTACTAAAGGGAAACAAGAACTCTGAACAAAGTGTCTCTCCAGTGCCCTCTATTGATAAAGCTTAATATAATTCCAGGTGGTAAGAGAGAACTGTTACAGTATCACAAACGGGGCAACGAAGGGAGGATTTAGAGCTAAGAGACGGACTCATAAGTGGTGGCATTGCTTTCTTAAACAATCTGACAAACTCTGGCATTCAATTAAATGTTTAGGCCATGTATATTTAACTTAATTATCAATATAGTTAGATTGAAATTGACCACCTTGCTATTTATTTTCTCTTTATCCCATATGGTTTTTGTTCCCTTCTTACCTTCTTTTGGCTAGAGTTTTTCCTCCCAAATGATTTCATTCTACCTCCAGTACTGACTTATTAGATTTAGTTCTTCATTTTATATTTTTAGTGGTTTCTCTAAGATTTACAATATATAGTTTGACTTATCACAGATTACCTGAAAATAATATTGTACCACTTTACATATAGTGTAAGAATTGCTGGGTTAAATGCCAACTTCACGTTTACCGTTTTGAGGAACATCAAACTGTTTTCCAAAGTGGCTACAAAATTTTAGCTTCTCACCAGCAACGTATAATCATTACAATTTCTCCATGGCCTCACCAGCACTTGTTATTATCTAACCTTTTTTTTTTTTCCTTTTCTTTTGGCCACACTGTGTAGCATGCGGGATCTTAGTTCACCGACCAGGGATTGAACCTGTGCCCCTGCAATGGAAGGGTGAGGTCTTAACCACCAGACTGCCAGGAAGCCCATATCTGTCTTTTCTTTTTTTTTTGGCGGTACGCGGGCCTCTCACTGCTGTGGCCTCTCCCGTTGCGGAGCACGGGCTCTGGACGCGCAGGCTTACCACCCATGGCTCACGGGCCCAGCTGCTCTGCAGCATGTGGGATCTTCCCGGATTGGGGCACGAACCTGTGTCCCCTGCATCGGCAGGCGGACTCTCAACCACTGCGCCACCAGGGAAGCCCCCCAAAAGAATTGATTTTTAAAAACAAGAATGCCCGTACTCTTCAATAGGGAATGGATAAATACATTACCTAACAAAAGAGTACAATCAGCTGTTAGTCCAATGAAACCGATTTCTGTGCTAACAGGGAAAGTTGATGATGAGAACAAAGCAGGTTACAGAACAGCATGTCAAGTATAATCCTGTTAGGTTAGTGTGTGTGTGTGTGTGTGTGTGTGTACATTAAACACAAATATATTTGTACAAACAAAAGATTAGGGAAGGATATGGCCAAACTCTGGATAGTGGTGTCTCTGGAGGAGGTTCGACTACTGAGAATTTTCACATCCTACTTCCTATTTTTGTGTTGTTTCCATTTCACATTGTGCATGCGTTATTTTTATAATCAAGAAAGGAAAACCCAGATATTACCACTTGACAGTTTTACTCAAGTAAAGGTGCATGAGGCCTGGATAGCACTGTGCTGGGGAGATCAGGATTCATTTCAGGTTTGGGAACAACAACAAAAAATTCCCCTTTTGTCCCCTATGCAGGCTTGCCGCTGGCAGGAAGTCGCAGTTCTCAGATTTAGCCACCAGAGGGCAGCAGGGGACCAGCCGATTCCTGCGAGAGGAAAGCTGGGGGATTTTGAGTTGGCAAGGGTGTCGGAGGAGAGAGATCTGGGCCAAACTGTTTGAAGCAGTCTCCACCGTGGGGCGGGGCTGGGTCAGGTTCCCAGGGAGAGGAGGACCAGTTATATGCTAGGCAAAGGTCCCTTGCTGCAGCACAAGAGGGAAACTCAGGCAGAAACCTAGTCAGAGCTGAGCTAACACGACGTGGGTGCGTGGAGAGGGAGGGGGAAAGGCCTACAGGCCAAGGACCAGACAGATCAAAGCCCCTTCCTGGGGGCAAGGCGCAGGCTCCTCATCTCCTGCCACCTGGTTGGGATGAAGTTTCCAGAATGCATGGCTCAAGGGCCTGATAAGTAGGAGGCAGAGGCAGAGAGAGAATCATGGCCGGGGGAGGGGGAGGCCGCAGGAGCTGGGGGGCAGCATTTCAGAGGCAGCACAGGCCCAGGGCACTGGCACCCCTCCATGAACAGTGCAGTAGCTAAAAGTTCTTAAGCATGTCCCAGGTGTTTAATCGTGACAGTGACCCTCAGGAGGTGGGCAGGCAATACCATTCCCATTGTACAAGGGAGGAACCCAGGGCTCAGGGGGGGAGGCGACTTTCTCAGCTCAGGATGACAGCTGATAAGTAGTGAAGCTGCCGTTCAGTGTCCAGCCCATCTGACCCCAGAGCCCTTGCCAGGATGAGAGTGGGGAGGCCGAGATGGAGGTCGCGGCAGGTGCCATGATCCTGGATGAACGAGGCAGGACTTGGACCCCAAATTGCCCCACAGGCTACAGAAGCTGGGTGTGGAGGGGCGGTGGAGGCTGAGCCCTGACCTCCAGGAGTGACTGGAGAGGGAGGGGGGATGTTGAGCGGGTGGTAGAGGAGGATGCTGTTCAGCTCCCAGGGTGGAGGGCTCGGGTGGGAGAAAGACCCCCTTCCTTCCCTGGACCAAGAGGGAGGATGTGGAAGGGGGACAGGCCTGAATACAGGGCTCCAGCGGGGGAGGGCCGAGCGCCAGGAAGAGAAGGCACAGGTACGCGGCCTGGCTCGCCCTGGAGGCAGTGGAGGTAGGAGCTGGGCTCCCCCTGCAACTGGGAAAGGGACCCCCTGGGAAGTTTTCAAGGATAGAGGTAGAAGGGGGCTGGGGGCTGTGTTGGGGGGCTTGAGTTCCAGCTTCTGCACAAGCCCGCGGTAACCACCATGGAGCCTGCACTAGGTGGTTATCGGCTCTGGGCTACCATAGGAAGGTTGGCGGCTTCGGCTGGGCAGGTGTGAGGGGCCCGGGGAATTGGGGGCTGAGGGCAGGACAGCCCCGCCAGCTGGCTGTCTTGGGCGGGTGGCACAGCTGCCAGAGGCAGGGACTAGGCCCTGGACCTGACACTGGGGGGTGAGGGGTGGGAAGTGGCACTGGGAGGGGGCACAGGGAGGGGCTCTGCTTCTCTAGCTGTATGATCTTGGACAAGTCACTCAAACTCTCTGAACCTCGGCTTCCGTCTCTGTGAAATGGTACTCATCCCAGCACCCAGCTCACAGGGTCGTGGTGAAGATCAAGAATGATGATGCATGTAGATTACAGAGCACAGCAGCTGGCGCACTGGACGTTGGCCAGATCTCACTCATTTATTCCACGTTTAACCCTGTGTTGCACCAGGCCACACGGGCACTGCAGACGCACGGACGGTGGGGGGCTGGGAGTGTGCGGGGTCGGGTCTGGAGGCGCCCTCCGCTACCTTGCCCCCGTGCACCTCCCTGGCCCGGCTCCCTTGAGCTTGTCTCCTGCCCGGGAGCAGAACACACACAAGTAGAAAGTGTCTCCTCTCTCAACACCACGTGGGAGGCGGGCCAGGGAGCCTCTGGGGTGGCGTTTGGATGCCTGACCTTGTGCGGAGCCAGGGTCCAGCTGTTTGAGGGCAGACAGGGGCCTGACTCCCCACCCAGGCCCCGAGGAGACGCCCCTAGTGCCTTGCTGAAGGCCTGAGAGCGCTGGTGGGAATCCACTTGGAGTCTCTGGTAGGGATCAGAAAAAGCACAGAGCGTGGAGATGGGAGGGTGCAGTGGAGGACCTGTCCGCCAGTCTGGGGCATTAGGGCCTTCCCTGGACCTCAGTTTCCCCACCCGCCATATCGGTCTCTGCCCTGGCTCCTGCCAGGATGGTTAGGAGCATACACATAAGGCCAGAGGAACAGGAGAGACTTGGGCCTGTGGCCAGGGCCCAGGGCAGAAGCCCGATGGCAGCGGGAGCCGGGGAGAGGAGAAGCAGCCAGCACAGGGCCTCCGCTGCAGCCCGGCGTCCGCTGCAGCCTGCAGTGGGTCCCAACTGCTCCAGCTCACAGGTAAGGACACATCCCAAGAAGGTGGTGGTGCTAGGAGCCTTGTCTGGGCCCCACAAGGAGCCCTTGAGTCCCCAGGGGTTTTGGTGCTGAGGTGGGAGAGGGAGTGGTTGAACCCACATGCCTCCCCCCCCGCCCCCAGATCTGAGGCACTGTCCAGTCTCCCCTCCCCGTGCCTGGTTCCTTACACCAAGGCCTTCATGGGCTGGAGCTGCCTGTCCCCCCAGACCACCCCCGCCCCTGGGGCCCTCACTCCTTGCCCCACCTTTGCAACTGTGGGCATGGGCCGAGCCCCAGCTCTGCCTCTGAAGCACACACGGCACTGGGAGGTAAGAACTCAGGGTTCAAATCCTGTTCCTCCCACTGGGTGACCTCAAGTGAGACCCCGCCTCTGGAGGCCTCAAATGTGGGGTTAGGGTGGCGGAGGACACCAGCTTCGAGGAGGGCGGGCAGGGGTGGGCCCTCCCCTCTGGGTCCCCCGACACCCCTTTCCGCTGTGGACTCCGCTCTCTCTGCTCTCAGCCACCGCCGGCTGCCCCTGGACATGGACATTAGGTCCAACCGGAAATCCTTCCTGTCCAGGGGAATTACTGGTCTCCACGGCTGCAGATGTCGAAATGCAGGCTGTGTTTGCCTTGGGTTTGTTTTCTTTCCACGGAAAACAAAACAAAACAAATACGGGTGCATGCACACGACACACAAGGGCAGAAAATCGAACATTAACCTTGACACCTCAGCCCTAGCACAGGGGGTACCCAGCCAGTGAGCAAGTGAACCATGTTCCTGGGTTGGCGGCCTGGCACCCCCTCGGACTCCCTGGGTGACCTCTGGCCGGAGCCACAGACAGTGGGAGCAAGAGATCCACAGCCCCTGGCCTGCCACCCACCAGCCAGGTGCCAAGCTGTGTGCTGGGCCTTGTGTTCACTGGGCCGGCTTATCTGCACAGTATCCCTGTGGAAGCCGGCGCTCAGAGAGCCCAGGGACTCTGCCCAGGGTCGCCCAGCCAGGGGAGGCAGGGCTGATCTGGAAGCCGGCAGCGTGGGGCACAGGCCACTGACACAGACGGGCTCCGTGTCCTCAGACCTGTACCAGGAGCGCAGCCCTCCCTGGGCTGTGGGTGGAGAGGCCCTCGTGGCAGTGTTTATTCTCTCCCCCGCCCACTCTGCTGGGCTGGGTCCCCTCTCTGCTCACTGCTTGGCTTCACTGACACCCACCTGCGCTCAGGCCAACTCTGGCCCTGCCGCCATTTCATGCAGCCTGAGGCCAGGCACCCGGAGGTGAGTCCTTCCTTTGTGCCAATAAGCAGGAAAGGGCTTGATGGCTTCCAGGACTCGCTGTGCACCCCAAAGAAGACAAGGGGTCCTGCTCCTGGAGTTGGGAGCCTCTGTTCCTGCCTGTTCGCCACCCTTCCCCCATCCATGATCCCTGATGCCCAGGACTTACCTTGTTTTCTCTGCTCCATCTCAGGGGCTGCATGGAGACATGGGTTGGTCCACAGACATGTAGTTTGGCTATTTAATAAACTAACTGCCAAAGTTTAAAGATTGGAGAATTTCACATAACAGCTTAGTCCCCCCCCCACTCCCCACCCCACCCCAGGTGGTGTGTTCTTAGATGGTAGCAATTGGCTGAAGCCGAGGATGGGATGTCCTCCAGTGAGCTGGACGCCCTCTGCCCACGGCCTCCTCCCGGCCATCACCGTCCACCCCACAGGACCCTGAGGACCATTCAAAGCCCGGTGTTTCTCAGCCGTGCACACTGGACTGATCAGGGACTTTAAGAACCTGAGGACACCCAGGCCGGTTTCTCAAGCGTCTCTGGGATGGACCAAGGCTCCCGTAGGCGATTCTGGTGAGCAGCCAGGTTGAGAACCACAAGTGCGTGGATCCTGGGCCGCAGGGCTCCGTACGCAGGTGGCGCCTTCAGGCCTGCTTCGCCGGGGCTCCAGGCCCTGCAAGCCGTGACTTCCCGTCTGTGGCCCCGGTCAAGAGCCCCACCTTGAGACAGCCCAGACAGGTCCTTGCTCAGAAGAAGGGCCCTCTGTTCCTTCTCCTGGGGACTTTCCAGGAGGCCCTGGACACTTGAGCTTGCTCACTGTGGGATGCCCAGCGTCTGAGGCCCAAATCCCTGTCTTGGCAAGAGGGCCAAGTGGGAGCTGCAGCTGCGAGGCCTAGGGCTGCTGTCTCCGAGGAAGATTCACTCCTATATATGGTCACCAGCAGTCTCATCGCAGAGCTAACTGTGACCTAATGTGCCGACAATCTTGCCTAGTCTGGGGCCCCGCCTGGGGAGGGCCCTCGCCCCGGAGAGAGTGTCCGTTTGGGGACAGGGGGGCTGGGTGGAGGCAGGGCCAGGACAAGACATTCCAGACGCGGGAGAGCGGAAGGGCAGCCCCAAGCCGCCCCTACCCAGCTCAGCACCCCCGAATCTGTGAAAACGTTCAGCTCCCTACCGATGCTCCGTGTAAACAAGGACACCCAGGAGCCTCTCTTGCTTTTAAAAGTTCTTTTAATACAGCATGAAAAGGCTATATTTCTATAGGTAGGCCGTATACAGATTCTCCAGGAATAAGGCACACAACGGAATGCCATCCCGAGGGCGGCCCTCGGGAGGGGTCGGGAGGCTTCTCCACGCACCCTCCGAGCTGGCCCACGGGTTCTGTTTGTCTTTTTAGCTGGACACACACGTATTAACAGATACAGACACAGACAGGGTCACCACACAGGAGTGGAGGAGGTCGAACGGTGAGGTTGGCAACAGAGAGTGATGAACTCCCCCGAAGGCCGGACGCCTCCCAAACTCCAGGGTTAGTTGTCACACTGGGCTACGATGTAGTGATGCTGGATTAAATATTCGTTTAGAGTAGATTCAAGTCCATTAGATGTTGGAGGGCAGGTGTAAGGGCTCTGGGTGACAAATCCAAGTTCAAAGAGCATAGGGCACCAAGGCATGGCTCAGATGGCAAAGCTCCAAAGGGGGCGGCTGGAGAAGTCCGCCTCCTGCTTCCTCTTCCATCCTTGGGCCCTGCTGACCGGGAGCCCTGGACCAGGCCAAGGAGACCATCTTTGGAGCTGGCCGACCGTGGTGGGGCTAGTAAGTCACACGCCCTCTCCTCCCCAGGCACACTCCTGCCCCCCACGAGTTTAATAACCATAATAACAAGATAATAATAAGAAGGTGCAAGAGAATGGATTATAATGCTGTGTTATCCTCAGCTGAAGAGGCTCGAAGGGCTCACCATTCCCTTTTCACTAAGTATCTAATAATAGCTTCCCTTAAAAAAAGGCAGTACTTTCCCAAATACACATATGTATAAATACAGGACAAGAACATATTAATAATAAGTCTATGCACTTGAATAATATGCTGGCTACTTAATACTGATATTTGTATCCAGGGATAACAACAGAGAATAACAATAATATGGCTTAAAGAATTGCAAAGTTTTTTTTCCTCATCAGAATTATGTACCAACTTCATATAATAATCTATGTAGACAATATTTCCTTCTTAATGTAATTCAGTTGCAGACTTTTTACAGACCAAAGCATAGTAAAAAATCAACCCCCCCAAAAAAAACCAACAGGAAAAAGAGAATAGTTCTCACCATAAATATTTTCTTGCAGCTCAACCAGAAGGTTTGCAAAAAATACTTCCAGAAATCTTCATTTGATATTCTATTGCCCTCCTGAAAGCTCTGAAGTTTTGAAAATGCCTCTCTTTTTGTTTACTTTAATCTCAAAAATCAGGCAATCATATTTTTCTTTTCTTTTTCTTTTTTTTAAAAAAGCCCTCAAATATATACAGACAAAAATCACTGTGAAGATTTTTCGGGAGAAGGTAACAAATTCAGTGTTGTGAGAAAAATTGGAAACCATGCAGAAATTTTAACATCCATGAATTTTCGTTTCAAAATACACACATAGTATTTTTTCTTTAAAAAAAAAAAAGGAATTCTGTGTCAAGTATAACTCAAAATAAATACAAATTCACAAGTAGAACTATTGAATACTTCTTATGGGGTAAACACCGTTCTCTCCCAACTGGATCGCTAGATCTACTAACTGCAAGCGATTGTCCCTTTGAACATACTAAAACCACACAATTTCTTGTCTCCTGGGTGCCCAGGCCCTCTGAGCACTTGATTCTCACAGCACCAGCCTGGACAGCAGTGGCTTTCGCTGAGCACACAGAGCTCCCAAATTCAGCCAAACAGTGCGGGAGGGGGCGGTGTGGAAGGGCTGCCTCATAGGGAGGGCCCAGCCCCTGCGGTGGCCAGCTCTGCACAGATGGCGGGGGCTGCCAGCTGGACAAACCCACTGCAAAGGTCACTTTGGGGTGATATCCCTTCTCCTCTTGGCCTGTGGAAGGCCCTGGCCTCCAGGGGTCTGGAGCCTGGGTTCTTTCTAAGGTGTGGGCTTCCCCCATGACTGCAGCCCAGGTACCTGAGGCCAAGGTCCCCCTGTGGAGCCAGGTCCCTGGAAGGGTCGAGACCTGGTCCTTGCAGCAGAGACCAGCACACTGCCCATCACTGCGAATGTTCTCGTTAGCAGGGCACTAGGATGACTGACAGTAACAGCTTCTCCTTGGGGACAGAGAGCCCTGGAACAGGGTGACTCTGGCTCACCTTGACACCCTGGAGCAGGCAGGGAGCAGCTGGGAGGGATTCCTCAGTGGGCGGTGAGCGTGTTCACAGTCAGGGGCAGGCCGGAGGGAGGCCGCTACAGGGCTCAGGCTGGAGCAAATACACCCTTCTTAAATGCTCAGAGGGCATGGCCCCCCCCACCTCCCTGCCCAAATCTACGCTGCAGCCCTCTGGCTGCAAATGCACTCACTCCATCTCTTCGACTCACTCCCTGGACCCCTGATTAACACTTTGCTGTAACTCCTCAGTTGTACAAAGCATTTTCATTTGAAAACAAAAGGCAACTGGACACGGGTTGGGTGTCCTTGAGCCGTGGTAAACACTGAATTTCAGGCCCATTTCGTGGTCTGATTTTTTTTTTTTCCACAGAGGCATAATGTTGGGGCAAAATCAAGTGACCCAGCTCTGACAGCCGGTTCCCCTGGGAGAAAGGAAGGGTGATACGACAATAAAAATAGGACTTCTCACTGGGGAGGGAGCAAAGAGGAAGGCGATCCCCCCACTAGCCAGGACAACGTCGCCCTGACCAGTGTGAACGCCAAGAGGCCTCCCCCCACCTCGGGAGGTAGGAATCATTATCCCCACTTTGCAAACGAGAGGTTCTGTAGCTTGTCTTGGGGTGGGGGTAACCCCCTCCTTCACGTTTGCAGGGTAGGGGACAGCAGGCAGGGCTGGGCCTGCAGGGGCGACAGGGGAGGACGGGAGCCCTCCGCATGACTTCTTAAGTGACCGACTGACGGGTGATACTGGGGGCACGGCACCTGGGGATACTGTCCAAATAAAGCTTTCTGCTCCAGGAGATGGCACACAGCCAGGCTGAATCCCAGAACATCAGAACAGAAACGGGCCTCTCGGCTCTCCGCTGCCAGTCTCTCACTTAACTAGGAGCGAAGCAGAGAGATGAGAATCCTTCCCAGGCTCCACAGTGTGTCGGTGGTGAGGCCAGCATTAAAACCGGGGTCTTTGATCTGCCTGGCCTGTGTCCTTCCTGCCAGAGTGGCTTCCCTGCTGGGTCCTGTAGCCTCCATCAGGGGGTGGCCCCCTAGCGTGGGTGGGAGGGGAGGGAGAGGGGAAGGGAATGGGGCTGACAAAATCCTAGCAAGTGGGGGTAGTAGGTGCTGGGAGAGGGGGGAGGCATTGCCTGATGTGCCCTAGGTCACACCTTGGAACACTGTCCAACATTCAGTGCCTCCCCGTGCCTGACCTCTGGGTCTACGGTGGGGGGCAGGGTGCGGCGCCCAGGTGCAATGCCAGTGACGGCAGAGGCGGTCAGGTTTGGGGCTCAAAGTGGCAGGGGGCAGAGATGCCCGCTCCCCAGCAGCTGCGAGAACAGGTGTCAGCTTGCCATGAGTGCTGACTCAGACAGAAAATTAGGGCTTTCTACGAGTGGCTTTTCACACAAGGCAAACTGGAAGGTTCTGGGTGGGAAAAGGCGGCCTGGCCGGTCTTGGGGAGACAGTCCCCTGCAGGCTCTGGGATTCACAGTAAATTTAGTGCACTCGTGGCCAATACAAGGCTGCTCACCCCAAAGGGAGTCTCAGAGGAGAGCCTGCGGGGACACCAAGGGCTCTGTGTGGTCTTGTGCGCTGACCTCTGCTTGCCCTATTCCCTCCACACAGACCCAGGGCCCCCCGTAGAGAGTCGCAGAGACCCGGCCTTCTGGGGGCGCAGCTACGTCAGTAACACTGTTTGTCAACATACATGAGCCAAGAGCCCACCCCCTAGACCTGTAAGCCTGCGAGGACGCCCCCGCGCACACAGGGGACACGCAGGGGGGTGGCGTCTTCTCTGGCTGGCAGGAGGGGGCGGGGCCCAGCAGGCGGCCGGGTCATTGCACGCGCCGGCAGTAGTAACCCAGCACCTTGCACTTCTCGCACAGGTGCTGGGGGTGCTCCTTGCTCTGGTCGGACACGTCCAGGCCATCGGGCTTCTCCAGGGGTCTCTGCAGAGAGGAAGGAGGAAGCGGGCCCAAGGGTGGGGAGGAGGGGGCGGAAAGAAAGAAATACCAGAGGAGCAGTGAGAGTGGGGCAGATGCGGAGAGAGGCAGAGAGTGCTCGAGACAGACAGGAGGAGGGAGACAGACAGGGAGGGCCCAGAGAGAGAGCGCAGGCGTCTGTAATCAGAGGTTGTTTCCCAAAGCGCCCAGGACCCTTCCTGCTTCTCGCTTGCTGCAGGCAACCCGAGTGTCCTGAGTCCTGCATCCTGGGAGGCATAGGCTGAGGCCTCGGGCTGGGGTCAGTGCTTTGGGAGGAGGTCTCGCACACAGAGCCCCAGGTCTACATGCCTCTTTGCCCCCCAACTCCACCCCCGCCAGTACTCTCTGAGCAGCCACCACCTGAAGCTCACGAATGCCCGAGACGGAGGCAGCACAGCGGGGCCCAGACATTATCCAGACGAAGAAACTGAGGCCCAGTGCAAGGGAGGCCCAAGCCGCATCTCCTGATTCCCAGCATCCACTGCTTCTTCCCAGGCCACTTGTCACCACCACAGCTGCTCCTGCGGCCTCAAGACTCAAGGGGAGTTTAACCTGGACGGGGTCACAGTGTTTCAGGCTTCGGGTAAGCGAGCCCTTAGCTCTGTGACGTCAGCAGCCAGTGTTCTGATGCATTTCACATCCCAGGGCCTGGCACAGTGCCTGCCTCGTTAGTGGAGTGGCTAGGTGTTTCTGAACAGGGAAACTGAGGTCCAGAGAAGGGAGGTGACTTGCCAGACCTCTGAGGCTACTCACTCAGAGCGTGGCCTCAGAGAGCCTCGGTTTCCACATCTGTAAAGTGGGCCATTGTTGCAGCTCGTTTACAGGGCGGAGTCGGATGTCTAGATGCTTGTAAACTGGCGTTTGGCACATACAAGCACGTTTCTGTTACACAGGGGGCTTCCCTGCTCCCTCTGTACCTCGCATCCTGGCTCTCAAAAGCAAGCTTGTTTCTCTGGAAAATGTACGGAGGTTATTAGGCACACCTCCCGAGGCAGACGGTTTCTTGGCTGGCAGCCGTAGCCCCAGCCCAGAACCCCTACCTGTAGCAGGGTCCTCTGCATGGACTCGGGGGAACTCAAAGGAAGCTGATCAGGGCCAGCTGGGAGCCACTTGCCGAGGACAGGGGGCAGGAACTGCAGGCTGGTGTGGGCCAAGGGAGCCTTGGTGCCAGTGACCAGGACCCAGAATGGTCCTGGAGGGGAGCTGAGCGTGAGCGCTACCCCCTGGACAGGCTGCAAACTGCTCAAAAGTAGCGCACCAACTTTTCTGCCTGATTATGCAGTGCCTGGCCTGAAGCTGACGCTCAGAGCAGAGAATGGACGAGTCAGAGGGCTCTAGAAAGCAAGTGTATGGACTGTGGGTGGGCAGCGTTCGGATCCAGGGTCGTAAAGCCCATCCCTGTGCTTCCAGGCCTAAAGCCACACTGGGAAGACATGGAAATAGGGCAGGAGCCTTGCTTCATCTCAGTAAGCTTTCAATGACTGGCTTTCCTAGCCAGGGGAAAGGAGAAAGAGTTTGGCTTCATGTCAAACCTGGACTCAAACTACCTATGAGCTGTGTGACCTTGGGCAAGCCACCTGACCTCTCTGATCCTCCACTTCTTCATCTGTAAAAGGAGATGTCAGTAACACTTTTCTCACGAGACTGTTGTCACAACTCAAGGGAGATCACAAATAGAAAGTGCGTAGCACATAAAAGTTATTAATGTTGTTTATTATTATTACTGATAGGAGGGGAATACCAGCTGGTAGAGGGCCACTGAAAGCTGAAGCCACAATTCCAAGCTGAAAGACCTGGGAAGGTCACATCCCCTCCCTGCCCTCCAGACATCTTGATACACACCTACAGTAGTATCCCAGGGCATGGCCTACACACCCCAGCGCTGGAGAGCTCCCTGGCGGCTGAGCTCACCGGCTCAGCCCATTGCCTGCACTTCACGATCTTGGGCTGAAGTCTGGGTCCCTGTACGCCCATCCCAGTGATCCCAGCCACACAGGGGCCATGCAGACTCTCTGCTGGTCCCCATAGGTCCGATGTGAGCAGCTCTGAAGTCTTCCCTCCCCCAGACCAAACCCAGCCTGATCCAGCTCCCCTCCCGGACTCTTCATGCTGGCCCGAGCCCCTCCCTGAACCCGTCTTCCAAGTGGGGCCGGAGAGACCAGAGCAAGCAGGCCTGACACCACCCTTGCCCCCTGTGGTTTACACTTTGCAAAGCACCACCACATAAATCATACAACCTAACGTCCTGTGAGGGGCATCTTATCATCCTCATATATTACAGATGAGGAAACCGAGGCTCCAAGACATCAAAGGCCCTGCCAGAGGCCTGCAGCTTTACCTACCTGCCAAGGGCTATTGGGAGAGAACTTTCTCCTTTAGAACCTTAACTTGCCCTTCTGTAACTTGGGCTGGGGGGGTTTGATAACATTTGCTGTATGTGTGATAAGGAGAGAAGTAAATGAGATGACTGCCTTAAGGTAGTTTCTAACCATAAAAAGCTCTGTAAGACTCTATAATTGCTGTGTGACCTCTTGCAAGTCACTTGACCTCTCGGTGCCTCAATTTTTCTCCTCTACACAATAGGCTAATAAGGGTACCTACTTGATAGGGTTGTTGTGAAGAGTAAATAAGTTAATATATGCCAAGTTTTTAGAACAGTGCCTGGTACATAAAGAGCAGTTGATCAGTATTAATATCATGTATTATTGCTATTATTATTATGTAGAGGGAGCAGGCTGGGAACAGGGGAATCAGCTGAGTCCCTGTGGAAATGCACTTGCAACATCCTGGCCATCCCTGCTCCTTGGCCATGACCCTGTCAGCGCCCCTTCCCTCCACAGGTCCTGGCTCAGCCCTGCCCAGGCACTGGGTGGAGGAGCTGGGGAAGCTGTCAAGGCGACTCCCCTCTGCGAGGGAAAAACAGTCAGCAGCTGGGATTGATCACCCCAGGGCCATCCCCACCCCCCGCAGTGAGGCAAAGCCCATTAGTGTTTTCTTCTCATGGGGGGCAGGGCTGGCAGGGGGGAGCCGCAGCTGGAGACTGACGGGAAACAGATGTGGTAGGGGAGGGAGGGGAGGGGAAGTGGAGGGTTCTCAGGAGATGGATACCACACAGGTCAGAGCTCAGGGCGCAGTAGAAATAAAGCAACCCCTCTCCACCGTGGGGGGCAGGGAGAGTATGGGGGGACAGAGGCTCTGAGCCCCTCCTCTCAGCTCTTCAAAGGCTCCTGACTGCTGGGGAGCTCGGCAGGGCCACCCCCCCCTCTGCCCTCAGCCCAGCTTGCCACTTCCCTGAGGGAGAAGAGCCCTGTGACAGGAGGTTGGGGGTGAGGCAAGGGGAGACCCGGTCCCAGGCCCCCCTGACTGGCTGAGTGACCTTGCTCAAGTCCCATCTCCTCTCTGGGCCTCAGTCTCCCCGCTGCACACAGTAGGTGCTCAACAAACAAGGGCTGAATGACGAGGAGAAGGAAAAGCAGAGCCACACACACTTGGAAGATTCTTCCTCACTGGGCCTGAGAGACTCTGATCCTGAGTGTGGAGACGGGGAGGTGATGGTCAGGGAGGCTGTGCTTGGACTGAGCTTCGCAGGATGGAGACGAAGCAGGAGAGGCCACTGCCAGCCTGGGGGACGGGGGGACGGCCCGGCATCAAGGAAGGGGCTACGGCAATACAGGGGTGCGGCCAAGGAGGCTGGAGCCACAGTGGAGAGTTGGGTCCTGGTGGACTTGGGTGCATGGCCTGGGCCCTGCCTCTCTGATTAGGTCACAGAGGTGTGAGAGTCATAAGGACTGAGCCTCCCAGACCCTAGCACAGCCCCAAGCACCATACGTCTGAGCCACTGCAGGAACTGGCCCATTCCCAGCTCCCCTCCCCAGCCAGCCACCCTGACCTGCCCTTGCTGTTCCCCCTGCCCCCGCTTCCCCCAGGCCACTCATCTGTCCCCTCCAGGTTCCATGTTTTCCTCCAGCCCCAAACTTGATCCCTCTTCATGAGTTCCAGCTTCTCTACTGACCTTGGGTAAGTCACTTATGCCCTTTGCCTTAGTTTCCTCCTCTGTAAAATGGGGAGACAATAGAGCTGACCTCATGGGGTGGCTGAGAGGATGAAGGTATAAAATACGCAGAGGAGTGTCTGGCCACCGCACACTGCTGTCACAATTTCCCCAATTCCTGCCAGTCTCCAGTGACTGAGACGCACCTACAGCACCCCTCCTCTCTCCTGTGCTCGGAGCCCAGCCCAGCGCTTTGCTCCAGCCCACCGGGTTCAGAGGGCGCGAGCTGGGACACCAACGGAGGCCTGCCTGGCCTCAGGGCCGGGCTCCAGACACAGGTGCAAGTTCAACGTCAAGACACCACTTCCACCTGGGGGCCCTGGAAAGGCCACGTGGCTTCTCAGGACTGCACGTTCCCTCCCAGTGAACAGGACACCCGGTCTGAGGGCAGAGAACACATGAAGGGTGTGCAGGGGCTCAGCAAACGGCACCCGGAGGGTGACCACACCTGCGACTCAGAAGAGGAGTTCTCTGAACGCCAGTTGCTAACCCTGTCTGATGGAATCCTGTCCCTTGGGTTGCAGAGGAAGCTCCTGGAAAGCCAGGCAGCCCCCTGACCTTCGTCTTCCTTCAGAGCCTGCACAGACCTGGCGAGCAGCCGTCAACAAAGTGTGTCCAACGGGAGAAAGTAGGAACCCCTCTGCCAGCACGGGCCACGCACAAGGGCCCTGGGGGAGCAGAGTTCAACGAGGGCGAGCGTGCTGACAGTCAGACATTTGGGGAGGTGCTTTTGAACTGGGGTTCCAGACCAGCTCAGGAATTGCCAGGAAGACTCCAGGATCCAGGTGCCATGGCTCCTTCACACTGCCCGCCTTCAGCCCCAGCCCCGACATGCTCCTACCACACTCTGTGCATATCGCGTGCCCTGTGCCCAGCCACTGGGTCATCGAGCCTGTCTCGGCGCTCCAGGGCCTTGGTGTCTCCCTTGGTGCCATTAGCTTGTGGGCCAGGCCCCCTGCACTAAGGAGCCCCTTGTCCACTGGGCTGCACGGCCAGCTTCCCATCTATTTGCCTGTGTGCGACAGTGTGGGTGATGGGAACCACGGAAACCCTTGGGGGCAGGAGGATGGAGAGTCTGCAAACAGAGGCAAAGGAGGCCTGCACGAGGGTCATAAAATCACAAAATGTTTCAACCACAAGAGTCCTCTTGGACAACTCCCAGATGCTCCTAGTAGGATAAAGACCAAATTCCATGCCATGGCCTCTGAGCCAGCGCAAGGCAGCCCGGCCCCTCCTTCCGCACTTTGCTTCACCCCTCAGCTCCTCCAGTGCTCGGCTGGGCCCTGTCCTCTCCACTCTGCACGTGCTGTTCCCTCACCAGAAGCGCACCCTCCCCTCTCTGCCACTCCCACCCCAGCCCCCTTCGTCTGCTGACCCTCCACTGCCCCTCAGCCTGACGTCACTGCCTCGGCGGATCCTCCCCCATCCTCCTGCCTCCCTTTCCCCGTGGCCTCCTCTGCTGCCCCCCCACCCCCGCCCGCCCCCGCTCCTGCCATCCGTCTTGGTGACTCAGCTTACACAGGGAAGGCTCGCCCCACCCCCGCTCCCCGTACCCCAACTACCTCACCAGCAGTGACCGTGTCTCCCACCATCCCCTCAGCCAGAGCCTGGACTTGGCCTTCAGAAACCTGCTCTCTGTCCGGCTCTCGGTTCCCGCACTCCCCCCAGCCCTGGCCCCGCCTCTCCATCAGGGCCCCTCTGGCTTCCCTTCCCAGCCATCCAGCTCACAGCCCAGGACCACACTCTTCCAACATCACACCTGACTCTTTGAACTCTTCCCTCTGAAACACTCATCTGGCACACCTCTGTCCCCGAACCCCTGTAACACCATCTCTGGCCCACACCTGTGCAGTGAACACTACTGGCCAAGTCACAGAACCGGGCTGACGGCTTGGGTGACAGTTATGATCTCGAAGCTCCCCCTGGGCTGGCATGCTGCTTGCCAGTCCGGCTATGTTTCTCTAGTAGGTTCGCTTCCTCCCTTGTCCTTCCCCAAGCCCACCACACCCCTCCTCACTCTGACTTTTAGCTGAAAACCTCATGTCCCATTTCACTGAGAAAACAGAAGCCCTGGAAGTGAGGTCCCCCTTCTCTGCCCCATCAAACCCACGACCCTCCCCAATCATCCCCCACCTCCCTCCCTCCCGGGCTGATGATAAGGCATCTCCCTCTTGTCCCCTTATCATCAGCCTTTTGCTTTCTTCTGGGTCATTCTCATTTGCCTATAATGTGCTCCAGGCTCTCCCATCTTCAGAACACCCATCTCAACGCCACCGTCCCTACTCTAGCTACTGTCCCATTTCTCTGCTTCTCTCCACAATCAATGCCCTTTGCAAAAGTGGACAGTGAAGGTATTTCCTCTGCGGCCTGGCCCAGGGAACCTCCACCACCATGGACACTGCCCTGGCCAACAGATCCGCTGTGAATTAACATCTCCCCTCCGCCTCATGTCCGACCTAAAGGGCATCGGCTTCAGTGGTTCTCAGAGCTTGGTGGCGGCTCAAAAAGTCCTCCAGGTAAAAGTGATGCCCTCCAAAGTTTCGGGACCACCTCCTTATTACCAAACCTCCAGGGCCCTTCTCCACGGTCATTACACCCGACATCTCAGCACCCGCCACCACCTGTGCTGCCACCATCCCACCCCCGGGACTCCACGCTCCTTGGTCCCCCTCCTCGCCGGACGCTTCTCCTCCATCTGACCTCCGAATGCTGGGATTCCACAACACATGGTCTGGGGAATCCCTTCGCTACTTTACCCACATTCTGCAGGCAATCTCATCATTCCCTAAATACCTTTAGGCCAATGGTACCCAATTCCCGGTGAACCACCTTGACTTCTCATACGAGCTTCAGAATAACAAACCCAGCTGCCCTCTTGACGTCTCGACCTGGATTTTCAGGAACATCTCAAATGTAGCATGTATTAGAGATCTCTTGCCTTTATCTAGAACACCTCTGTCCCATCCCAACTGCCCCCAGCCCAGGCTGCCCACCTTGGTAACGACCACCTCCATCCACTCAGGAGCTCAAGCCAGAGTGTGATTGTTCTCATTCCTGGATTCCTGGCCCCCCCTCACCTTTCACATCCGACCCCGTGATGCTCTGTGTTGGACCCAAATCCAGAGCCACCACCTTCGTTCAGACCTCCTTCGGTTCGCCCGGGACTATGGCCATGGCTTTCCTGCTGGTCTCCCCAGTCTCCCAGCCCCTCTAGGCCAGTCTCTACACACAACCAAAGCAATCATCTCAAAATGAAGCCCAAAGCCCTGTTGCTGGGGGCTTCCTTGTAGGGCCCCCCGAATTCCTCTGGTGACTGCTCCATTTAGCTCTCCCGTATCTCCCACTCCACTCTCCTGTTCCTTCACTGAGCTTTCAGCCTTGAGCATCTCCAGTCCAACAGTCTCAGGGCATTAGCACTTGCTGTACCCTCTTCCCAGGATGACCACCCTCCCTCTGGTGACAGGTCTAGCTTCCTCCCCTGCTTCAGGCCCCAGAGTAAATGCCGCCTCCTCTCTGCAGCCTGCAGTAAGTGAGTGCTGCCTGGGACGAGCTGCCTCAACCCCCTCCCAGCAGGGCAGGCCGGCCCTTGGCCACCAGCCCCGTTGCACAGTATCTGGCACCCAGTATCCACCTTGTACACATGCGCCAACTGGGCGAAGAACCAACAAAATGCACTTTTCTACAGCATCCCGCCGCCTGCGTATCCCTCTTTGTGTCACGGTTGCAGTTCGTTACTTTCAAAATTCACTGGGGTCTGTGGTCTCAGGGTCTTCGTACAGTTGCCCATTTATCTTCCTTCCCTTCCTGGAGAAACAAGCCCTCTCCCCCCCACTTCCTATGAGACAAGGAAAGAGAGGGCTAACTTGGATAGATCTGGTCCCATCCCCGTCGTCTGAGGCTCAGTAAGGGAAAAGCTCCCCCTCCCCTGGTCCTTCTGCCTCACCTGCTCCCGCTCCCCCGCCCCTCGCCCGGCTCACCTGCTTGTGTGGGTACACGTTGATGTGGCACTTGATGCACTCCTGCCCCATATTGGCCCAGGAGTTCCCGCTCATCCATTTTCTCTTGCACTTGGGACACTTGTACTCGCCAAAGCAGCGCTTTTTGCCCTGGTACGGGGTCAGACCCTCGCCTTTGGGGCGTGCCTAGAGGACAGGAAGCAAACACAGGGATTAGGATCCAACAGGCCCAAATGATGCCCCACAGGGGTCCTCATGGTTTCCCTCTTCAGCCTTCATGCCCTGTGTCCCCGTGTGCCAGAGATACCTTTTGTCCTCAGTCCAGAGAACACCAGAGTCACCCTCAGAGCACACATGGGAATCCCAAGGCTGGGAGACTCGTGTGGGGACAGAGAACAGAGGAGGTGGTGAGTGGCGCACATCTCTTTTAGATTTAAGGGAGCAAAGTCCTCGATGGTGGCTAGGAACTACTCCTTTAACTCTGCCGTCATGAAGGGGCAACTGGTGGTCACATGACCTCACACAGGTGCTCTCTGGCCCTGGGTGGTGTGGTTTAAATGGCTACTGAAGAGACAACGCAGGCAGAATACAACCTTGTACGCAGCAAAAGTGTGTCTCCCCTCACCCCTGCTCCCAGCCATCTGCTGCCTTACCTGGTGGCTATCTGAATTTCCTTTAGACCACCCCAAAGATGGGCTCTCCATTTACAAACATATACACCACATACATACGTACGTGCAGCCTTTCTTTTCCCTCACTCGTATGGAGACAGACTATATACTTGGTTCTGCATCTTCCCTTTTCACTTAATAATATATCTCAGACATATATATAATATTTTCCACCAGATCAGTATAAACAGAGCTGCTGTATTGTGTTTGAGGGTTGCACAGTATTCAAATCTATGCAAGGTTCGTAGTGCTTTCCCATCACTACTGCAAATGTCTAGATTGTTTCCACTCTTCTATTACAAGCAATGCTACTATGAATATCTTTGCATATATGTGTGTATGTACATATATAATTTTGCACAGGTGACAGTACATTTGTTGAATAAATTCCTAGAAGTGAAATTGCTGGGTTGATGGGTATGTACAATTTTCATTTTTAAAGATGACAATTGCCACTACCCGCCTCCACGCCTCCAGCTGCAGGTGTACCAACTTAATGTCCCGTCTCCTCCCTAACAGAGTTTTCATCTTTGCCAACCTAAGAGGTAGAAAATCTTCTCAGAGTAGCTTTGACTTGTACGACATGTATTATGAGCAAGTGAGAATTTTTTTTTTTTTAAATATGTTGTCTTCTGCCATTTTTAAAAAAAATTTATTTATTTATGGCTGTGTTGGGTCTTCGTTTCTGTGCATGGGCTTTCTCTTGTTGTGGCAAGTGGGGGCCACTCTTCATCGAGGTGCGCGGGCCCCTCACTATTGTGGCCTCTGTTGTTGCGGAGCACAGGCTCCAGACACGCAGGCTCAGTAATTGTGGCTCACAGGCCCAGGTGCTCCGTGGCATGTGGGATCTTCCCAGACCAGGGCTCGAACCCGTGTCCCCTGCGTTGGCAGGCAGATTCTCAACCACTGCGCCACCAGGGAAGCCCAAGAGAGAATTTTTGCATTTAAGAACCACTTGTGTTTCCTTTGTGAACTGTTAGTTCATATACTTTGTGATTTTTTATTTTTCTGCCGGGGTTTGGTATTTTTCTTGTTGATCTGTAACTGCACTTTATATATTAAAGAAACTGGCTCTCTCCTATATGGTATTTTTTTTTAAGCAGGTTTATTGAGATATGGTTCACGTACCCGACATTTCACCTATTTAAGGTGTACAGTTCAGTGGGTTTTAGTATATTCACAGAGTTATACAACCATCACTACAGTCTAATTTTAGAACATTTTTCATTACTCCCCCAAAGAAATTCTGTATTCATTAACAATCACTCACCATCCAACCCCCCACTTCCTCACCATACCCAGCCCCAGGCAACCACTAATTTACTTTCTCTTTCTATAGATTTCCCTACTCTTGACATCTCATACAATAATTGCCCTTTTGTGTCCGGCTTCTTTCGCTCACTGTAGTGTTTTTAATGTTAATCCACATTGCAGCATGTATCAGTATGTCATTCCTTTTTGGTGCCGAATAATATCCCATTATATGGTCGTGCCATATTTTATTTACTCATTCATCAGAGGAAAGACACTGGGTTGTTTCTAATTTTTGGCTACTATGAATCATGCTGCTATGAACATTCATGTACAAGCTGCCTAGTGTTTTAGAGAGTTGAATTTGTTGCCCCATTATTTGAAAGTGCGAGATTTCACATAGAAATATGACCACATTGGTCCAGAATCCTTGCTGGTGATGAGCAGCTGAGGTTAAGGAGTGGCCACCCCATCAGACCGACTGCAATGCATTCTCTGTGTCACCTCTGTTCCGACCAACTGCGCCCTGCATCATGTCACCTGCTTAGCACTCACAGGATTTGAGTTTGAGGCCGGCTTAAATGCAGGCACTACACTGTGACTATCAGTCATTCCTAGACTGGCATCCTGAGCATTGCCTGGGAGCTCATTAGAAATGCAGAATCTCAGGCCCCATCTTCGATCCACTGAATCAGAATCTGCATTTTCGCAGGAGCCCCAGAGAATTCATACACTATTAAGTTTAAGAAGTACTGGTCTACGAGGTGGTCTGTTTCCATAGTAATGTTTCCCTGGGTATTTACCTGTTTCTGAAGTAGTGTATAAAGGTTAAGAACACCAGACTCTGGATTCAAATCCTAGCTCTGTGATCCTGGGCGAGTCACTTCACAAGATTAATGATAGGAACTACCACGAAAGACTGTTCTGAGGATTAAGTGAGGTAAAACACTTAGAACGATGCCTGGCAAATCGAACAGGAGTATTAATTATTATTATTTAATAATATAGAACAATAGCGGTATATAAAATAATAATTTCTTCCTTCAGTAATCATGTCTTTCTTGCCCAGCCGCCATTACCACCACTTGGTGACAGCCTACCAGAATTACAGACAAAACCCTAGAAATGGACGTACGTGCTGAATGTGTAAATCTAAACTTAGAAAGTGGCAACAACGCCGTGCTGGTCTTCTGGGCCCACTGCCTAATGTCTTTTGGATCGTTATTGGCCTTCCTGGAAGCCATGATATCCTGGGGAGAAGACCGAGCTCCAAGGCAGGACTGGCTCTCCGCACTGGTCAGGTCCATGAGAGAGGCTAGTTATGCCAAGGGGAGCACTCGGCGTGCAGCCAGGGCCCAGGGTCCAGTCAATTTGCAGTAGACAGGCCACCTATGACTCTGAAGGCACTTCGAGTTGTGTTGGTCTCAAGATACGGGGTGTGCAGTGACCCAACCACTTCTAGCGGCACGTTTTTCTACCTGGTGCCTGGTACCCACAACTTACACAGCCTCCGTTCTGCAGTAATCCCGAAATAAAGTACTAGATGAACTCAGTTTCCTGGTCCCTGTTCTTAAAGGCACTTACATTTTAAAGGGGGACAAGGGACAGGCATGCGGTGCCTCACTAATGGTAGGATTTGAGACTTCTTGGTTGAAGTGGGAAATGTGGGGGCCATCACCAGCCAGACCCACTCTGGGCTCTGGTTCTGCAGGCCTCTTGGTTCAGAGACTGATGGGACTTGGCACCTGGCCTCACACAGCCGGGTCCAAGGGCAGGGGTCAAGGCATCTCGGGACACTTAGTAGAGTGAAGGGTGAGGATTGGGGCAAGACTGACAATTCAGTTCCCAAAAAGTCTCTGCTTCAGAAATGAACAGGAAGGAAAGGTACACAAATAAAAAGACACAGCATGTGCAGCAAAGGGAGAAGCAGGAAGGTGAGAGAAGAGCAAGGGGGTGAGTCGGAACGCATCACCACACCATGTAATTAGAAACCTGGACATTCTGGAGGCTTCCATCAAGGACTGGGAGCTTCTGGGCAGGGACAGGGGCTCCAGGCTCCTGCAGTATCAAACATCTTCAGCGCACCATTCCCACACTGCTGTCAGGCCAGGCACTGGGAGGGCCCAGCTCTGACACCCCCCCACATGATACGTGGCTCAGATCTTAGACTTCAGGGCCAGATGCCAGTGGTGGCATTCTACCTCTGCCTGTGACTATCTGGGGGACCTTCAGCAAGCTATGCAACCCCTTTGTGACTTGGTTTCCACAGGAACCCAGGATGCTGGTAACGGGCCAGCTTTCCCAGCGCTGTTGGAGGGATTTGATGCATTCTCGCAGATGAAGGTCTTAGCCCGGTGGGTGGACGCTGCAAGTGCTCAGTAACCATCAGTGATTTCAGTAGCATTCGCTTCTGGGGCTTGTGCAGGGAGAGGGAGCAGATGTGTTCCAGGTGATACAGAGGCTGGGGCTGAGACCAATGGGCATAAACCGTAAGAGGAAAGTCCCAAAGATGGGAGGGAAGCCTGAGTAGAGGGTGGGCTCACCACCCCTGTGTTGCCGGGGGGTGGGGGGTGGCAAGTAAAATAATTCACCTTCTGGAATCCTCAGGGGGAGCCATAAAGGTAGAGGAAGGCTGTGGAAGCTCTGAGGATGCTGCTGGCAGAGGACAAAGGGAAGAGTGAAGAGAACAGACTTCTATGAAGGACCACCTGTGAGCTAGGCTTTGTGCTACAGCTCCACGGCCTGTCAGGCTCCCATTCAACTCTCCCCATAACCCTGTGGGGCAGGGAGTATCATCACCCACTTAACAGATGGTGAAACTGAGGCACGGGGAAGGGGAAGCACTTGCCAAAGAGTTTCTAGCATGTGAGGGGCAGGAGGCCAGGCCCAGCAGGCTTTTCCACAAGGCTACACCCTTTCTGTCTGTCACCCCCAAGTGTGTCCCCACCATGAAGCTGAGGCCTGTGCTCAGGAGAAGAAATCCCCCAGGCCCCAGGGCCTCCAGCTCAGCCTAGCCCAGTGGCTTTGCCCTCCTACAGGTCAGAGGGGAGAGATGCCTGTGGGGCAGGGGCAGAGAGGCAGTGGACGGAGGGAGGGCAGGCCAGCAGGCAGCTCTGGGCAGCAAGCAGCAGCTTCCCGGAAGGGCTCAGTCCCATCATTCTTACGCTTACAGACAAGAGCAGGGCCAAAGGGAGTAGGAATTTTTGACAGAAAGAAGGCTTCTCTGCCCCCCACACTTTCCCCCTGCCTCTCCTCCCAGAAAGGCATGGCCTCTTCTCATAAACGTCAGCATGAAGCAGACAGTGACTACCAATGGCCCTGCAGGGACCACTGCCTATCCCGACTGGGAAGCAGGCCAGGCCTGACCAGGCTCTCCTGACCCGGGTCCCTGCCACACACCCCTCTGGGAAATCACAACTGCCAGGAGCTCAGGCAAAGCTCAGTGGGGCTCAGAAACCAGCCCTCTTAGTACAGACAGGCCCTCTGGGGACCAAAGAGGCCAGGGAACTTGCTCAAGGACACATAGCAAATCAGGGACTGAGCTGAGACGAGGCATCAGGTCCTCTGACCTCCAGATCAGGCTAGAATCACCATGGAGGGGAGCCTGGGAAGTGAGAGATGGTGGCTGGCATGGTGGTGGGAAGGAGGACTTGTGCCAGGGAGTAACCGGGGCAAAGCTGGGCGGGGAGTGGAAGGTGACATCCGGGCAAGCCAGCAGCTTGGGGAGAGATGTAGAGGATGCTGACACTACCTGGGCACTTTTTCGGGATGGCTCAGTGCTTTCTTCCCAAAGGCTCATGAGATTTCTTGTGGCTGGACGCTAGGTAGTGAGCTCCCTTTCACTAGGGGTATGCAAGCAGAGACTGGGTGAACAACTATCAGGGACATTGCCAAAGGGACTTTTGCCCTGGTCAGACAATTGGACCAGGTAACTCTGAGGGCACTTCAGCTCTGTAATCCTCCCAACTCTTGTTGCTGGTGAAGGCCAACCAGGCAGGTGTGGAGAGGGAACACTCTCAGACACTGCTGGGGGTGGGCTTGAACAAGTACATTTCCTACTGCATTTCTATAGTGCAACTTGGTAAAGGTTTCAAACTTTAAAAGTTCCATTCCTTCCCTCCCAGCAAATCTATATCTGGGCGACCATCCTAAGGAAATAAAAGATCAGAGGTGCAGACCACAGGGATGTTCAAGGATATCCATCACAGCATTGTTTATGACAGCGACAGGCTGGAAAAAAACGAATGCCTTGGTTCCCTAAATGACGTTGCACCCATTGGACAAATGACAACAAAGCCATTGAAATATTTATGAGGTTTTTAAAAAAGGGTTTGGGAAAACATTTTAAAAAGAAAGCAGGATAAGCGATTGAATATAGACTGCTCCCAGAGTAAAACTGTAAAAAGGAAAAATGTGCAAGGAAAGGGCCGGCAGGAGATCAGTCAGAAGTGTTCAGAGGTTGCCTCCAGGAGACAGGATGCTCTGCTCTAATTAATGAATTGTCTTGAATGAGTAGGTATGACTTTGATGGAGAAAATTATGATGGTCCATCAGCCGACTCCCTGGCCTGCAGGCCCCTCCTGCCCACAAGGGGGAGTCCTGTGCTTTTCCAAGGTGGTGGGAACAGACAGAGATGGCAGCTCTGTCCATACTTGTCCCCTGGGGCCTGGGTGCCAGGCAATGGCCAACCTCTGGCTGCTGGTTCTGTTGGACCACGTTCATGTCCGTAGAGCTGCCCTCCCCGCCCCCCCGGCCATGGAGTGGACTTCCCACCCCCTGGATCCCATTTGCTCCCTCAATTTTGAGGACAGCTGGAAGTATCCACACCTATCACATGACATAAGAGTCTGGCTGGTCACTGTGCCCATCAATTTCCCTGCTCCTGCTTCCTGAAGTCCCACCAGTAGTCGGGCTTCAGAGTGAAGTTTGTTTTCCTCTTGGCCCCTTTAAGAGTGTCTTTTTAAAAAATTTTTGTTTATTTATTTATTTGGTTGCGTTGGGTCTTCGTTGCTGCGCGCGGGCTTTCTCTAGTTGCAGCGAGCGGGGGCTACTCTTCATTGTGGTGCACAGGCTTCTCATTGCAGTGGCTTCTCTTGTTGCGGAGCATGGGCTCTAGGTGTGTGGGCTTCAGTAGTTGTGGCACGTGGGCTCAGTAGTTGTGGCACGTGGGCTCAGTAGCTGTGGCGTACAGACTTAGTTGCTCCACGGCAGGTGGGATTGGGATCTTCCTGGTCCAGGAACTGAGCCTGTGTCCCCTGCATTGGCAGGTAGATTCTTAACCACTGCACCACCAGGGCAGTCCCTAGACTGAGTCTTTTTTGCAGGGAGATGACATTGTCATCGTTGGTAGCTTGAAGGAGAGCATCCCAGGGACGCTGGCCCAGGACGGGGCAGTGAGGTGGGGTGCTGAGGACCTGAGGCCATGCCCTGTGCATCATGGCTCCACACTGGCTTCTGCCCCAGGACACATGGCCTCTGCTCTCTGGATCACGGTTTTGGCTATGGGCCCCAGCTGCAGGCCTCAGCCCCAGCCCTGGCCACACCACCTCTGCCTGCCTGCGCCCGGCCAAGCTCTGGGACACAGTAATAGCCATACTCGTTGGGTGTCTTGTCAGAGCCAGACCCCCTTTGTACAATCACCTTATGAGTCAAGTATGCTTAGTCTCAGGTTTCAGATGAGAACACCGAGGCATGAAGAGGTTAAGTAACTCACCCAAGGCTATACTATCAGCAGGCGGTAGAGTCTGGACTTGAACCCAGGCCGCTGACTCAAGCCCATCCTCTCAATTGCCCCGCAGTGTGCGAAGACGATATTAAGATGAGGAACCCATCCGGCCAGGATGGTGAGAAACAGGAAAGTGTTGCTATTGTCACAGACCCTGGCATGCTGGGTGGCCCAGGGGGCATCCCTTCCCCTCTCTGGGCCTCAGTTTCCCCATCTCTCGAATGAGCGTGGCACTGACCACTGGGCAGGCTCACTTTCCTCCCTGAGGCCCATAGGACAGCCTGGCAGCCGCCCTCACGCTCCCACTCTGCCAGGGAACGCTAGGCTGACCCCACAGTGCGTCCAGCTGACAGGCACTGGCCGAGCCAAGAGAAGCAAGGGAGGAACAAGGAACAGACGGGCTCCTTGCTGGATCCCTGTGCCCCCGTCTGCATGCTCTCCTGTGGCCAGGCGGCCGAGGCTATCCTGGCCTAGAGTTGAGAGGGAAAGAGCCCTGGGTTTGAGATGCCCTTTCCATAGATGAAGACACAGAGAATGAAGGGCCCAGGACTCTTTGTGCGTCCCTGCTGGCCCTTCCTGGAAGGCACAAGAGGGTTCTGGGGACCCTTTCTAAGGGCTGGGGCCTCTCCCTGGAGGAGGCAATGCCCCTCTCCCAGAGTCTCCTCTCTTGAGCCCCCCTTCCTCAGGCCCACAGGTACCCCCTTGCCCTCCGTGCTGTCTCTCCCCTCAAGCCTGGACCCATGGGGAGTAAACAGGGGCTGCGGTCAGAGGCCGGGGCTCAGCCCTGGCTCTCCCAGGCCCAACCTGGAACTTCATCTGCCGAGTGTAGGAGCTGGGGCGCTAACATTTCATGAGCACCTACTATGGGCCAGTCACTTGCCAACCTGTCACTCCAAAGCTCTTCCATTCTATGGGAGAGCAAACAGAGGCCCAGAGAGGCCCAGCAAACTGTGCAGGGCCCCACAGCCGTGGAGCCAAGACTTGAACCCGGTCCGCTGACACCACAGCAACACTCCCCCACCTCATGCACAACCGCTCCTGAAATGGTTGTGGGAAAATGAGAGAACAAGCCTGCTCCTAGGACCACGACTCCACCTCTGAGCTCCGACCCTTGGCTACCCCTGCAATTATTCATTCATTCAACTAACATTTATTGAGCACCCGCTCTGCCCCAGGCTCTGTGGAACATTCCAGGAATATGGAAATAAGCAAGACAGATGAGGAATGCTCTCACAGTCTGGGGCCTTCCAAAGGGACCAGCCCTGTGTGACCCTTTCACCAAGCGTGGTCCACACCTGTCACAGACACCCTCGGACACACATTTTCAGGCTCTGGCCCAAGTCAGACTCACACCTGCAGAAACACTCTTGGACCCACGTTCTCAGGCAGAGGCTGCTCTTCACCCAGTCCTCCTAGGTGACAGGCATGCAGCCAATGCAGGACACGTGAAATGATCTCTAATCAATGCAACAGCCCTATGAAATCAGCACTCTGAACCCTACTGACAGATGAGGAAACTGAGGCTGGGGACAGGGGTAGCACTTGCCCAAAGTCACAGAATCAGTAAGCGGTGGGGCCCGCATTGGAGCCAGGATGCGGGCTTAAGCCTGTTCAGTGCCCGGACCCATGCTTCTCTTTCCCCTGCGCCCTGTGACACTGCTTTAGCCGCCCTCCAAAGACCTCCACACTCACGTGTCCACACACATGGCCCGGGGAGGTGGGCAGGAGGGCTGCTTCAGCCTCTGCAGCCTGGTCCCGGCAGCTGCGGGCTCAGCGGAGGCCCCAGAGGAAGCAGGCGATCAGAGGGACAGGTGGGCTGGACCCCGTGGCCTGCAGGCTGCTGGGAGGGAGGAAGGACGCGGCAAGAGGTCCCCCTGGGTTTCCTCCGGAGTCTCAAGGGCCCCCTTGTCTGAGCACAGGCGTCCTGGCCCCCTCCCCCAGGCCCCCTCCCCTTTTCTGGGTTCCTGCCGCAGCCCAGCATGAGCCCAGAAGGCTCAGCCTCCTCATTGCCCCCCCCACCCCGTCCCGGCCCATTCCCAGCCCAAAGCCACCGCAAAAATGCCATCCTGATTCCACAACACTAGGGTTTGTCCAAGTGCAGGGGAACAATGACGCTTTCACAGTGCCAGGAAAAGGTCTCAGGAAAACCCTGGGGAGGGGGCATGGAGTGGAAGTGTGGAGACAGGGAAAGGGCTGAGATGGAGAGGAGAAGACAGGGGGAGGCTGGGAGGCAGGGGCAGAGCAGTCAGGAGTCAGGGGTAGGGAGCCAGGAGACTGAGAAGACGGGAGGGCAGGCGGGGGGGAGGAGTGACAGACGAGGGGAGAGAGGAAGCGGGAAACGAACCAAAAGGGAAGGAGAAAACAGATACAGGAGGGACGCCCCGACAGAGGCCAAGAAGCCCCTCCAGGACCAGAGCGGTGTGGAGGCCCCTGGCACCCCACAGGCCTCTGGGCACTGTGCCCCTAGGAGCCCCTCCCCACCACAGGAACCCCTCTCTCCGAATCCCACCCCAAGGCCAGGCAATTGGAATTGCTCTGAGGCAAAACTTTTTGGAAAGCAGAGACTTTGTAATCACATGAACAGCCACTCCCTAAGCTATCTGCTTCCTGCTTCTGGCTTTCCTCCATTAGCAAACCGCACGGATCAGAGCTCAGGGGCGGGAAGGGAAGGGGGGGGGGGCCGTCCAAAGGGGTGGAAAACATCCGAATCAGAGCGATTGCAAAAGGCCTGGGTTTTCCTCCCCTCCTGTGACTGAGGAGGGAGACAGCTATCACTCGTCCTGCCACCGCCACAGGGAGTGGATGTGGTGGACGGAAGACCTGCAACCACCATGCGGTTGGCCCAGAGCTGGATGCAGCCCTGAAAACCATTCGTTCTCCTGAGCGGGTTCCCGGGTCCCTGCTCATCCCTGTTTGGGTGGCCTGTTCACCCAGCAAACCCTTTCTTCCGACGCTGCTTCCTCCCCAGCCGTGGCCACAGCCCGGGGCCAGCCAGGCTGAGTCACCCCCAGGTACTTTAATGGCCAGGCTCCCCAGACTTAGGTAAAACACTCAAGGCTTTCGGACCCTTCCCCAGCTGACCTCACCTTCATCGTTGCTGCTCCCTCCTACAAAACTCGTGCTCCAACAAAGACAACAAAACCATTTCCTGCGAAGGACACGCCCCGCTCTGCCCCCATGCCTTGGCTTTTGCTGTTACCTCCGCCCCGAACATTTCTCCACCCCGTGAACGCTCATGTATCCAGGGCCAAGCTCCAAGGCCACCCCCTCTGGCCTCCCCCATCCCAGACAGGGTTAACTGCCCTCCTCAGGGTGCTCACGCCACTCTGAGTCCCAGGCTCGAGCGCTAGCTGACAGCCCTCCCACTGCCTCCCCCAGAGAAGGCGCTGGCTCCCCACACTCCCAGCGGGCTTTGTGGTCGGCACCACTCGCTCGGCTGTGGGTCATGTCCCGCCCTGACCCGGCCTCCAGCATGCCAGAGATTTCATCCTGAATGTAAAGAACTTTTGAAAACTGCTGTTTCTTCGGTCTTGTTTCCCAGTAGTCTCTGAGTGTGCTGGGGCCACGCAGGGCCCTCCACATCTCCTCGGGGCACCCTGGGTGGGGCTCAGAGCACATCGACAGCTGGAGGGGACAGTGGTATGGGCAGTGCCGGTGATGGGTGAGGTGTGTGGGCCGGAGTCGGGGTCACGCAAGCAGGAGGTGGCAATGCTGGGGCTGGCTCACTCTGAAGACGCTCCCCCTGGGCTGCGCTGAGCACCCTGGAGGGCCGCCTCAGGCCACCAGCGCCATTTCCACAGACTGTCTGGTCCCTGGCTCTGCGTCTGAGGCCATCCCTGGTGAGGCCTGGCCAGACATGACCCGGCTGGACGTGGCTGTAACCAGCCCAGCTCCATCTGGCTAGAGGGAGGCTCTGCACCAGTCCTGGGGGCAGAGCTGGGGGCAGGAAGGCGGTGGGTAAGCCTACAGTGATGCTTTGGGTGTGAGGGTCACAGCCCTGGGAGGAGAGGACAGGGGAACTCAGCTCAAAAATAGCGATGGGGGAAGGGTGTGGAGGGTGGCCAAGCTCCAGAACAGAAATCTGATCTGTCCTGGCCGATGAAACGCTGAAGTCGGCAGTTTGGGGCCACTCTGGCAGGAGCTGGGGCTGAGGCTCCCACGGCTGCCTGGTGAGAAGCTGCAGGCCCAGCTTCCAGCCTCGGCTCTGTCCTCACATCCATTGCTCCTCTCCCTGGGCCTCCATCTCCTCCTCGGCTCACAGGGGGTAGGAAGGGAAGCATGCTGTCCACCTCTGAGAACTTTCATCAGGTGAGTGTTGGAGTTTGAGACACTTAGGAGATGGCGACAGCCACAGGCGGGAACCGCCCGTGGGGAGTGTCCACTGAGCGCCGCGCCGGCCACGCGCCTGACTTGTAGGTGGCTTCATTGTGACCCTGTTTCCAGATGAGGCAACAGAGGCCCAGAGAGGTTAAGTCACCTGTCCAAGGTCACAAAGCAAGTCAGTGGCAGGCCTTTGATCCCAGTCTACCTGGCTGTCATCCAGTTCCCTCGCTGCCGAGTGAGGGTCAGAAGGCTGTGGACTGGGTTCAAGGTCGTCTGTGGCAAGTGTAATTGGGCAGAGCAGGGGTTAAGAGGCTCCTGGAGGCCAGCCCAGGCGTCTGCCCGCTTTTACCATGGTTCCACAGTGTTGGCCGGTCCTGAAACTCAGAGAACGGGCCTTGGGGAGGAGGGTGCGCATGGCTGTAAATGCATGTGTGTTTGTGTGCGTACAGGCATACGTGCACCTCTCACGGTCACTGCAGGGCAGCAGACCATGGCACAAATCTACCCGTGTTCTCCCCTTCAGGGTTGGGGCCTGGCAAAGGAAGAGTCGCCCTTCTGCGACTTTTCTAGGGGGTCACGGCGAGGAAGCCAGGCACTTCCCACCCACACAGCCCAGGCTGCAGTTGACCTTGCTTTTTCACCCAGGGGCAGGAAAAGTGTGCAAAACCATCCCTCCCCCACCGTCTCCAAGAGCAGGGGTGCTCAGCACAGCGGGCTCTGTAGCAGTCAGGAGGACAGAGCTGTGCTGTACAGCCCCAGATGGTCCAATACCCTCCCTGGGCACGGCTGTCAAACCCTTACAGCTCCTGCCACGTGCAGTGTTACCTTCACCAGCCATTCCATCCTCCCTACAACCCCTACAGATGAGGAATCCAAGGCACAGAGAGGTTGGGAGATTTGCCTGAGGTCACACAGCCGGGAAGCAGCAGAGCTGGGATGCAAACCCAGGTCTGGCTCACTCCCACAGCACCACAGCACCTCTGCTATGGTCCCCAGCTCCGACCTTCCGGGGTGTCCTCGCCCTTGTCTGTGGGCAGCCCCCGTAACAATAAACCTGCTCGTGTGCCGAGGAGGCGGGGAGGGGAACGTGCCCATTACAGGAGGGGGGCCGGCTGGTGGTACTCGTTCTCACACCACCTCTGCACGCCAGTCCCACTAACTGGCATCTCCCATCTCCCAACAAAATCCCGTGGAAGCTGCACTTCCCCCTGGAAGCCTTCCTTGACTGCTCCTGCTTGCAGGGACCACTCTGTTCTCGGCCCCCTCTGCGGCTCATCCCGTGCACTCTGTGCCCACTATACTCCTGTGAGGGCAAGCAGTGCACACATGCCCCTTTGTCAGGGTTCTGAGGCAGCTCCTTTAAAGTGCTGACGGTGGTGTGAGCCAGGCAGGCACGGGACCTGCCCTCACGGAGCGTTTGTCCCAGAAGAGCTCTGGTGTGGGAGCTGGGCTGACCAAGCTATGTGCTATCTGTCTCATTTAATCAGCCCAGTAACCCCACCACACACAGTATAGCAACATCCATCCATTTTCCTTACCAGGAAACCAAGGCTCACTTCCAAAGCCACAGAGCTGCGAAGTCTACATTCCATCTTTCTGACTCCAGATGCCCAAGCTCTTAATTCTGGAGCACAGGTTATTACTCACACTTGAGCGTGCATCAGAACCATCTGCGGGGATCGTTATCACACAGGCTGCTGGCCCCATCCCTAGAGCTCTGGAATCAGCAGGTCTGGGGTGGGCATAAGAATCTGCATTTCTACAAGTTCCTGAGTGACGCTCAGGCTGCTGGCCCAGGGACCCACTTTGGGAACAACTGCCTTAGGTGATACTGATGACAGTCTGTTAAAGTAGGAGTGTCAATCGCATACTGTCTTTTCCACACTGCCCCCTCCCCTCATGCCCATTCTACAGCCCAGGAAACAGAGGCACAGAGAAGGCAAGTAGCTAGCCCAAGCCATACAGGAAGATAGGGTCGGAGCTGGGAATGGAGCCCAGGGCTCCTCACCCCAGCAACTGGTCTGGATGCAGGACAGTGAGGCTGCTAGGCTTAGCAGGACAACGGCCCAAGGTGAGGAGAAGGGCCATCCCTTTAAAAGTGGAACTGGTGGTGGAGGTGGTGGTGGGGTGCTGGGGGAGGGCTGGCCTGGCTCTCCTGGCCCAGCCCCAAGCCTGTGACTCCTCAGCATCTGGAAAGCATCACAAGGAACAATGGAGGGAGCAGGGGGCCTGGCTGCTCGGGGGCTCTGGCCCCCGACTGTTCAGGAAAGCAAAGGAACTGGGGCCCTGCAGCCCTCTGCCGCACACACACCCCCCACCGCTGTTTGCTTTGGCCTCGGCACACATAGATCCCAAGGGGCCCAGCTGTCAGGAAAAGTCAGCCCCGGAACTACAGACCTGGGGGCCGGTGGCCAGGTTGGGTGCCCAGGCAAGGAGTCAGGAGGCACCGGCCAGCCCAGCTCCCGCTCAGTGGGCAAGACTCCTGTATTACAGTGGCTCCCCGGGCCTCGGTTTCCCCCCAGGAAGCTCAGGTACCACCCCGCCTGGGCTGGCTGCTTACCATGTACTGGCACGGATCTGACCAGCTTGGCGCCTTGGCCCACGTTGCCCCCAGGGGCCCGCTTGTCCTCTGCAGGCCAGTGGGGGCCAAGCAGCCAGCCGTGGAGTGGGGAAGAGACGGGGACAGTTACTGGGTGCCTTTACCCCGCCTGCCACCAGCTCTTCCACTCACGCCCTCAGCACATATGCACTGAGCACCCACTATCTATGAGGCACCACAGCAGAGCGGTTAACAAGACAGATGTGATGCCGGACCCCACGAGCTTCCAGTCAGGTGGGAAAGGAAAAACGCCAAGTATCTCATTCAAATAATTATAGCCATGATGAAAGCTATGAAGGAATGGGATGCTACGACAGGGACGACTGACAGGGATCCCGTCTTCAGAGAGGGAAACACTACTGTGGGGTCTGTCCCAGCCTCCAAGGTTTCACAACTTAAACTGTAAGGTGGGTGTGTCTTTATTTTTAATTTTTATACAAATTTTAAAGGTTACTTTCCATTTACAATTATTACAAAATATTGGCTATATTCCCCAAGTTGTACATTACATCCTTGAGCCTATCTTACACCCGGTAGTTTGTACCTTCCACCCCACAGCCCCTATTTTGGCCCTCCCCCCACACTGATAACCACCCGTTTGTTCTATCTACAAGTCTGCTTCTTTCCTGTTATATTTATCAGCGTGTTGTATTTTTTAGATTCCACATATAAGTGATATCATACTGTATTTGTCTTTCTCTGTCTGACTTATTTCACTTAGCATAATGTCCTCCAAGTCCATCCATGTCGCTGCAAATGGCAAAATTTCATTCTATGAAATGGCTGAGTAGTATTCCATTGTACGTATGTGTGTGTGTGTGTGTGTGTGTGTGTGTGTGTGTGTATAAAACCATATCTTCTTTATCCACTCATCTGTTGATGGACACTTAGGTTGCTTCCATACCTTGGCAATTGTAAATAGTGCTGCTATGAACATTGGGGTGCATGTATCTTTTCGAATTAGTGTTTTTGCCTTTTTTTCAGGTATATACCCAGGAGAGAAACTGCTGGGTCATATATCAATAATAACTCTAGTTTTAGTTTTTTGAGAAAACCCCATACTGTTTTCCACAGTGGCTGCACCAATTTACATTCTAACGTGGGTGTTTCTTAACACACCCCACCCCTACCCCAGCCCCAGCATGCCGCCACCAATGTGCTCTGTGACGTGGGACAAGCCCCTTCGCGGCCTGGGTCTCAGTTTCCCCATCTGTCAATGAGAACATGACGGGAAAGGCAAATACTTCATCTTGCGCGTCCAATTACTTGCTATCGGAGCACTTTGTTAAGAAAGATGCTGTGGCAGCATCCTAGCTCGATAGGCAAGAATAATGTAATTTTGGTGCTATCTGCCTTGGCATGGCCGTGGGCTGGGGGTGACGGACACACAGGACTTGTGTTGGCATTCCAGGCCTAGGCGATCGCCAAAGATCCTTCCTGTGCAAATGTTCCACAAGCAGACAGCACACAGGCTGAAGAAGCAGACAGTGGTTGAGTCTGGCGTGGCATGAGCCTTGGCTTGCCCTAAGGCAGAAATCACTGCTTCCTTCCACCTCTGGGCCTGTAACAGATGCTAGTCTAGCCCCGCCGGTGCCACATGGTTTCAGAAACACTCCTCTTCCAGCCAGCCTTCCTGGCAGACATCCCCCTGGGTCGCAGTTTGCCCCCTGTACTTTGTGCATCTCTGTAGGAAGCACTGGGGTACCCCACTCAGTCTGTGAGCCTGTTGCCTTCTCCCAGGCCCCTCCCCGGGGACAGAGACCATGTAGGATTCTGCTCTCATCCTCAGGCCCAGCGTGGGTCTGGCGCAGAGCAGGGAGCCTCTGGGGAGGAGGTAAAGGACAAAGTGATCATTTCGGACATGACCATCATCCTGAAATAAGTAGCTAGAGGAGAAAGTCAGGAGGGCTGGGGAGGCATGGGGAGGGGGGCAGGCAGCAGGCTGGTGACTTCCTGAACAAGCATGCCGCCGATGTTCCTGGTCCTCAGTGTGGCTATTGTCCCTGCCGGTCCGGAGAGCGGGCTCAATAGGGCCTCTGTCCCTCCTCGGGCAGGCTGGCCGGCTCAGTGGCGTCCCACCCGGGCAGCTGGGAGGCAAGGGCCGACACTTCCTGTCCCTGCCGCCGAGTGTTCCGAGGGGCAGTGAGAGGGGAGGGGGACCCTCGAGACAAGCACCCATCTATGTCCCCCAGGGGAGGGCTGCCCAGCTGGGGGAGGAGGCGGGAGAAGGGAGAGCGGAGCTGGGGATGTGCTCACCCCTCTGCCTCATCCCTTCTCCTCCCAACCAGCGCTGCCTCTGAGCCACTCTGGCGCCCCTGCTGTTGCTCAGACAGGCCAAGCACATCCTCGCCTCATCTCAGGGCCTTTGCTCTTACTGTCCCCTCGGCCAGGAGTGCCCTTCCCCCAGATCTCTCCGCATTGTTCGTTCCCTGCTTCATCTATCTCTATTCAAGTTGCTGCTGCCTCAGGGAGACTGTCCCACAAGCCTTCTGAACACAACCTAACACCACAGCGCACCCATCTGCACCTACGTCTTTACCGTAGGTCGTCCCACACCGCGTGAGCTGTATTCTTCCCTTTCCTGTTCACTATGGACTGTCCCCGGTGCCTGGGGCAGTGCCTGGCACACCGTAGGTGCTCCACAAAGACGTGCTAAATGAACAGATAAAAGTAACACACTTGAACATCCATCTACACACCGAGAGATGTGCTCTGGGAGAGCAGAGCCCTCTGTGTCGGGGGCATGTGGCCAGGGTGGCTGGGGAGGAGGCCCCGGGAAGTACAGGAAGAGCCAGGTGAAGATAAAGCAGACAGGGATCCACGTGGACCGGGCAGCTTGCGCAAAGGGCTGGGATGGCAGGAAGCGTGGAGGGCTTAAGGGTTAGAGGCCCGCGGAGGCCAGCCCACACCGGCCCTGGGACCACGCCGCCGAGCTGGATTTTAGCGTGGGAGTCAAGGGAAGTCAGGGAAAGATTTAAAATCAGCGGTGGCAAGGTCAGCCTGGCGTTTCAAGAGGTCTCTGGCTGCGTTTAGAGAATGGATTGAATGGGGGGAGGGGCACATGGAACATGAGGACACTTGGGGGCTGCAGCCACATGGCTAGTGAGAGGCGATGGTATGGTCTGGGGAGGGGTGGCAGAGAGGAGAAGGGTGCAGGGACTCCAAAGACAGACAGGAGGTACCGTCCAGAGGACTTGGGGTGGCCCTGGGGGAGGGCAAGCCAGGGGTCAAGCCTCAGCCCTCCTGCCTGGCTGTGAGGGCTGGGCCAGGGTCCCCCCCTCTGCTGGTGACAGCCCTGGTTCTAACTGGGGGAGGGCAGGCAGGGGGAGGTGATGGACGGAAGGAGGACTGGGCAGCAGGCAGCAGCGATGGATGGGACAGCCTCGTCATAACTACCTGCCCAGCTCCTTCCCAGGGCCCTGCCCTCAGAAGTCAGGAGTTGCCCATAAACCTGTCACCTGAGCCTGTACAAGCTGCCCCCCGGGGGAGGGGCCACCACAGGTCTGATGTGGAGGGGGAGCCAGATACCCTGGTGTGGTGCTGCAATTACACACACACACACACACACACACACACACACACACACACACACACACTCCCCTGCAGGTGAGCAAAAGGCTCTCATTACAGGAAGGAGCAAGCTAGAAACGCCAAGGTTCAAGGCTTGCCCACAGTCTCGAGTTGCCTCCTAGGCCCTGGAACGACTCTTCAGAGCCCAGAAGGAAGAGTCAATGGAAAAAGTGCTGAGTCTTAAAGAGGGATAAAACTCAGGAGGAAGGGGAAGAAGCTGGAGTCGGAGGGAAAGGTGCCCTGGGTTCTCCGTGGTCCAGCCTCTCAGTGTGCACAGCAGGTGATTAGCAGGGTCTCCGGGGCAGGCAAGGGGACCTCCAGCATCACACAGCCCATGAGGGGCAGGACAGAGCTCAGATGTCCCCAATCCAAGTCCAGTGCTAGGGGAAAGCCTGAGGCCGATGCAGACAGGAAGGAGTGGAGGGCACTTCCAGAAGCTCTCCTAGCACCTTCTCAGCCCTGGGACCCAGCCATGCTCCCTGTGAGGGTCTCTCAACCCCAGAGGAGCACCATGCCACCTGATACCAGCCACGTCCCCAGGCGGGCACATCTCCTCCCCAGGGTTGGCACCAGGGCAGTACTCAGTTCAGGGACCCAAGGCAAGCCCCCCGGAAGCCCAGCGTCTCCAGTCCCTGAAGCCCACCCACATGTGCTCCTATGGGTCCTGGCCCATCTCTCCCACCCCTGCCTCACTCCCAGCAGCCCATAAGGTCAGAATCGCGGGAGTGGAAGGAACGGTGTGGGAGACTGGCATGTGAAGGCCATGGAGCAAAGCCTTCTTATTCTGCCCACAAAAGGGCAGTGAGCTTGGGCCCTGAACTGAGCCTGGGCGGGCACGTGTCTGCAGACTGCAGGTGCTCACGTAGCGCCCAAAGGAATGACACGCACAGGTGTTTCTCCCGGGCACACACCTTAAGATGAGGCGCCAGCTCCATTTTCAGTCAACTGACAGGGAAGCAGGTGGTCAAGAGGGTAGCAGAGGCTCCTTAAGCCTGTCTGGGACCCAAGGGAGGCGTGTTCGTTGAGCTTCCCATCAACCTGGTAGCTCCCTGGGGCCCAGCAGCGGCAGAGCCTCTGTGCGGGCATGCGCACTGCATACTGGAGAGGGGGGTGTGTGTGCAGGGCGCACACTTGGAGCTCCGGGTATGTGCGCCACGTGTGTGGCTGCACACAGCCCCTCGCTCTGCACCCAACTCTACAAGCTGCAGTGGGCCAGGGAGAGGTCGGGGAGGTCCAGGGCTGGGCAACCACAGGCAGCTCTGGATTTCTCAAATCCATCAAAATAACTTCATGGAAAACTGGGAGAATCATGCTGAAGGAAGAGAAAAATGCAACCACTCATCTCTCCTGGAAAATGTCTTTCTAGTCCCTGGCCACTGTCTATCCCATGACCCCACATCCTCTCAGCCAGCCAAGTGCCAAGTGAAAGAGCTCTGGCTGTGCAGCTCTGAGACCTGGGTTCGAATCCTGGCCCTGCCATTACTGGCGGCAAGAGCTTAAGGAGGTTTCTAAACCTCCCTGAACCTCAGTTTCCCATCGCTCAAGTGGGAATCAGTATCCATCGGGTGGGGAGTTGAGAAGAGCTCATGAGCTCATGAATGCAAAGTGCCTGGCCACAGCTGGAACTCAGTAAAGGCAGACCTCGTCGCCTTCCTCGGCGTTATATGGACGCTTGTCTGAAATTTCACATGCCCGAGGCCTTTATACTCTTACCCCTCTATCTTGCCAACTTTCTGAAAATCCAGGAAAGTCTCTGGAATCCCAAATTTCATCCTCTCAGCGAATATAAATAAACCCACTCAGTCTCCCTCAACAAACACAAGTTGCTGTTCAGAGCCTGGCTCATTGCTGAGCATGAGGAACTGGCCGTGGGTGAGGCTGGCCTCTGCCCCTTCCTAGCACATCAGGTTTTCCCATACAGGGTCTCGTGTAATCCTTACAGTAACTGGGAGTTGCAACGCACGGGCCCAGAGAGGAGAAGGGACTTTCTCAAGGTCACACGGTGAGTAGGTGGCGGCCCCAACCTACACCTGCCTGTTCCTGGCTCCCCCCCTTCTTCCTGGTCTCTGAGCCTGCCGTGTGCTGGCGCGTGTGGCACCAGTCCTGGGGCAAATGAAGCAGAAGATGGTGTCGTCTGGCCGGCAGGAAACAGCCAGGGGAGGTCACGTGGGGCAGGGAGAGCCGCTCTTGGGCCTGGTGAAATCCACCAGGCTACCGGCTGTGAATGTGGGATCCTGAGTCGCAAGACTGGTCCCTGTCCCTTCAGGGAGACCCAAAAGTTGACTGGCTGCTATAGCAGGTTGATGATTCTGTGCAAAAAGCAAGGCCTTAGAAGGACGGGATGGAAGACACATGCAGTAGCTGGACGCTTAGTGAGGAGGCCTGGGTTTGGGCACCAGCTCTACCAGGCAAGTGACCTCCTATTTCTGGGCCTCAGTTTTCCCATCTGGAGTCAGGGCGTGTGTGGGTTTAGAGGAGATGCTTTGGATGCAATAACCTCTAATGTCTGAGTCACAGCTGACCTTCTGGGAACTGACCGCTCTGCTGTGAGATAGGGCCAATGCACTGAGCCAACAAGAGATGCTGCAACATACCTAACCCATAGCCCTTCCTGCGGTGCGGTCAAACACGCCCCTCATCCTTGCTCCACCTTCCACTCCTCTACTGACAGTGACAGAGCAAGAGCTAGAGCAGAGAGAGCTCTGTGGGGTCTCTGCTCTCCCCACCCCTGCTCTTCCCCCCAGAGAGGCCATCCAGGCCAAGCAGGGGAGGGGGCACGCATCCAAGCTTACACAATCACCACCTTGTCTGGGGGAGACAAAGGCCAGGCTCTGGGTCTTGGCGGCCAACAGCCCGGATGGAATGACGGATCACAGAGTTGCTGAATTTAGAATTTTAAAAAATGTTAGTACCGTAATAGCTTCGATTCTTAATCTCTAAAATTCAGAAGAATAATGTGTTAGAATCATAGACATGGAGAATCTTCATTTCAAAGAACAAGAATAACAGCACGTTGAAACAGAAAACGTGGGAGAGTTCAGAATCCCACCATTGAGATATGGAATGATTACAGGAACCTCAGACTCTTGACAAACTCAGAACAACCATGTGTCAGTATCACCCCACGTGGGAAGCCTCGTTTCCCAGAATAATAAAATTTGGTAATCACAGGATCTAAGAAATCTGGGATTGAACTTCGTACAGCGTTGGAAGCAGGAACTCCTGGAATGTTCATTTCCATCTCATGGAACCTTCTAATCTTGATTCCCCAGGACCTCAGAAGGACCAGGACGGTTTTACTCACCTGCAGGGGCCCTCCCCAACACCTGCCTGAGCTCCACTTCAGACGTGGGCAAAGGTGCATCAGAATCAGCTGGAGAGCTGAAAGCATGCCCATGGCCACGCCAACCCAGGATCTACTGAATCAGAATGTCCAACACCAAACTAAAAAAAAAAAAATCCCCAGGTGATTCTGCTGTGAAGCCCCAGTTGAGAAGCACTGATCTGGTAAACCTCACCACCTTATCACAGACAGGGAAACAGAGAATGCAAGTGGCTGGCCCAGAACATACAGCAGTGGTCTCTAGCCTCTACACCAAGGTCAGCCCCCTCAGGCCATGCTCTACCTCCACCTGGACCTTTTGGGCTCCAGGGACCCTGTGCCCAACTCTCTGTGTCTGCTGTAGAGTCCCCCTGCTCCAGGGGCATCCCCAGTGGTCTTGGGGACCAAGCAGGCCAGGACAGAAACTGCTAGGCTCACAAAGCCAGCCCCTCCCTTCATGCTTGAAGTCCTCCGGGTGGTTTCCAGGGGGGCTGGAGGAGTACTGTGGAGGTCATCAAGGTCAATCCCCAGCCTCCAGGGAGGCCTGTAATGAAGGAGGGTCCCGGGAATGGGGAGTCAGAGGCCAGGAGTCCCTGCTGCACCAGCACGCCGAGTGGCCGCAGATAAGTTCCTTGACCTCTCTAAGTGAAGATGGTCTCAAGGCAGAGGCTGGACAGAGAACCTCTGGGAATCCTTTCTGCCTATGCCTCTGCCTCTGCCTCTGCCTCTTGACCTCACCCAACATGGCCACACATTTAAGGGAATGTGAGCCCTCTGCAGCCTTAGCCAGATTGTTCTCAATCAATTGGGAAGTTCTTTCTTTTGTCTGACCTGAAACACTGCAGCTGCAGTGTTAGCCCTTTGCCCTCCTGCATGAAGATGGAGCCTATCTGGGCACAAATGCGCTTTATTTGCTCAGAGGAAATCCCTAGTCCTCCTGCACCTCAGCTGAGGGTGCCCCTCTCCCCGGTCCCTGTAGCAGGTCTGGCTGGCCTTGCAGATTCCTGTGGGAGCTGAACTCCCAAACAAGTGATGGGGGTGGCACTCCTCAGAGCCCGCCAGAGCAGCAGAGGCTCCACAGCTTCTGCCTGATTGCAGTTTTAATCAGATATGCCCACAGCTCCTAAGCAGTCTAGCAGGGCAGGGGTCCTGCTGGTCCAGAGTGTTTCCTCCAACGAGATGGGGGATTTCCAGCCAAGAACCCCTAACAGGCTATGGAAAGAAAACCCAAAAGGCAGTCTCAAGGAATGGGGAAGTAGGAACCCAGATGGTCCTTAGACCAGTGTTTCCCAAATTTTAACATGCCCACGAATCACCTGGGAGCTTGTGAAAATGCCAATTCCGATTCAGCAGGTCTGGGATGGGGCCCGAGGTCCTGCATTTCTGATAAGCTCCGGATGCTGCTACTGGTCCGCGGACCACACTTTGAGAAGCAAGCCTTTAGATGTTCATAAATAAAAATTTTTTATTCCTAAGAACACTTTACTTTTGTCTGGCTTGGTTTGCAATTCATTTCCAGCTCTGTTAGCTCATGAGATCCACAAAGCAGCCCTGAGGGGCAGACAGGATGCATATCGCTGGGTTCATGGCACAGAAGGGGAAACTGAGGTGTAGCAAGGGCAAGGGGCTTGTTCAAGGTCACCCACCTGGCTACAGTGCCTCCTCTAAACTCTTCCTCCGTGGCTGGTCAGAACCACGCACACCTTGGCAATGAGTGGCCTGACACAGCAACTCCCTATCCTGCCTTCCACTCAACTGTGTGGGCCTGGAGGCAGAGGCCAGACAGCTCCTGTGCTCTCCTGAGGGTCCCCGGGGGGCTCTCACTGAGCTGTGCTGGCTACTGATCTGGCTCTCAGTGGCCTCGGTTGGTGGACCAGAGGGTTAGGAATCAGCCAGGCTATACAGCCAGGCTTGCTGGGCTTAAATCCTCGCCCTGCCCTTGGCTCCTGTGTGACACTGGGAGAACTGACATCCCTGAGGACGTGGAGGATGCGCCAGGACTCAGCGTGGTCTCTGGCACACGGAGGTTGCTCAGCCAGCATTCACTCCCTGCCTCCCTTTCCTTTCCCACCTCCCAGCTGAGTCTTGTTTATTTCTCCCTTCCTCCCTCACAGACTCTGAAGCAAGAATGCTTGGGATTGGATCTGAGCCGTGTGACCCTGAGCAAGTCACATACTGTCTCTGTGCCTCAGTTTCCTCCTCTGTACAATGGGGATAATAAGAGCCTACAGAAGGCTGGTGTGAGGATTAAACGAGTCAATATGTGTAAAGTGCTTAGAGCAGAGCCTGGGACATAGAGAACTCTCCCTGTAAGTGTCAGCTACTGTACTGTTAATACCATCTCCATATGATGGCCCGGCTCTGCGGCAGGTGCCACGGCAGATGCTGGGGGCACAGTATCGAAGCAGCACTTTCATGCGCCAGGCACTGTGCTAGTGATTTCATGGACTTCCTGCCCACTCCCCCCACCCTGACCCTGACCCAGATCATAGTCAAAAGAGAAGACAAAGACACTAAGCTGGTTGTGCGAGGGTCCTTTGGGAACACACAGGAGGGAGGGACCGGCGAATGGGAGGGCTCAGAAGGCCTGTGGGGGGAGGAGACCACGGCCCTGTTTAAGCTTCACACTCCCCGCCAAGGAGCAGGGCAGCGGGCGGGTGGTGGAGGGGAGTTTGGGCTTGTGTTTGCTTTTACCCCTTGTTATCCTGCTTGAGGACACGCCTCTCCTTAACCTGTGGGATGAGAGACACTCACCTCCCCGCACAAAATGCAGACACAAGGCAGAGAGGAAGCCTCCCGCAGCCTGATTTCTGCCTGGGCCAGAGCACAGCAGATGCACCGCGTGTCCTGGCGGATGGGGCTGTTCTCAAGGATAGAGAAGACAGTGGAAAAGGCTGGGTCCTGCGATCAGACAGACTTGGCCTGATCCTAATCGACTGTGGAAGCAAGGGCAAGTTGCTTAACCTCTCCGTGACACTCGGTTACAGATGGACCGCAGACACGCCCAGGCTAGAGTGAGCATTTCTATGAGATGATGAGATGGAGACGCTTGGCAGGCCAGGCATGGGGGGGCGCACTTCTCCAGGCTCCCCACCCTGCTTCATGGGCGCAACTTCCCTGTATCTGCTGCCTGATTTCTCTGCAGCCCAAACCTTAGATGTGGGACAGGGGTGAGAGGAAGGAAGCCCAGATCTTAAAGGCAGGCCAGGTCGATGGTACCGAGTCGTGGAACCCAGAGACTGAGCCACCTCTCACCCCAGACAAGCCATGGGGTGCAGGCTCATCCCGAGGGGCCACCCAGATGTGGTGGGAAGGGAACCTGCTGCCATCAAGGTGTGCCTCCAAGACCCCCCAGCAGATGAGGGCAGGAGCCACGGCAACCCCCGGGCTCACACCCACCCTAGAAGCCCGCTTGCTCACCTCTAAGCAACTCAGCACACAGTTTGCGAGCGCCTGCTGTGTTCAGGGCCTGTGCTCAGCTGCTCACTGGGCAGTGGGGCAAACAGTACAACTTTATAGTTTTCAAAATGGGTTTGCCTGTCCCATTGTTTCTGGATCTCACAGAAGCCCCGACTGATGGGCTTAACGGCTGACCCTATTTCATGCACTCAGGGGGCGTGAAGGCTCAGGGGCAGGGTCAATTTGGCCAAAGTTGAACAACTACTGAGCCATAGGCTTGGGATAAGAGCTCAAGGCTTTTGACGCCAAAGCCCATGACCTCTTGCCAGCCAAGCAGACACAGACCCTACCTGGGGTAGGCACCCAGGAAGTGGAGAGACGGTTGTGTGAGGATCGGCCCCAGGCTAGGCAGGGCTCAGCAAGGCAGGGTAGGAGCCAGGCAGGGGGCACAGGAGGCCGCTCCACGGGAGAGGGCACATTTGGGCTGAGCTCGGAGGAGAAGATGGAGAAACGAGAGTGAACTACCAGCCGAGGGCACAGCACAGGCAAAGCCCTGGGGTGTGAGAGTCTCAGCAGAGCTCAAACGGCAAATGGCCAAGACCACCTCCTGGGGCCCAGGCTGAGGCCACACTCCAGGACCAGGGCAGGGCACAGAGCCATACAATGAGCGGGTATCACCTGTCGTCCAGGGACAAGGTGGGGAGGCAGGACAGGTGAGAAGCCACCAAAGGCCTTAGAATCAGGTCCTGGGATAGGGGTGCAGATCATGGAAAGTGGAGCTCCAGAGGAGAGCTGGTGGGCCTGGAATGGCTGCGGAAGGCATCTCCAAGGAGATGAGTTCAAGCTGGGCTCTGAAAGGGGGGGTGGGAAAAAGATGTTAGTGAAAGGCACTGCAGGCTGGGGGGACGGCATGAGCTGAGGCACAGAAGCTGGAGGGCCCCGGGTGCACGGTGCACCTGAGTGTGTGGTTAAGTGGCCTGGCCGGGGTGGGGCGGGGAAAAGAAAAAAGAGGCTTCAGGGCCCGTGGCATCCCAGGCTGCCTCTCACCCACCTCACATCAAACCCGTAAAGCCAGGCTCGTGAGCCTCCCTTTATAAATGAGGGCAGATAAGGCTCATGGAGGCCCAGCAACCTAGCAAGAAATACTAACAAGAGCTGCCATTGACTGAGCGCTTGTGGGATGCCAAGTACAGTATCAGCTGCTTTGCCCACACATTTCCCACAAATACCCAAGAAGTGGGTGAGCCCATTTCACAGATGCCTGGGTGATCTTGTGCAACATACACAAAGATACAGCTGGGGAAGGGCAGAAGTGAGCTCTGAGCCCAGCTCACTGAGACTCCGGAGGGTGGTCCCTTTGAGCTTGGAGGAAAGGGGAAATCAGAGAAGGCTGCCTGGAGGAGGTGACACCTGAGAGCTATTCAGCACAAGGATGCAATTGCTCTGCTCCAGCCCTCCATCCACTAGGCCTTGCACGTGGCTAAAGGACCAGGGACAGGTTCTGGCTCCCAGGCTCTGCCAACATCCCTGTCCCTCAGAGACCAGAGACAGATGATTCAGAAGGTGAAGCCAACTGACATGGCGAGATTCCTGGGGACCCTGAGTCACCACCTGTGGTCCATTTAAAAGAAGAACTGGCAGCTGAGGATGTGAAACTGGCCCTCTCAGACTCTTTCTTGCCAGGCTTGGGGCAGCAGGAAGGATGTAAAAGTGACTGCCACACGAGCCCCCACGCCCTGTCCCTCCATCCTCCCAACAGCTGCTCCCACTTGTCTCTGCCAGGGCAAGCACTTGGCGGGTCCATCCCTCTGCCTGGCCAGAGGGGAGCTGACAGCCCACAGGTGGCACTTGACACCTTCCAGCCATGGCCCATCGTCCCTCCTCCCAAAGCACCCACCCTGGGTAGAGTGGAGCCTCCAGGACCCAGGTCCTAACTTCTCATCCCTCAAGCCAACCTACATGACCCAAAGTCATCAGAGCCTGTCCCAGCCCCCATCCCAAGGCGCCTGAGGAAGCCCAGCCTCATCACATGGCCTTCCTGCAGCCCACCCCAGAGGCAGCCCATCCTGTGGGATGAGGGTGGGATGGGGGGATCAGAGCCCTCTCGGATGACCCCACAATCCTGAAACGTTTTCTTAGACCTCTAGAACTTCTCAAACCAGTTTGGAACAGCTGAGCTGAGGCATAACAATAATGATGGTCAAACTGGGGGTTGAATGCAGGCGGGTTGGCTTAAGGGCTATGCTTGGAACCACCATGCCACAAAGTGAGGGCCTCGGAAGGGGAGGGAGGAAAGACCGAGGTCACAACATAGGGTTTGGGGGGACCACCCCAAAACCAGCACCGACACCAACTAGCAGGCACTACATCGTCCCCATCAACACCCGTCCCAGCTAATATCCTCCAAGCGCTCACGACATCCCAGGTTCTGTGCTGAGCACTGGACTATCAGAGCCCAGACCCCAAGATTCGGAGCAAGCCCCTGCAATGATACTTGTTACATACGATGCAGGCCACCTGCCCTGGGCCCAGTCCTTCCTCACTGGAATCGTAAAATGACACTGTTTGTCCTCCCCTCCTTCCTTCTCTCCCCTTCCCACCCTTCCTTTCTTCCTTTCTTTTCCCTCTCTCCTTCCCTTCCTCCCACTATTAATCTTTCATAACTTGTAGTCCTGGCCACAGCCGTGAGAAAACCTCGGTTTCCCCATCAGTATATGGATGTCTCTGAACTAATCAATGGTCCCTGCCCAGAGGTTCTGCACAGGAAATCCTGCATACCCTCAGTCCCTCTCTGCCTGTCCCCTCCCCAGGCTCAGCCACTGTGGCCCCATAGGAAACCCAGGCCTGTAGGGAGGTCAGGGCCACAACAAGGGGTTGGAAACCCCAGGCAGAGGCCAGACATGGGCTGAGGGCCATGGCCCTCCCTGCCTCCTTTGGACACCCCACAGGGACCAGCCTGCTCTGGCCTGGGTAGAGGTGCAAGAGCTGGGGTCCAGGGGCTGCAGAGACTGGGATGGGGACGGGGGGGGGGGGGGGGGCCGGGCCAGCCTTCACTTTCCCCCTGCCTCCTGCCCCTCCCCCAGCAAGACCCTGAAACTATTCACATCCCACCTCTAAGGTTTCAGCTGTTCTAGGATTGGATTCTCTCACTGCTCTATTTTTCTTCTTCTTTTGCAATCTCCAAGAAACCCGAGCTGCCAGATGGGTGGGGGCGATGATTGTTTTCCGTCTGACATCTGGATTTCATTAGCAGCCCTGGGCATGCTGACTCAGGAATGGCAGCTCCCCTGGGCTCAGACCTTCCCCAGACCCCTCACAGTGCCCGGTCCTTAGCTGGACACAGGAGACACAGGTGATGACACCCCTCAGACCTCCCTCAAAGGGGCAACCAGCCCCCCAAGAATATCTTGGGAGTGGTGGAGGCTGAGGGCTTAGAGAATTCCTGCTCCCAGCTCAGCGCCTGATGGAGGGCTGCCAGCTGGGTGTGGCTGGGCCTGAGCACCATGAAGGGTGACAAAGGGCTTAGGGAAAGTGTTCCCCATCCGTACCCCAGTCTCCATCCCTAAAGGGATACTGAGTGGGCCATCAAGGCAGGGAGCCCTGCACTGGCCCCAAATAGCAGACATGTTTTGGAGATGAGGAATGGTGGCCCAGAGAGGTTAAGTGACTTATCCAAGGTTGCACAGCTGGTAAATAGTAGAGCTGGAACTTGAACTCTGGTTTTGGGGTTATAAACTTGAAGCTGTTTCCTTTGACCTTAACAAGATGTCCCTTCACTAACATCAGGGTCCTTACTGTCGTCATATGGACCCTCAACCCTGTCTGAGCTTCAGAGAAAGGTAGTATGTGGGGGTTTCACATTCTATCATCCATCAGAGAGGCCTGCAATGGTCACCTGACCCAAAGCAGGCCCAGACCCTCTTCAAGGCCACATTAAGACACTTGTGGGCCCCCTCCTCCATAAAAAGTGATTAAAAATTCTATTTTATGACTGTGTTGGTATAAAAATAAATATTACCCAGGCTGGATTCATTATTATATACTCATTATTATTACTTTCATTTTTTTCTTCTGGTTTTAAAATAAATGAAAATCACAACATTTCTGTGGGCCCCTGAAAGAACAGTGGGCTCTCAGCGTGCCTGCTGTCTCTCCCAGAGAAGCCGGCTTGGCCCTCTAGGTCAGAGCACTCATATTCGGCAGGGCACTCCTTGCCACGTCACAGCTCCTTCTTTTCTTACTGATTTGTGCTTATCATCTGACTTCGCCCACTGGAACATTAAGTGGGAAGCTCTCCCGGTCTGTTCACAGTGGCATCCTCAAGGGCCTACCACGTGCTTGGCACATAGTAGCGTTCAATAAATGTCTGCTGAATGATGAGATGAACAGGAGTCTATCTTCTCAGGCAGGTGTATTTTTATACCAGGCAGTGGCACCCCACTGGCCCAGGTGGCCCCTTCAGCGATCTGGTAGTCCTCCCTGACACTTTACCCCTCTCCCCCTCACCTGCCTGGTCACCATGCCCCACAGATGCTACTTTCTCATCATGTCTGGAATTTGTCCCCTCACCTCCAACCTCTGCTTGCCCTTGTCTTATATCTGGTCTTATCATCTAGCCACGTTCCTAGACTGGTTTCGTCTGCACTCTTGCCTCTTCCAGCCGGGCCTCCCAACTGCCACCAGTATGATCTTTCAAAATGCCAATCCGAGCATGTCACCTAAAAGCCTTGGATGGCTTCTTCTTGCCCTCCAGAGAAAGTCCAAGTTTGTGCAGCCTGGCACACAGGTCTTTCACCACCTGCTGCAGCCACATCTCCCACCCCTCCCCTCAGGCACCCAGAGTGCTAGCCTTTGCCAAGGGCTCGGGGTTCCCGGAAGGCAAATTCCCACTATTTACACGCTTCCTTGGAAACCTTCCCTGCTCCAGACTCAGATGCCTCCTCTCTGAGGTCTCCCATGAACCCCCAGGCAGAGGTGGTATCTCACTGCAAACCTTAACCGCGGCCCTGGTCACCCTAAATGGTCAACAGCGTTTCTGTTGTCCGCTCTGTTCCACTGAGGACGAAGGTAGAGCTTTATCCAGCACAGGCCTGACACACAGTAGGAGCTCAGGAAAGGCTGGGCAATGGTACTGAGTGCTGGGCCCAGCTCTGTCCTGGCAGATTGTGTGTGCTGGGCACGGATGTGGCAGTGAGCCAAGGTCCCACCACAAACACACATACCCATGCAGGCAAGCGCGGCTGACGCGGAACAGGTCCTGCCACACCAGTGTGCAGAAGCCAGCATGAGACACACAGGTGACCCTGCAGGCAGGCCTAACAGAGAGCACCCATGACGCCCCTACAGCCACCTGGGATTTCTGCAGTCACCAGAGCTGGCAGCCTCAGCCACAAGTGGCCTTCTTGACTGCACTGGGGCAACAGAAACCCTGGGGCTGGACCAGCGTTCGACTCTAACAAGACGCAATGACTTGGCCAGACCAGGCCTGATATGGCTTTTGCCCACATTGTCTTTGTCCCTCTTTATTTCCAGCAACCCATTTTCTAAAGAACCCTTTCTGAGAATGATGGTGGAGATCAAAGTCTGGACGCTAAAGCTGATGGTAGAATCTAATTTAAAAAGCATGGGCTCTGGAATCAGGAAGGCCTGAGTTCCGATTCCAGCTTCGCTGTTCATTAGCTGTGTGACCTTAGGCAAGCCACACAACTTCTCTGGGCCTCGGTTTTATCATCTGGCAATTGACCTGATAGAGTTTTTGAGACAATTAAATGAGCTAATGCATATTACACACTAAGCTCAGTGGTAAACTCAGTGCTGAGAGACTATTATTATTGTTGTTCATATTATTGTTACCCTTGAATTGACACCTGGCACACTGTGTGGGGACAGCAACAGGGACAGATTTGTCAAGAGCTGAATGGTAGACATTCTTGAGTCCCAGTCTTCTTGGGCCAGTGCTGACATTGGTTGGAGAAAGACCCTGGCCCAGGCACAGCCTCACCCCACAAAGAGGGGCTGCCTTTCACCAACACTGGGAACTTGTCTCCAGCACTTTCTGCCTCTGCTTTTGGGGCTACCCCTCTTCCTGTAGTGCCCAATCCCCTTGCACTGCACCTGGTACCTATGAGAAGCCTCATCAGTCTGATGAACTGAACTCTGGACACCTGTCTCCACCCTTAAGGTTGGAAAAGAATCAATTAACAGGTTACCAACTTCTGGTTCCTGTATCCCACTACCCAGGCTGTTGGCAGTGAATGCTTTAACCACATTTTCACTGCTACCTTCTTCAGAGCCTGGGGCTCCATGGGCAGCTTCAGGACCCAGGCAGGGCTGGCCTAGTGTTCTGCACATTCCACCCCCAGTTAGACCATTTAAGAGTTTAAAAGCATTAGACCATTTAAAAGTCATTCCACAAAAAGGAGAGGAGAGAAAGGAGTAGAAAAGTTATTCAAAGAAATAATGGCTGAAAACTTCCCAAATCTGATTTAAAATTTTAATCAACGCATCCAATCAGCTCAACAGACGCCAAGAATGATAAAGATGAAGAGATCCAAACATGGACACATCATGGTAAAACTGCTGAAACCTAAAACAAGGAGACAATCTTAAAAGCAGCGAGAAAAAAATGGCATGTCATCTACGATGGATTTCCAATAATATTAACTGGCTTCTCATCAGAAACAATGGAGGACAGAGGGCAGTGGGATAACATATTTAATGTGCTCAAATTTAAAAATATCTGTCAGCCAAGAATTTTATACCCAACAAAGAAATCTTTAAAAAATGAAAGTGAGATAAAGACATTCTCAGGTAAATAAACAAAAACAGAGAATTCACCGCTAGCACACCAATCTTCCAAGAAATACTAAAGGAACTTCTTCAGGCTGAAAGTAAGGGACCTCAGAGAGTAATGTAAATACACATGAAAAAAAGCAAGGAGCACTGATAAGGTGGTTATGTAATTGTAAAAGACAGTATAAATGCAGATTTCTTTTCTTCTCTTAGCTGATTCAAAAAGCAATTTATAGGGCTTCCCTGGTGGCGCAGTGGTTGAGAGTCCGCCTGCCGATGCAGGGGACACGGGTTCGCGCCCCGGTCCGGGAAGATCGCACATGCCGCGGAGCGGCTGGGCCCGTGAGCCATGGCCACTGAGCCTGCGCGTCCGGAGCCTGTGCTCCACAATGGGAGAGGCCGCAACAGTGAGAGGCCCGCGTACCGCAAAAAAAAATGGAGAAATGCCCTGTGATAAATGAAAATGAAAACACAACATACCAAACTTATGGGATGCAGCTCAGAGGAAAATTTATAGCTATAAACACCCACATTTAATTAAAAAAAAAATGATGTACAATCAGTGTCCTAACCTTCCACCTCAAGAAACTAGAAAAAGAAGAGCAAACTAAACATAAAGCAAGCTAAAGAAAGGAAATAATAAAGATTAGAGTGAAGAATTGAAAGCAGGACTCAAAGAGATATTTGAACACCCATGTTCAGAGCGGCATTATTCACAATAGCCAAAAGGTAGAAACAATCCAGTTGTCCATTGATGAATAAATGGATAAACAAAATGAGGCAGACACACAGACACACAGATACACACACACAATGGAATATTATTTAGCCTTCAACAAGGAAGGAAATTCTGACACATGCTATAACATGAGGGAACCTTGAGGACATTATGCTAAGTGAAATAAGCTAGTCACAAAAGGATAAATACTGTATGATTCCATTTATATGAGGTACCTAGAGTAGTGAAATTCTTAGAGACAGAAAGTATAATAACAGTTGCCAGGGGTTGGGGGAGGGAAGGGGAGGGAATTATTGCTTAATGGGTACAGAGTTTCAGTTTTGCAATCTGAAAAGAGTTCTGGGGATGGACGATGGTGATGGTTGCACAACAGTGTGAATGTACTTAATGCCACTGAACTGTGTACATTGAAACATGGTTAAAATAGTAAATTTTATGTTATATGTATATTGCCACAATTTTTAAAAAGGTTAGAGTAGAAAGTAAGGAAATAAGAAGAGAAAAACAATAGAGGAAATCCACTAAACCAAAAGTTGGTTCTTTAAAAAGTTCAACAAAGTTGACAAACCTTTAGCTAGAATGACCAATAGAAAAAAGAGAGAAGACTCAAATTATAAGAATCAGAAGTGAAAGAGGGGGACATTATAAAACAAAATGAAAAGGATTATAAGGGAATATGATGAAAACTGTATGCCAATAAATTAGATAATTTAGATGAAATGGACAAATTCTAGAAATACACAGGCTACAGAAACTGACACAAGAAGAAATAGAAAATCAGAATAGACCCATAACAAATAAAGGGATTCAATTAGTAATAAAAAACATCTACTCACAAAAGAAAGCCCAAGCTCAGATGGCTTCACAGGTGAATTCCACCAACTATTTAAAGAAGAATTTATATTAATTCTCCACAAACTCTTCCAGAAAATAAAACAGGATGGAATACTGCCCGAATCATGGAACTGATAAATGTTATTACATGCATGAACCTTGAAAACAATATGCTAAGTGAAAGAATCTGGTGACAAAAGACCACATATTGTATGAATCTATTTATATGAAATGTCCAGAATAGGGACATCTACAGAGACTGAAAGTAGATTAGTGGATGTTAGGAGATGGGGGTTCAGAGGGTGATAGCTAAAGAGTATGAGGTTTCTTTTTGAGGTGACCAAAATGTTCTTTAATTGATTGTGGTGACGGTTGCACGGCTGTGTGAATATGCGAAGAATCATCAACTTGTATATTGTAAATGGTTGAATTATAACTCATTAAAGCTGTTACCAAAAATAAGCATTTCACTTTTAAATATTATAAATGCTCAGCTCTTACATAATAGTTCATTTGAAACAAAGATTTCCACCTGTTCCTTCATTCCAGAAGACTTGTACTAAGCACCTGTCGTACTGTATGGTACCTGGGCTGGCAGAGATGAATCGAGCCCAGCACATGCCCCCGGGGCCTGCGGTCATATTCCAGCCTCTGCTAAAATACTTGCCTAAGTATGTGCACTCTGCATTGTGATGCAAGGGAGATAAAAATAATGCTGGCCAACAGTTATTGAGGGCTGACTGTGTGCCAGGCATTGCGCTAAGCACTTTTCACGCATTACTTCATTGAGTCCTCACAGCAGTCTTCTGTGTTAGTGTTCTCACTAGCCTCGTTTTACGGATGGTGACCCTCGTGAAGGGTGAAGGGAGATCCTTGGGTCTGCAGGAATCCCGGATAGAATCAAGTCTGAGATGGGGCCAGAAGAGGGGCTCTACCAGCTCAAGGGAGAAACAAGCTCCACAGGCCGTGGAAGTCTCAGCCTGGAGCGGTGTGGATGCTCAAGGAAACAAAGAGCACAGAGGCCCCAAGACCAGGGTTCTGCCCTCTCCTCAGCACGTCACCTTTCTGAGGCTCTGTTTCTCCAACTGTAAAATGGGGCTATTACTCCTACTTCGGCCACAGAGTTAAGAGCCCTGCACAAGATAAGCGAACACGCTGTGTAACCCATATAAAGGAAGGACCGTGGTTGGCACAGTGCTAGAATGTGAGAGGCACCTAGGAGAGGGGCCCTCCTACCCCTCACATTGGGAAGAGCTCTGGCCCCATCTGGGAGAGCGCAGCGCATGCGCAAATACACACACACCTTCGCCATCCCTCCACCTCGGACTCATCATCTGTTGCCTCTGGATACTGGTCACCCTTGTCCCATCAACCTGCCAGCCCCACTCAAGCCCCTCTCCTCCGGGAAGCTTTCCCAGGCTGTCTGCCCAGCACGAGCACACCTCCTCAGAGCCCCTGAGAGCCCCTGCTTATGTCTGAGCGTCACCTGCCTGCGGGGTTGAAATCTCCACTCCTCCACTGACCGGCTTGATGGTCCAGTGTGAGACCTTCACTCACACAAAGCATCCCGTAACAGGAGGCTATTAAAAGCACGTAGCGCACCAGGCAGAAGTGAGCGCTGAATGAAATGCTTGGAGAGCACTTAGCACACTGCCTGTCTCCTCCTTAAACCTGGTGGAGTTCTGCTGTGCCCTGTAGGCAGAGTGCCTGAGAGCTGACAACCCCTGTGCTGGCGGCTCAGCTGCGGAAGGCTCACTGGGTGGGCCATGGGCACATCTCTGAGCGCCAACCAGATCCTCACCCTCTGCCAGGATCTCCTCATGCAAAGGGCCCCTTGCTTACTGTGTACACTGAGGGTAGACAGGGCACAGGGGAGTGCGGATCTGGAGGGCAGCCCATCAGTGGGTCTGGCGTGGGTGGGCCTCTCTTGGCCAGGGCTGGGGAGAGGGCTGAGGTCACCGGCTGAATCACCGGGGATCTTACTAGAACACAGTTCTGGGCTGGGCCTGAGATTCTGCATTTCTCACAAGCTCTGGGGTGATACTGATGCAGCTGTGGCCGGCCGTACTTGAAGCAGCCAGGACCTGAGGCATGGCACGGTCATTTCTGAGAAGAGCGGTGATTGGCAATCGCACCTCGACCTCCCGCCGGTCCTGGAGGGACCCAGCCCTGCCCAGCCACACCCTCGGCTGCCAACATCTGGAGGGCAAGACTACACGGATTTTCTGAGTTTCCAGGATTCCATTTCCATTACACGTACAAAATAAAAGTAGTACCACGTTCTAAAAACAGTGGAAAGTATGAAAAAACAATAGGGAGAAAAAAATCACTGATAATCTCGTATGGTGTTTAACACAACTCTTAACCTCTCTCTCCCCAGGATTCCAAAGCCATGTCGGTCAGAGAGTCAGGGTCGCCTGGTGAGTGGGGTCTGCCCCCCGGACCCCCACCCTGTCGTGGCAAAGCACCGGGTGAGAGACGGGGCTGCTCCTGAAGCCTTGGTCTCCCAACCCCCTTCCCACCCCAAGGGAGCGACACTCAGCCCACGGTGCCCGAGGCCTTCACCTAGACCTATCCCGGGGACACAGGGCGCGGGCAGGGTGCCCCCTCCCCCTCACGGGAGCAGGCTGCAGAGGAGGCAGAGGCGGGGGCCTGGGGGAGGGGGGCGCACATCTGGATCCCTGGCCCAGAGCCCACATTCCTTCCCTGTGAGCGGGAGGCGGCGGGCTCTCGGGAGAGCGGTGAAGATGCTGCTGGCCCCCTCCTGCCCCACGGTAACAGGACCCACCTCGGCAGGACGACTGGGGGGACTCGAAGGCCCAGAACCTCATTCTGGGGTCCCCCACCCAGATTGCTGACCGGCCAGCGCAGCACCAAGCTGGGGGCTCTGTCCCATCCATACCAGCCAGCCTGCCTCAGAAAAACCAGAGAGGACAAAAGGGTGGCGACCAGCAGCCCCGGGGCCAGGCGCTCGCGGAAGGGGCCCTGGGGGGACACAGGGCTCCCAGGTCAGCAGGGGCCCTGAGCCCCACCGGGCCGGGCTGCCTTACCTGGGGGCAGTCCTTGATGTAGTGTCCTTTGTTGAAGCACAGGTGGCACAGGTAGTTGGGCGGGGGCCGCTTGCTGGGCTTGCGGGTCTCAGAGGTGAGGGTCAGCTCGGAGAAGTGCTCGGTGAGGGAGCTGAGGCCGTCGGCGATGTTGTTGAGGGAGCCGTAGGGCGAGGCGCTCTTGTACACGCTGCTGCTCAGCGCCTGCAGGGGACAGAGGCTGTGAGGGCTCTGGAGGCCTGGCCACTTACGGCGCTGTGGCCTCCTGGGAACCTCCACAGGCCCGTACACACACACGCACACGCACACGCACACACACGAATTCATAGTGACCCTTCAGCCGCCTGAGGGCTCCAGCTTCCTGGAGGCTGCATTCAAGTCCTACCTCTAGTTGTCCATCCGAGGACAAGCCAGTTAGCCACGCGGGGCCTCAGTGGCCCCATCCAGTAAATGGGAATAACGATAGCTACCTCCAAGGGTTTCTATGAGGCTAACGTGAGGCCAAGAATGTAAAGCCCTTTATTTCCTGCCGGGCCCTGAGGAAGCACTCAGTATATGGGGATGGTGATGACAATGATCATAGCTCTCTACACACTGCCAGGGGTAAGACGTACGGCACAAAGCAACCTGTTAGAGCCGGGGCTCTGCCACGTCCTAGTGGGGTGACTTGAGACATCAGCTCGCAGCATTGTTTCCACAGTACAGAAGAGGAGACTGAAGTGCAGCATTTTGCCTGGTCTCCTGCAGCCCCAGGCCTGTGCACACTGTGTTCCGGGGAGCCCTTGTCCCGGCCCAGGCCAGCTCTCTGGAAGCCCGGGGAGGAAGTGGCCCACCTCTCTCACCTCTCCCACCTCCAGTTGACAGGAACCAGATGTCTTGCCTGGCTTCAAAGTAGACGTGGCCCAGGCCCCCTCCTGGTGTATACAGCTTCTATTTATAGGAGTCACGGGCTCTGGGCGGCCGGGCACACTGGAATTTAGCAAAGGTGGGGCCTGCGGTGAGGCTGGCAGGGAATGGCCGTGGGCCCCTCTCCTGGGGCCAGGCCAAGGCTGGAAAGAGGCAGCTTCCCCAGGAGGCTGATGACATACCTGGGCATGGGGCTTGGGCACACCTGGCCCCAGCTAAGGTGTCCAAGAACCCCAGCAGTGAACTACAGACCCTGGGGAGACTTGTTGGAGAGACAACACAGCCTTGTTCTTGGGGGTCCCCAGGCTCACAGGGGAGGAGAGCCACCGAGAGGAAGTTGCCTCAGGCTCCCTTACAAAGATGGGGCAGAAGGAGCCCAGGGTAGGGACAGTGCTTTCTGTGTCCCCTCAGTGTGGGAAGGCAGGGAGGTGAGCTGAGAGCTGGCCCCAGGGGATCAGACACCCCTCGTCCAACCAGGACAGATCCCACCCCCACACATGTACGCCTCTGGGGGGTCCGGCACTCCTCCCTAGAGGACACAGCCGTCACTCTTCTTGGCTCCCTGGACACCCTGCTATGTGACCCTGGGCCAGCCCTTTCCCTCTCTGGGCCTCTGTTCTCTCCCATGTAGGTTTAGACCACAGCCTGGGATCTGGAAGGAAAGACAGAGACACCACATCCAGGGCAGCCAGGCCCAACACACAGTCAGTTTGCAGTGACTGGGCACTGAACTCAGAGGGTCCTAATGACCATTTCTGCTCTACCACTGCCCAGGGCTACTGTGAAAGATCCCACACAAAACTGCACCAAGTCTCAGGGCAACTCTCCAGCTCTCAGATGGCCCCAGATGGTCCATCCTGAAAGGCAGAGGGTCCCCCATCCCTGGAGGTATGCGAGCCAAGACTGGACAACCTTAAAGGATGTGGGGAAGGTCCCAAAGGAAGTGGGATTAGATGATAATAGTAACATATACCGAGCACTTGAATGTCCCTGGTGCTGGAAACTTTACACGTGTTAAGATAGCTGACGCTCACCACAGCCCTAGGAGCCACTGTCCCCATTCTACAGATTAGATGAGTGTGTCCAACCTTGTATTGAATGGCCTGGGACACTTTTAACAAATACAGTTTTCTGGGTCCCACCTCAGACCTACCAAAGCAGCCACCTAGGAATAAGGACCCCAAATCTACTGCATTGTTTCATTGCAGTAAAATATCCATTACATAAAACCTACCCTTCTAACAATTTTTAAGTGTGCAGTTCAGTGGCATTAAGGACATTCACACACTTTATCGCACAACCCTCACCAGAACCCATCTCCAGAAATTTTTCTTTATTCCAAACTGAAACTCTGTCCCTGTTAAACACTAACTCCCCGAAGCCCAAGTCTGCATTTTAAAGCTCCCCTGGGGCAGCTCAGGTACAACCTGTCCGGCCCTACCTGGCCTTGGGAGCACCTGGACTTTCCAGCTATCAAGGTCTCTCCTTGGCTTGTCTCTAGACCTCTCCCCACCAGAACTGGTCTGGGGGAGGGCAGTATCGCCCCAGCCTCCCAGAGAAAAGTTCATCCAAACAAGAAACTTGAAGCTCCAAAGGGTGTGACTCACCCTCATGGCTGGGAAATGCAACTTCACAAATAACAACCCTCTTATTTTTTTTCTCTTTTCTTTTCTTTTTTTTTTTTTTTTTTTTCTGGATAAGATTGAAGCAAGTCCACAGGAATCAGGGCTGTTTTGGCAGCCACTTGTCAAGAGGAAGGGGAAGTTTGGTGGGAGCCAGAAGAGAACTAATTACACCCTGAAAAAACCTCTCCCCCATCTTGTGGCCACACACCCCTGCCCACGGTGGCCCCGTGGGTATCCCTGGGCAGCCAGAGGCCTCCGAGCAGGCTGTCCTCTCCCCGGCAGCTTGACATCCCCCCCATAGCCTCAGATGGGGCACAGCTTTGCCCCTCAGGAGGGTCACACAGGCAGCTGCGGGTCAGAGAAGCGAGGCCAGAGCTCCCCTCATCGCCGACCAGTGTGCTCCGGCCTGGCCCTCACGGGCGCTCCAGCTCCCTTCCCCCCGCCACCATTCAAGACGACACCACGAAAGGACGAAAGGCGGAACAGTCAACTGACCCAACCTCACTCTCAAGTTACAATGGAGAAACTGAGGCCCAGCGAGGCCCGGGGGCACAGACCAGAGCACACAGCCAGGCCTAAGGGCCAGGAGTCCTGCTTGCCGGCCGGCTGGGCGGGCAGGTGGGGCAGCAAGCTATTTCCTCTCCAAAGCTCCAAGGAGCTCGGGCCATGGAGGTGAAAGGCAAGCTGGTCTCTCGGACATTTCCACGGCCTGTGGGGACCGGCCAGAGCAGAGGCCAGGACACACAGAGCTCCCTCCCTCTGTCTGTGGAGCCAGGGCCCTGGCCTTTCGGGTTTCCCACGTGTAAAATGTAACACGGACCAGGGGAGCAGTGCACACTTGATGACCTCTGCCAGCCTGCTTCTTCAAGGTCCAGACTCCAGGTACTGAAAGATGCCCGCAGAGCCTGGTCCACAGAAGGCACTTCATCCACGAGGTCGCCGCCTCTCCCGAGTCCTGCCGTCTGTGGCTGGAGGGCAAGGCTGGGCAGGGCTCCCCTTCGTCAGTCAGCCCCTAACTCTGCAACAACGAAGCTGCTCCCCTTACTGTCCCACCCGCAACCGCTCTTTTCCCTCCAGGCCTGCACTTGCTGTCCACCCCTGGGATGCCCACTCTGGGTCCAAACCCCTGCAGGACCGGGCTCTTGGCCATGGCTCTAACTCTAGTGGTGTGGCCTTGAACCCACCCCTTCTTCTTTCTCAGGCCTGGGCGCCAAGGGACGGTGTGAAAAGCACAGGTTCAGGTGCTACTGAGGCCCCACTGGCCACAGAGTCCCCAGCCCCCTCCAGGGGCCTCCTGACCTCCCGGCCATAGCCCTGTGCTGTAGGCTGGGGTGGGGACCACCCTGTGACTCCCCTGCCCTTGCCTGAAGGGGCTCTGATGTCTCTCTCTAACCTCTTTACACGGTGATACCTCCTCATCTCTCCACAAGGCTAGACATCCCCCAAGGCAAAGATTCTGCAACCCTCCGTTGCCCCAGAGACCAGACTGTTTCTGGTGTCCCCTACGCCCATGACTGTCCTGTGTGCAATGATCACAGGCGGGAAGGGAGCTCCACTTGACAGATGAGTTCCCACGGACGAAGGCTGAGGGTGATTTCACCTCAGATGTAGCTGCTCTGGCCAGTGGTTGTGGGCAGCCCCACTAGTGTGTGGCTCTGGGTAATCTGGGCCCAAATCACCAGCCTGGGGGAAGAAACCACCCCTCCTTCCTCCCTGGGTCAGCGACCCCAGCAGCTAGTAGGAAGCGTGGGATCCTTATGCCACATGTGGGGAACAAAGCATCAGATTCCTGTCCATTGCTGGAACTCCTCCAAGGTTCTGGCTTGGCTGTTGGAGAAAGTTAGATGGGAAGATACTACAGTTTATTCTCACCCTACTTGTGTTAGATACTTGACTGGATCCCTTCCCTTTCTTAGTCTCATCCCTGACAAGCACACTCTGGATGGGCATTATTGGTCCTATTTTATAGAACTGGAAACTGAGGCTCAGCGAGGCTGTGTAACTTGCCCAAAGAAACACAGCCAGCATGTGGCTGAGAGGAGAGTCACACCCAGATCTGCTGGCCTGTTGTATTTCAGCCCCCGAATGGCCTCCAAGGCTTGGCTTCCCCTACGGGAAGGGGACCCAGAGTAAAACACCTGGCGTGGACCATCCTCCTTGGCACAGAAGCCCCTCAGCCCTGGCAAGATGAGACACCAGCTTCTCTGGGCTGCTTGAGGGCTTGGGCCCCGGGGTTGGTGGTTCTGTTGAGGGGTTTGGGATACACAAGTGGAGATTTCCAGGGCTGACTCAACCTGACAAGATGTGCTCCCCCTTGGCTGCCCCCCCAGGACAGAAACAGGGCACAGTGGGAGGGGGGAGGCAGGAGTTAGGGCAGGTGGGCAGAAGCTTCCGAGAGCAGACCAGAGGGAGAAGCGATGGGTGCAAGAAGAGAAGAGGGACAGCAGGCAGAGGCGGGAGCAGCCCGGCAGGGAAGGTCATGGCAGGGGCAGTGGGCAGCGTCCGAGGAGGTCTGTCCAAAGCAAATGCTGAGTCCTGCGGCCCCTGGGCCTGAGACGGCCCTGGAGGAGGAATTCTCTGGTCCCAGTCTCAGCTCTGTGGGGGCTCTTTCATCAGCTGAACAACTGCTTTCTTATCCCCAAAAGCCACCCCCATACACACACACAGACACGCGCACGCGCACACACACATGCACACACATACACACCCACACTCCCCTCTTTGGGACAAGAAACCATTCATCTCACAAATGAGTCTACCCCTTCTCCAAAGAGATCTGCACTTCTTCTACCCGCTGGGGTCTAACTGGGGCTCCGGCCCGCAGGGTCAAACACAAACACATCCTATACACACAAGCAGGGGCGGATGTGGGCTGGGCTCAGGGACAGAAGGAGACAGCCATTGTCAAGGCTGGAGCTGGCCGATGGGAGAGTGAAGCCACACCTGGACCGAGGGTTTCCCTAGCCACAGTCAGACCCCAGCTCTGCTCCTGTTTCCAAGGTCCAAAGCTGACCTGTGGGCCAAGAAGGTGGCAGGGTCGACCGTGACAGAGGTGGCAATCCCCCCACTCCGGACCCCCAAGGGCACCATTGCCTCCTAGAGGCCCATTCACCCAGGGCATGCAAAACACAATTCCCTGGACACAGCCAGAGCTTGATGGGAGATTCAGATTTTAATAAGCAGGCTGTGCTCTCCTTGGTAGGGGGAGTTGGGAGAGAGAAATGGGGAGAGAAAGGACCAGGGGATGCAGGAGCACAGTGGCAGCAGGACAGAGCAGAACAGACACAGGGGAGGCTCCGCATCCCCACTCAGTCCCTCCTGCTCCCCCCAGGTCACCACTCACTCGGTAGGTGTTCACATGTCACAACCATGTGCCTGCTGCCCAGCTACGGCATAAGCGCTGGGGACCAGGCTGCCCCTCGCTTCTAGAATATATTCACTACATCAAAGCAGAAAGCATGGATCCAAGACCTCGAGGACTAGAGGTCCCTAAGATTTAGCCAGTCTGGGGTGCCACTGAGGCTGGCAGCTTCTACAGTAGGGGGCCTGGATTTGGGATCCACTGTTGTTGACATGATCCCCTTGAAATTACATGCAAATGCGAGTTCTGCGTGTGCACGCACTTGTGTGCTATGTGCATGGCACTGAGGAGAGGAATTCGAGCTGCTTTCAGGTTCTCAAAGAGGTCCATAGCCAAAGAAGGCCAAGAGCTGTTAGCACACCTACCAGCTTCTGCTGGGACCCTATCTCTAGGGATAGGGTTTCATGATTCCCAGGTCAGCTCTTTAAAATTTATCAAGCAATCCATAAACACTTCTTCTGTGCGATAAAACAAGAGGCTAAAAGACTAGGAAAGCATTCACAATAGTCACAAGTCTGGGGAAGGAAGAGGAGGAGAGAGTCCAAGTCATCCATCCACCCATCCACCTAGTGAATGTTAACTGAGCACCTAGTCTGTCCCAGGCACTGACTAAGCATCAGATGCTGTGATTATGAAGTGGAAAAAGACAGGATTCCTATTCTCAGTGTTGAAATGTAGCTATGGAGACAGACACATATTTCACAGAAATACCGATTGTTAAGACATGCTTTACCAGAAGGATGTACCACTCATCTGTCATGGGACACGGAAGCTGGAGGGAGGTGTGCTCCCCATGACAGCCAGGTAAAGCCTTCAGAGAAGAGACATCCACTGGTGTCATAAAGAAGTAAGTTGGAATCTGTCAGTTATACAGGGACAGTCAATAGCATTAGAAGCAGTAGCAGCAACAGCAAGTGCAAAAGCTTAGAGGAACGGGAGTGCTTGTTGTTTTCAGAAACCTCAAGTGGACCAGTATGGCCAGAGAAGGACAGAAGAAAGATTATACAACACCTGGGACTTCCCTGGTAGTCCGGTTTTTAAGAATCTGCCTTCCAAGGTAGGGGACGCGGGTTCGATCCCTGGTCAGGGAACTAAGATCCCGCATGCCACGGGGCAAATAAGCCCGCACATGCCACAACTACTGAGCCCACGCACCACGACTAGAGAGAAGCCTGTGCGCCACAACTAGAGAGAAGCCCGAGGGCCACAACGAAGAGCCCGCACACTGCAAAAAAAGATCCCGCGTGCTGGGCTTCCCTGGTGGCGCAGTGGTTGGGAATCCACCTGTCGATGCAGGGGACACGGGTTCGTGCCCCGATCCGGGAAGATCCCGCGTGCCGTGGAGCGGCTGAGCCCGTGAGTCGTGGCCACTGGGCCTGCGCGTCCGGGGCCTGTGCTCCGCAACGGGAGAGGCCGCAGCGGTGAGAGGCCGGCGTACCGCAAAAAAAAAGATCCCGCATGCTGCAACTAAGACCTGACACAGCCAAAAATAAACAAATAAATAAATAAAAAGATTATACATCACCACCATACACACATACACATACACACATGTGCACACACACACTTATATGACAGACCACGCATCCTGAGATGTCCCTAACTCTATCTTCCTCCTCTTGAAGAGCCTTAGTTTCCCCATCTGCACAATGGGTTTGCGGCACACAGTGGATGCTGTGAGACAGGAGTGCTAGGAAGTGCTCAGTGTCCATCTCCTTTGCCTCTCCCAAGCCAGGCCACATTGGACTCACATCCCACAGAGCCCCATCCTGGAGCAAGGACATGACAGGAAACCCAGAACCCATGACCAATGCCTATCACTCCTCAGAAGGCTTGAGATCGGGGACAAAACATCCAAGACACTGAGGCTTGACAGAACACCCTGCACTGGCGTCCAGTGAATGATCCAGGCGAAAGCCAACTGCACCAGCTGGACGAGCCACAGAGATGACTGTAGTTGGGATGGAGAAGACTGCTGGACCTAGCTCTGCCACTGTCTCGCTGGGTGACTTGCCAGGCCTGTTTTCTCTTCTGTAAAATGGGAGCCACGAAGAAAAAGATGCCAAGAATAAAGCACCACCAAGAGTAAGAGACGCTACTCGAGGGCCGCCTTCTCCACAGGGCCCTTCTCTTGGTGCTGACAGTGTCTGGCTCTCGGCCGCTGCTAATTCCTTATTACTAATGCTGCCTGCTTTCCTCCCTCCCACCTGACTCAGACGGTCCACGAGGTGTGGTCTCCCCTCTGAGTCTAGGCCCGCCCAGTCAACTTAATTTGATGGAGGGAGGGTCAGACCACCTCAGCCAACAGGCCCTCGAACGATGGTCCCCCTTGCCTGACTCAGAGCTCAGCTTTCCAGGGCTGGCCAGAGGGAGCTGGGCATCCTCCCAAGCTCCCAGCTGGGTTGGAATGGCCATTCCTCCCAGGCCCTGGGGCTGCCCCCCACCACCCCACACAGACCACAAAGGCTGCTGGGAACAAATTTCAGTTCCTGAAGCCCACTCAGCCCCAGCGAGGCAGACTCCCACCCTCGATAGATAGGTGGCTTTGTTCTACACTTCCAGGTAGCCTCTCAGCTCAGCTGCACCTGGAGAGAGCACAGTCCCTAATACCTGGGAACCTTTTAAAGCAGGACACTGTGGTCACCCCTCTATGGCTTCTAACAACCCTGTGTGTGCCGGAGCCTGAAGCCCTGTCTGGGAAGCCTCATGAGACCTTTGCTGCTGTTCTCAAATCTCCAATGAGACCAGAGCTGCAAAGAGGAGGGTGTCCTCAGTGCTACAGAAGATAGTACTGGGACCCAGGAGGGCAACTGGGTTAACAGCTCCAGGAAGAGCCTCCTACGGTTTGAAGAAAGAGGTCTGCTTTGACAGAGCATTCTCTGAGCCTGGAGATGTTCAGAACCCTGGCACGTGTTCTGTGCCAAAAATGTGATCCAGTCAAATAGGTATGCAAAATGTTGGGCTGAAGAAGAAAGGTTAGCAGGTTTTGTACTGCAGGACTTCTCAGAGCCTTTACTGTGTTAGCATGGTGTGTTTCCAAGGGAAGGACAGTATGCTATGTTTCCCAAATGTATCTGACCCCAAAGCCCTTCCCCCAACCTCCACAAAGTATCACTTGACAGTAGGGCCACATCTTCAAGCCACATCTGGCCCTGGAGGAAGAGGGAAGGAAAACAGTTGCCTTAAGCATCTGACCTGGAGTGGGACAGCTACATCTCCTTTGAGGGGGTACAGGGACTACCCGGGAGGGGCTCTCGGCATCCCTCTGAGGTTCCTGAGAGCTAATGCTCAACATGGGGTAACTCTACTTTTCTGGAGGTGGAGTCTCACAGTCCCCACACTGCTGTGAATTTAAATTCCAAACAAAGCCTGGCAGGGAAGACCCCCCCCCCCCAAGCCACCCACCCCCCACTCCCTCTAAGATCTGGCTTCCTTAGCCAAGGGCCTCACAAGTTTCCCTCCAAAGACATATAGTTGTTGCCACAGATCAGGGGTTGAAACAGGGGTTCACAGGGCCCGGTTTCTAGACCCAGAGGCCTTTTAAAAAACTGCGCCGAGTACCTGTGTGTGCTTCGGCCTGGCAGCCTTACCACAGACTGAGAAGCCGAGGGGTCCCCACAGGCATCCGAGTCGCCTCCTGGGGTCCGCTCCTGCACTTCGCCCGTGAACTCTGCCATCTCCCCCTCTGCTCCCAGGGCCAGTGCTCCACTCAGAACCCTTGGCTTTTCTTCAGCTTCCAGAGCTGAGGTTCCGGGGCACAATGGGCTTCTGTGCCCCCATGTCCTCACACCTCCCCCCGCCCAAAGCCCAGCTGCATTCATGGTGTTTTGCTATTGTGGTGGGAGCAGCCTGGGGTGGTGCAGGAGGGGGTGGGCCCTTGGCACAGGGACCGGTGCAGACAGGCCGTGGTCAGCGGTCAGCATGCAAGTCACATCCGCAGGCACTGCCACCAGGCCTGCCAGGCTTTGCACAGAATGGCGACGCTCCTGGGCCCCTGGGTCCCTTCGTAGAGTCCCCTCCAGCCCACACACGACTTGCTTCCTGCCCAAAAAGCCCCTTGGTGGCATTCAGGTGGGGGGTATTTTTTCTTGTTCTCTCAACCAGTTGCTATTCTGGAGCCATATTAGGTCACCAGCTAAGCCCTGGACACAGGAAAGGCCTGTCCCCAGGAGCACAGCTGGGGCTTCAAGAGGGTTTAGGAGGCAAAGCGGGTGGGGGGTGAGAGCGAGTGAGTCTGAAGCCAAGAGAGCCTTCCGGAAGTCAACAGGCCCAGCCCCCCAGCCCCTGCAAGGAAGCCCCTCTTACCTCCCTAACCCAGCCTGTCTGTAGGCACATCCTCTCCTGTACAGCTCTCAAATCCCATACACATCACCCTGGGGGAGAGCAGAGACTACATTTTACAGATAGGTAAACTGAGGCCCAGACAGAGACGAGGGTTCCTCCAAAGTCAGATCGTGAGAGACTTTCTTCCACCACCGCTCTAGATAACCTTTACCAGCTCCTTCTACAGTGGCCCCAGCAAAGGAATGTGCCTCTTCATGAGGACATCGAGGTAAACAGCAGTGAAGTGACAAAAGGCAGGTCTCACTGAGACTTGGGTGGGATCCTGGATGCCAGAAATTTCCAAGAGGAGGCACAACAGCCTACCCCCACAGGGGACTCCTGATGGCCCCAAACTCCCAGGCCATCTTAGCAGAGACCCACATGGTGGAACAAAGCCACCGTAGGGTGGGAACAGAGGGAAGCCAGTAGAGGCTGATTAGGGGACTCTGACTTGACCCGTGAGTCGTGGTCACCCTCCTGCCTTTGAGCTCCCACAGGACCCCCATGAAACCACCCACCCTTCACATGGGTCTGTCTTCTAATCTGGGGCTCCCGCGAGACTCTGGCAGAATCCCCAGGGGGCCACACAGAGCTCAACAAATGTTTGGTAAGAGAACAAACAACCGACAAGACCCAGGCACCGTCCTGCAAAGCCCCTGGTCACAGAAGCCATTCCCTGAAGAGGCGGCAAAGTCTCTTACAAGAAAGAAGATTCCCAGCCAAGAACAATTCCTCACGTGGAGAGAGTGCTTTACAGTTTACAAAGAGCTCTGGCACACAAATGCTCTCGCCTGGCACCAAAGAGTGCTTTCCAGACTCATCTCCCCCAGCAATGCCTGACTAGCCCAACACAGGTCAACCAGCCCTCCTCTCTGCTGGCCTGCCATTGGCCCATCTCTAGGCCTCAGGCCAGCGATTTACATGTCCATGTCTCCCCTAGTCAATAATGGCAGAGGGGAACACATTATGGGGCCAGAAAGGGCGACCCTCTGTCTTCCCCACCTCCATCTCCAGCACACTGGTGTATACACAGGCCTTCTCCCACAAACTGTCAAGTGTTCTGACTCTCCCGAAACTAATTGGTGTGCCCAGGTCTAGAAGGTGCCCCTCGTGTGTGTCCTCTCCCCTGCCCCTTCCCCCTGCACTTTTGCAGAGAGAGCTGCCAGAAGGAGAGTGAGTGAAGGCCACAGAAGGGTGTCTGCAGTTCCCAAATGAGGCAGGAGTAAGTGGGAGTGGGGCCCAGGAGGAGTCCAGCTGAAGCCAGAGAGGGTGGTATTCGGAAAGGCTCTGAAGACCTCTCAAAGGGGCTGGGAGGTCCTGGCAATCTGTGTATTTATCTAGCTGGGGAAAGATGCACTGCCCCTCCGATTCTGTAACTGAATCCACCCAACAGGCAGACTTTGCAACAGCAGCCGGCCCAGGTTTCTGGAGAAGGCACTGGGCAGCTGGAACCTCTCCCCCTATCTAGCCCCCCTCCCAAGAGCTCAAGAGGATTTCCCTTTCATTTCCTTCCAGGCTGGGAGGGCGGGGGACAGCGCAGTCTGTGGGGTCAGGCCCTCAAAAACCACTTCCTATGTGGCTGGGGGAGGGCGAGCGGCTGGAGGATGTATCTGGGGGTCCCTGTGTGAGAAGAGAAGAAAAATTCTCCGGGCTAGTCACTGCTCTCCAGGGTGCCCTTCGGATCGGGAACCACCGAAGTCGGAGGAGAAAAGATTTTAGGCCCCTCCGGAGGAACTCGGAGCAGAATCCACACTCTCCGTCCCAGCCAGCGGTGGCCGAGAGGGGGATGGGGTTGGGCGTGGGAAGGACACTTGGAAGGGGCTCCCTGCACAGGCCGCGCCCCGGCTGTCTGGAGAGAATCCGGAACCCACCCTCCCAGCCGGGCCCCCCCAGTCCCCTTGGAGCAGGGCGCCCCGGGCTGGGAGAGAGGGCAGGAGGGCCCCGCCCGCGCCTGAGCAGCTCCGGGCCGGGCTCAGCTGGGAGGTGACGCGCTCCCGGCGCCCCGGGGACTTCGGGCGGCGAGTTTGGCAGAGCTGAGCGAAGCCAAGCCAAGCAGGGCCGGGCAATACGGAGCCGGGCCTGGGCCAGGCCAGGAAGAGCCGGGCAGATACGAAAAGGCCCGGCACGGTCGACTGAGGGCGGGGGCGCGCAGGGGCACCCACCTCTCCGCGCTGCAGCTGGAAGAAGCTGTTGAGATAGCTGGAGTGCAGGGGCGAGCCCAGCTGCTCTGGGCGGCCCTTGCCGAAGGCCAGCTCTGGGGGCGCGGCGCCGGCGGGCGGCTCGGGCCGGAAGGCATCGAAGGCGCTCGCCTGGTGCGTGTCCTGCAGCGACAGGTAGACCCAGTTGAGCAGCTGGGCCGGCTGGTACACCGAGGCGGCGCTCGTGTCGATGGCCGACAGCAGGCTCATTTTGCGGCGACGGTGCCGGCCCCCCCCCCGGCCGCCCGCTCGCGCCCCCCCGGAGCGGAGGGGCGGGCACCGGGGAGCCTGCGCCCACTGCCGCCGCCCGAGCCCCGACGGCGATCGCCTGCACCCCGCGCTCAGCCCACAGCCGCCGCCGCCGCCGCCGCCTCCCCCCAACTGCAGCCGCAGAGCGCGCGGGCGGAGGAAGGAGGCAGCGAAAGTTGGGCAGGAAACTTTTGGGCCCGCCCCCTCCGATCCGCCCGCCCCGCCCCACGAACCGCTATCTGCCTCAATTCTGACCCCTTCAGCGGCCGCTCCCGGGGTGGGGTTCTCCGAGGCCCCGCCCCTCCTGGAGCCGTCCTCGCTCTCTATTGGCTGTCTCATTGAATATAGAGTGATGGGGGCGGGGTGGGCGGGGAAAGAGAGCTCATCTACATATGTAGCACGGTGCGGGCCCGCCCATTGGGCGGCCCCCTAGCAGGCCCCGCCCCCTCCGTGCGGCCAACCCAGCTCCCCCACCCTACAGGAGCTCAGTGCTGCCCGGGCCTGATCAATCCCGTCTCGCCTTGCTCTCAGCTCTCTTCTGTCTCTCTTTCTTTACAAATCCTTTCCAATTATTTCATTTTCACTGTTTTTTCCCCTATTTTCCTACCTTCCTTTCTCTCAGACTAACATCTCCTGTGTCTGTCAGTTTCGTTGTCTGTCGGTTTCGTCGTCTTTATGGATCTGTCTCCGACTCTGTCTCTGTCTCTGCCTCTCATCTTTTCTACTTTCGTCTAGTCTGATGTGTCTCCCTCTCCTTCCCCTCTCAGGCCCAGAGACACGCCCGCGCGCGCACACACACACACACACACACACACACACATACACACATCTCCCTGCCTCTCCTCGCTATCATCGAAGGACCCTCCCCCTCCCACTTAATTCCTTCCATCTGCAGAATCGCTTTGCAGGTCGGCTCAGCCAAGGGGGGCCTGGGTTCCTGTCCCAGGAAGGACTCCCCGCCCCCTTCCCTCGTTCCCCCTCCCCCTCTCTCTTCTCCTATTGCTGCTCTGGGTCCGCCTCACTTCTCGCCCTTTTCCTCAGCCCGGACCCCCGGCCCCAGGCCGCCCCGGTGTTTCTGCGGGTCGCCAGGACCCTAGATGGGTCTGGGGGATCTGGGGAAGACGACTGCCACTCACCGCCCCAGGACGGCCCAGCTAGTCCAAGTATGCCTGAGGGGAGCCCCCGCCCCAGCCTCCGCCTGCGCCCAACACACCCCGAAGCTCCAGGGGGACTTCACCCTCTCAGACTGGGGTAGTCTTCGGGCACCTGCACTGCGCCAGCGCCAGGAACCTAGCGGTGAGGCGCCCGGAGGGGGCCGGAGTCGCCTCTCCAACCTCAAACCTGGCTCTGGAGCCATTCCCCCTGGCGTTCAGGTGCCAGCTCGGCTACCTTCCAGATGAGTGGCCTTGGCGTGGCGCCTGACCTCTGCGAATAAACCTGTTTTCTCTTCTGTAAGATGCGGAGGGTCACTGTCCTACCTCTGGGCATGTTTGTGAGCTTACCAGTTTGAGTTTAGTAATCAGAAGATATTCCATAAGGGTCAGCTCTCTGCCATCCCCACCATGAGGATTTCTCCCACGACTGGCATCGGCACACATCTGTGGATGCTTGGACCTGAAAGGACTTCAATGATAACCAAGTGCTACCCTTTCCAACCATGTCACCGAGCAAGTACCCCTTGGATTGTCTTCTGTCTCATTTGATCAGGTTTTCAAAGATTTTGTCTATCCAACAATTTGTGATTATTAGGACAAATGATAGCGCACACACCAATCATATCTTAATATTTTTATTCATCCGAGACATATCTCTACAGTACTCTTTATATTTTAAACCTATTTGTTTAAAAAGAAGGTACACACTTGTTAGGAATAACTGTTATAGCCATTTACTTTTGGAAACATTTGGGGTCATCTCTGGAACTCCGATACTGTCTTTAAGGTTCCAAGGTGGGGGGCTGGATAGGATTTGGAACCACCGATCTAGACTTTGCCTAAATTTCACAGAGAAAACTGCTGTTCAGAGAGGGGACATCTTCCAATTGCACAGGAAGTTGGGGAGCCCAGAGGAGACTCCAAGTCTCCCAGCACCAGCCCAGAATTCTCTGTCTTTGGCCCCCACTCTCCTTCTGGACGAGGGTAGTCCTGTTATGTTGAAGTGCTGGTATTTTTCCCTAGTATGGTTTGCAAATTCAAATTGCTTTAGGGGCCAAGCAGGTACCACTAGGTATAAGGCAATAGACAGGTAGTGGTGGGGCATGTGGAGAACCAAAGTGCTAGCCACAGAAAACCCTTCTGCCATGGTTCTCAGCCTGAGACTATGAGTCTGACACCTGGTCTGGGGTTCCCTGTCCTTAAGAGTGATTGGATGCTGTGAGGTTGCTTGTCCTACCTGGTGACCACTGGTCTTTTCACCCCAAACCGCCTTATCCCTGCCCCATAGTTCCTACGCAGGGCCTGGTACATAGATAGCAGATGATCCAAAAATGTTTGCTAGGTCAATGGTTGGACGGAGAGATGGCCAAATTATGCTCCCCATTGAAGCCTGAATGGCTTCTTTGCTTTTGTACTTTTCCCCCTCCCCTTGCCCACAGCACACCTGCTCGACACATGGGCTCTGTATCCAGTTAGTGATCAATAAATTTGAGCAACTGACAGGCAGTTTGCCTGGATAGCAGCTGACTGGGCCCCTCACCAGCCCCTCAGGTCCCTGAGACAGCACATCCCGTGGGATGGGAGGTGATGGGTGAGGGTGACCAGGTGGGTATTAGAGGCCTGGGTCCCAGGGTAAGAAGACTGGTCCAGGCCCAAACTCTGTGCCTCCCCACTGCCCATCATGTACACATTAAGAAGCCTTGCTTTCAAAATGTCAGAGGTCCTCTCTCAAGCCTTCACGTTACAGAGGAGGACACACCATGGCCCAGAGAAGGAAAGGGAGTGGCCCAGGGTCACCCAGGAAGCCTGATGGCTAAGCCACCTGCTCCTAATCCAATCTACATCTAGCTCTCCCTTCCTTGGCCCTGGTCTGGCAGTCTCCTGTATGGCCGCTCTGGTCTATACACTATCCTCAGAACCACAGGTAGGAGGGAACTCTCAGGTGAGGTTTGGATTCCTGTCCCCTGCCCTTTCTGGGGACTCCATCCACCCTGTGGTCTCCAGAATGGGACAATGGAGAGAAGACAGGATTTGGAGAAAAGCAACCTGGGTGGGTGGCTTTGGGCAAGTCTCGGCCCTCTCTATAAACCTCAATTTTCTCAGTTAATGACTGATGGGGTCAAATGAGGATGCAAACAGGAAGGTGCTTTGCTAGCTGGGAATAAGCCATCATGCGGGAAGGAAGTGTGGTATTAATAATTTCAGTAAGAGCAATATTCAACTTTCCTGGACTGGTGGTTGGAGGAGGAGGGAATATGTAGGGAAGTGTCTGCAGCTGAAGTTGCCCAGGCAACAGTTCTGATAGGTGTTTGGTGGAGTTTCAGACCAAGAGCTCTGAGCTCAGAGCAGGAGAAACTTTGGAAAGAAGAGCAAGCAGGGGTCTTCATGGGGTGGGGGGAATCAGCCTTCAATTTGGGCTTGAAAGGCCGGCAAAGAGGAGTAGAAGAAGATGGGACTTCACAATCCTGTGCAAATTTTTGCTGCTCATTTCACTAAAAAACATCTCGTGGTGATTTGTAATGCAAAGGAACCCCTAACCGTCTTGAACCTGCCTGCATGCCAGTGCGTCAGGAATTAAAACAGCAGATACGTACTGGGAAGGCTGACGTTTGCCTCTCCTCTGGGCCAGGGCTGAGCCCTGGGCTCCTTTGGGCTGTGTGTTGACACAGAAGGTGTCAGTTTACAGCAGTGATAGCAAAATGGCAAATACTCTCCCTGCACACGCCACTGCCCCATCCCCCAACCCGGGAGAGAAATCACTGAGCGCAGAACTCCTTCCCAGACGGGATGCCAGACTCCACCTCCACACAGCGCTCTGCGTTGCCACTAAGGGTGCCGTTGGCCCAGAAGATGAAAACGATTTGCCATCCCTTATATCCACCCTCCCAAAGAACTCTCTGACCTATATGAGGACTTTGTGCAGAATTGGAAAGAGGCTACCCTCAACCCCAGTGGGCTTGCGGTACCCCTTCTTCCCGTGGATGCAGCCCCCTTGTTGTCAGGGCATAGGACTAAGTAAATGCTAACTAGATTTTGGCACCTACCAACCCCAGATATCGTTGTGCGGTGCTCCAAAGGGAAAACCAGAGAGACAGCCTGACCCCTCCAGGCCCCACTCACAGACTCTTGACCAGAAGAGAACCACACAAGGTGGGGAGAGCCATGAACATTGAACTCAGCCGGCCACTGCATATAGGTTCAGAGCAGCTCACAGTGCCTAGGCCCTTGGAGTCTGCCCCCTTCCTCGCTGTGTGACAGTGGCAAGTTGAATATCCTCTGCTGAAGTTTCCTCGTGTGTAAAATCTTTCCATGGTTGCTTGAATCCCAAGACGCAGGAAAGAATTCGGCACCTGACAGCCCTGGCCCCTAGAAGGCCTCAGAGAGTGCTTGCTCAGTTTCAAGGCTAGGTTCCTTGAAGTGGGCGTGAGGAGTACCGGCTTGGATATCGGACGCCTAGGGTTCTCAGCCTGGGGCAAGCTGGCAGACGCCCCTGCACCGCCGATCCCTGGAAGTCATAGGGGCAGGTCTAGCAGACCCCCTGCTCCCCTAGGAACGGCCTTCAGAAAAGTGGTGGGGCAGAGATGGGGCCTTCCTCACATAGGGACCATGGCAGCAGTGACTTTCCTCCTCTCCTTCCAATTCCGCATCCACTTTTCTTTAAAAAAACAAGCTGTGTACATTTTACCAATAGTCTGTTAGCCACCCCAGCCCCGCGGAGAGACCCCAGGCCTTCAGGGCTAGAAGGAAGATACCTGGTCACTCGGGACCAGTGATTGAAATGTGAGCGTGTCCTTTTGTGGGGCACAAGTGGGAGTGGCTCTTTGATTTGTATGTATTTAGGCTTGTGGGGCCTCTGGTTGGAAGATGGGGGTTAAGACACTCACCCAGAGTTAAGCGTGCAGGGCTCTGTACATTGTCTTGGGAAAAGTCTTGTCCACATCAAAGGATGGAAGGGAAACTGGCTAATGGAGACTTTGGGAGGGTTTGAAATGGCCCCTCCAGTGGCCTTTGGCCTTCCTTGTCTCCTTAGAATCTTTCCATGGTTGCCCAGTGGATAAGGTCCAAACACTCACTGGGCACGACATTCAAGGCCCTTTTGACCTCTGACTCCTGATCACCTTTCTACCTTAATTGTAGTTTCAACCTACCCTCCAACCCCTACACCACACGTGTGCCCTGCCCTCTGACCAAATGAAACCACTGACCTTTCCCCACTCTTGCAAGGCCTTCCTCACCTCCGTGCCTTTGCACATGCTGTTCCCTTACCAGGAAGAGCCCCTCTTTCAGCCTTCCCAGCAGACTCCTCTTACCCTTCAAGACTCTGTCGAAAAAATGACTTTCTCCAAGAAGCCTTTTGTAACCACGACCCCCACTTCCACCCTCACACACGCCCACTAGATGTTTTCTGTTTTATTCTTGACTATCAGTGTTTGTGCGGTATCATGACATCATAATACCGTGAGAAGGTCAGTTCTTCCTTCTCACCCCCTTCCTCACAGCACCGCCACTGACGAGCTCCTTTGCCTGACCCAGTGCTGGATCAGAGCAGCCCCACTGTTTACTTAAGGAATGAACGAATAAACTCAGAAAGCCTTTGTGGTTTGTAGACTCAGAGACAGGAGACTGTCAAATCTGGCCTGGAACGTCTCAGAGGCTCAGAGGATTGCAGAAACTCGGGGGGCTCTGGCAGGGAAAGTCACTGTTCCCTGCGCATCCATGCCCTCCCTCCTTTTCCCAGCCTCCCTTGCAGTTGGGCTGGGGCCACGGGACTTGTTCTCGGTGACAGGAAGGTGAGAAGAAACAGCATGTCTCTGGTGAGGCAGCAAGTGTCGGTGAGGGTTCTCCATATTTTCTCTCTCCCCTTCTGCTGGTGGGAAGTGAAAGATTCCAGGACAGAAGAGGCCAGATCCCTGTATCCACATCGCAGGACAGCTGACGTGGAGGACCTCTCAGACTGTGTTGGGGGCTAGAAACAAACCTTCTGGTGTTCAGCCTCTGAGAAGGAGGTGCGGGTGGGGGATTATTTGTTACAGCAGCAGAGCCTGCTCTAGCTCAGCTAAGAGAGGCGCTCAAAGATGATCCGGTCCCCAAACCTCATTTTACCGATAGGAAAACTGCCACCTAGAAGAGGAAAATCACCTGGCTTCTGCGTCTGTGACTTTTGAGTTGTCCGCCTGAAAAACTATGTGACGGCAGCAGCCAAGTCTTCTGATTTCCAGCGCCAACCTTCCCCTTCTTCCTCAGCCTACGCACGCAGAGGGTGTTAACCATCATCCCCACTCCGTAATATTATTTTTTATTTAACTCTTTGTTTATTAATATAATAAGTCCCTAGGAACAAGCTGGTCAGAGCAAAACCTGGACCTTGACAATATCTTCTATCTACCTATGAGGTCGACCCTTAGCCAATCCCCCAGGCTCCCCCAATCAGAGATAATCAGCGTGTAGAATAATTCCCTTGATTTCCTATTTATAGAGTTTTGTCTCGTATGTGTATATATATATTTGATTTATTGTTTAACTTTATTTAAAGAATATCATACTGTTTGAAATCTTTGTGACGTGCTTATTTCAGCTAATATAGTACCGCTAAATGGTAATCCCATTGAGGAGTGCCACTGTCACCCATGCATTCAGATGGCTGTGCTCTGTTCCACTGTGTGACTACAGTACAGTTCACTCAACCATTCTCCTGTTGATGGCTCTTGCAACAGTGCAGGCGGGACTCTTCCTGACCTACCTTTGCAAGAGTATCTCTGGTGTACGTGCATTTGCTGCACTGTAGGATCCGTTAGCATTCACCTTTACATGATATTGCTAAATGTTTTCCAGCAGAAGAGGTCCTATGGGTCCACACTCTCTGCAACACTTGATTTCAGACTTTTTTATTTTGCCAAACGTGTGCGCCATTAGTTCTCCTGACACTGTGGCAGGCTCCCTGACCTCCCTGACCTCCCTGACCTCCGTTTCCAAATCCGCTGAAGGGAGGTGATATTCTCAGTGCCTACACGGCCCCCAAAGTGAGGCCAACAGGGAGAATGGGCGGTGTTCATGCAGGACACACGAAGCCAAGGAGCAGGAAGTCTGGCCTTGCTCTGCCATGGTCTGCACAGCGACGGACAGGCAGCTACTCCTTCCCAAGTCTCCAGGACCTGGCGGTTCACTCCATTTCAAAAAAAAAAAGAGGCTGAGAGGAGTCAGCGTGTGTAATCAGCACACTGGGATACGGAAAGCAGAAGCAGGCAGACCCTGAGAGTTCAGGGCTGGGAAAGGATTCCAGGCCCACCCAGATCAGCCAACTCATCTGACCCACGCTTGGGGGGTTTTCCTGTTGGCTCATGAAGTGGTATTTAGTCAGGGGTATTGTTCTCCCTGGTCTCTGCCATTGATAAGACAGAGAAAAACAGCTCCCACAATAACACTGATGCCGCCAGCCTTTCCTGCCACTTGCCTGCCTGGTTGGAGTCCTTCTCTCCTGCACTCCTTCCTCTCTCTCCTTCCAGAGACTGTGATTCAGGCCAAGATTCCTCGTGGGGCTGAGGAGTCGGGGGTGGGCTCAGTGCCCACCTTGAGTGGCCTCAGCGGGCTCCTAGCTCCTTCTAACCTTGGACCTTCAGACCGTCAGAGCCCAGAAGGCTCCTAGGCGGCGGTGTGCAGAGACCAGCTTATACCGGCTCACCAGAGCCAACTGCTCCACGTTTAGGGATTCTGTCAGTCAGTTGTTAAACACGTCATTACAGGCTTCCCTGGTGGCGCAGTGGTTGAGAGTCCGCCTGCCCATGCAGGGGACACTGGCTCGTGCCCCGGTCTGGGAGGATCCCACATGCCGCGGAGCGGCTGGGCCCGTGGGCCATGGCCACTGAGCCTGCGCATCCGGAGCCTGTGCTCCGCAACGGAAGAGGCCACAGCAGTGAGAGGCCCGCGTACAGCAAAAAAAAAAAAAAAAAAAAAAAACCCACAGTCATTACTAAAAATTAAATTGTTTAATATTACAATTAAATAACATAATAAAACACAGGTAATAAATACTTACAACTCATCACATCCTAATTATTTGATTACCTTTTGCTGTTATCAAAAACATTGCACAAAATATTGTTTTGTGATACTTTTGTTTCATTCATAAAAAACATACACTGGTATACATACCTGGTGTACCTGGTCATGATATAACCAGAAATACATGATACGTATTTCTTTCTTTTTCTTTTTTCTTTTTTTTTGTGATAAGAACACTTAGGGACTTCCCTGGTGGTGCAGTGGTTAAGAATCTGCCTGCCAACCCCGGGGACACAGGTTTGAGCCCTGCTCTGGGAAGATCCCATATGCCGCAGAGCAACTAGGCCCGTGCGCCACAACTACTGAACCTGTGCTCTAGAGCCTGCAAGCCACAACTACTGAAGCCCACGCGCCTAGAGCCCGGGCTCCGCAACAGGAGAAGTCACCACAATGAGAAGCTCGCGCACTGCGACGATGAGTAGCCCCTGCTCGCCGCACTAAAGAAAGCCCGCACGCAGCAACGAACGGCCAACGCAGCCAAAAATAAATAAAATTAAATTTAAAGAAAAGAGCCTTCTACCCTTTGCTAAGGTCTACCCTCTTAGCAAATTTTTGAGTGAACAATGCAATATTGTTAACTATAGCCACTAAGCTGTGCAGTCGATCTCTAGGACATATCTTGTATACCTGAAACTTTGTACCCTTCAACCAATACCTCCTCCCAGCCCCTGGCAACCATCATTCTAGTCTCTGCTTCGATGAATCTATGTTAGCTGCCTCGTATACGTGGTAGCGTGTAGCATCTGTCCTCCCGAGCCTGGCTTATTTCACTTAGCACAATGTCCTCAACATGTATTTCTTTTTTTTTTTTAAAACATCTTTATTGGAGTATAGCTGCTTTTACCATGTTGTGTTAGTTTCTGCTGTATAAAAAAGTGAATCAGCCTCTTGCTTCTCCCTCCCACCCTCCCTACCCCACCCCTCTAGGTGGTCACAAAGCACCGAGCTGATCTCCCTGTGCGATGCAGCTGATGTCCACTAGCTATCGATTTTACATTTGGTAGTGTATATATGTCCATGCCACTCTCTCACTTCGTCCCAGCTTACCCTCCCTCCTCATGTAACATGTATTTCTTAAGCCACAATTTAAAACACCTATCAGCTGCTATTACACTACTGTTCAAAATTCTCCAATAGCTTCCACCACACTCGGAAAAAGCCCAGAGCCCTGATCCTGTCCACAAGCGCTGCAGAATCTGCCCTCTCTCTCATTTCCTGCACTCTCTTTCTGGCCACTGGCCTTCTTCTTACTCTTCTATGACCCTCAGCTTGTTTGCCCCTTGGGGTATTTGCACTAGCCATCTCCACTGCCTGGACCATTCAGCCCCAAATATTTACCTGGCTGCACAGATCATTCAGGCTTCAACTCAAACGTTGCCTCCCTACTCATTTATTTGTTCACTTATTTATTGTGGGTCTCCCCTGCCTCCAGCCCCGCACACACACACACACACACACACACACACCAGGATGTAGACAGGGACTTTGCCCAGCACACGGCATACTGCCCGGCACACAGTAGGGCATCAGTTCATGTTGGCGAGTGAATGCACTGACCCCAGCATGTGGGAGCAGTACTCCATGTCTCCTAACAATTGGAAACTAGCTTGATGTTCTCCCTGAGCCCGTCAGCAGAAAGTGAGGCCCAAAGAGATAAGAGATGCCATAAGGTCACTGAGGGAGTGAGTGGAGTGAGGTGTGCAGCCCTGGCCACCTGACACCACTGTGCCCTGCTGCCCTGAGCTCCCCAGTCTGTAGCCAAAGGTTTTGTCCTTGAGTCTCCCTCATGCCTGGGCCTGTAGGAATTCCAGCTCTCTTGGACCTTTACCAGAGGGTTTGGCGCCTTTATCCCTTTTAGTTTCATTATTTTATGTTGCTTTCTTGTGTTTTATTTTTGCTGTATTTTATTTCATTTCCTTATTTTATAATAACGGTCCACAGTTTCTGTGTTCTGGTGAAGGCTAATCATTTACTAGTAGATCCTGAGCTTTGGTCATTTTTCTTCTCCCTGCCTCTCCCTTCCTCCCCAGTGATGGCCCTCTCAGGCCGATCCCCTTTCCACTGTGCCCCAGCTGCCCCCTTACTGGGAGGAAAACACCGTGCTCCCCAGGGCCTGCTGGGTGGGTGTTAGGGCTTGCCCCACCCACCCCGTGTGAGCTAGTGCCTTTCCCTAAGGCCCCTTCCTTTGTGGGCCCTGACTCCAGAACCTGAACGAAAACTCCCTGAACCTCAGCTTCCTTGTCAGTGCTTTGGACATAGGGATCTATGCTGTGCCTACTTCCCAGGGCTGAGAGGATCCAATTAAAACAAGTAGTTGTGAGCATCCTTTATGGGCTCTGAGGTTCTATCTGATCTTGAGCATGTGTCCGCAGTCATGAGCAGAAAGGTCTTCTTACTTAGCCCATTGGTCCTTCTGCCCACAGGCTGCCTCGGCCAGTTTCGAGCCCCTTCCCCTCAATGTCCTCCCTCCTCTAGCGGACATGCTTCTCTCAGCCTTGCTCAGCCCTGCCCTCCCAGCCTCCTGAGCCAATAACAAGGCTCTCTGAGGCATATAGCCACTCAGACCCACTCCCCTTACTGCTGGATTGCCAGATTTAGCAAAATAAAACAAACAACAAACAAACAAGTTTGCCAAAATTTGAACTTCAAATAAACAATACTTTTTTTTTTTAGTGTAAGTATGTCCCATGCAATATTTGGGACATACTTATACTAAAAAAATATTCGTTGTTCATCTGAAATTCGAATTTAACTCAGGGTCCTCCGATATCTTATCTGGCAACCCTACTTCAGGGCTTTCCTCAATTTGCCTTGGGTCAGTCACCTAAATCACACTCTGCATTGGTTTCACTTTCTGAAAACAGGAAGCACAAGAGATAACTCTCAAGAAAGTTATGAGACTAAAAGGAAAAAAAAGAAAAAAATGCTTGGGAAAGTCCCCAAAAAGTGTGACTTGCGTACAAGGTTAAGCAAATCTCATCCTGGAGCTTAAAACCGCCCACCAGGTCTGGAGGTGGGGTCTGTGTCCTTCACCCTCCCCAGGAAAGCTTCCCACCCAGGCTTCCCCACCTCTTGTAAAGCCCCCATTCAGTGAGCTTCTTGGCATGGGCCATGCCACGTTCCCCCACTCTACCCTCAACGGCCTGCATGTCCCATCGGTCCCTCATGACATCATACTAGGGCACTGATTTTTCTTCTCCATCCTGAGGCCCGCCATCAGCCCAAGTGGCAAAGCATTAGGACGACTCTACATTTCAGTTTGCTCACAAAAGTCCAGTCTCCTGCCGGTCATTCCTGTGTGGATTGTAAATTAATAATGCCTTCTTTCACTTTCAAAAGTGGGCAACAAATTATCTGTGACCCATCATCACCCTGCCTTCTTAGTTGCTTGTCTGCCTCATCTCCAGGGACCATCGCTTCCACTGCACTGCAGTCCTCACGCTTCCCCTGGCCATATTCTGGCCATGTCACTCGGAACCATCTTACTTCTGACACGGAAAACGCAAGCATCTCTCTTTGACCATAACTCCTCTCCTTCTACTTACTCCCATTTTTGCTCCTTTCCCCCACCCACCTTACATGTCTGGTACAGCTTGTCAATCACTCTTGTCAGCATCCCACTGGTCCCATGGGCCTGGTATCTCACTCGCCCAGAAATTTTCCAGTGTGGATTCATCCATCATCAGCCTTCTCTGGACTGGCCTGGACTGGCAAGAGATGCTGGCGAACCTCACACAATCACGTAGTCTGAGGCCACTAAATTCTTGGTGGAGGAAATGGCATCATTGAGCATGTGCTTCTGACAGGACGCCTTGGCTGCAATGTAGGGCATAGACTGGGGTGAGGGTGGGGTTCCAGCAAGCACGAGACCAGAGAGGAGCTATTCATTCACCAAGACTTTACTAAGCACCTGCTCCATGCAGGCACTGTTCTAGGCACTGGGGATAAACAGTCAACAAAACAAACAAAAATCTTCACTCTCAGCAATCTAGCAGTTTAGTGGAGGGATTTAGACAGTAGCCGAGTGTATTAGTCTGTATTACACTAATAACAGAACTATGGGAGATGTCTATATCTATATCGTCTATATGTGTATCATCTATATCTACATATAGAGAGAAGTTTATTGTAAGGGATTGGCTCCCTTGGTTATGGAGGCTGAAAATTCCCAAATCTGTATGGCAAGCTGGAGACCCAGGAGAGGTGATGATCCAATTCCAGTCTAAATCCAAAGTTCTAAGAGCCAGGAGAACCTATGATGTAAGTTCTGGTCGCAGTCTGAGCCCGAAGGCAGAAGACCAACGTCCCAGCTAGAAAATGGTCAGACGGAGAGAGAGAATTCTTTCTAACTCAGCTTTTTATGCTCTTCAGGACTTCAATGGACTGGATGAAGGAGGAGGGCAATCTGCTTAATTCAGCCCCTGGAGGGTGCTTCTGGATGGTCATCTCATCTCATAATGTATGGCCAGGTATCTGGGTGCCCAAACAGACACCCAAAATTAACCATCACCCCATGTAAGCAATTAAAATAAATAGTACATTAAAAAGCGTAAGTGCTAAGGAGAAAAAAAATAAAGGAGGAAAGGAGAATAAGAAAAGTTAGCTGTCGAAGTTTTCCATGGGGCAGTCAGGGTCAGCCCCTCTGAGGAGGTGACAAGCGAGGACCTGAATGAAATGAGGGGGTAAGACTTTGGGGTATCAGAAGGAAATGCATTCCAGGGAGAGGAAACAAGAGTTCAAAGGCTTCAAGGTGGGACTAGGCTGGCCATGTTCAACGGACACAGAGCAGGACCCAGGAGAGCAAGAAGGAAGGTAGACAGTGATAAAGTTTCGAGAGGAAACGGGGTCCCATGCAGAGCCTTGCGGGTCATTGTAAGGATCGTGGCTTTTATTGGGTGCGACATGCAGAGGCACTGGAGGCTTCTGAGTGGAGTGACAAGATCCGACTTTCACTAGAAGCAAGTGACCGTGGAAGCATGGACGCTGGTTGGAAGCCACCATAGTGATCCAGGCAGGAGATGATGGTGGCTCTTCCCAGGGCCTCTGAGCTTAGCAGAGATATTGGACTCTCGACCCAAACACCCACACACAGTGTGCCAGGCCCGGTGCTGAGGTCTTGACACAGGCACACGGTAGGAGTCCTCTAGATGACTCCAGATCGCAATGTGCTAGTGAGTTCTGCCAAAGCCCACGGGTGTGGGCAGCCCGGAATCTAAGGCGGGTCAGCTGTGGTCCATGTCCGCTGGCAGAGTGTGTCTTGCTCATGGCTGGCTTGCTGTGGCACGGCCTAGGAGGATCCCCAGGCACAAGCTTCCCACAGGGGTCAGCTCCAAGTCGGCCGACCTAAAACAGCTAGAGCCCACAGAGATGCCTCTGCAGACCAGGTGCCAAGCAGCCACCCTGCTCAGGTCCCTGCGTCTGCCTTTCTCATCCGTGACTCCCCTTAGCCAGAGCTGACAGGGTTGGACACTTGATCTTGCCCAGGCGGCACAGTTTTCTCTTGGAGTGAGAGAGACCCAGCCAACTCCCAGCCCCCGCCATCATCCCAGAGCAAACCCTGCCCTTGGTTTGGTGGAAAGCCAGGCTTAGTGGAAACTCTTGCTCCCAGTGGGCAGGCTCCAAGCAGGTCAGCCACTCCTGACCCCTTCACTGTGTCCGAGGGGCTCCCTTTTCTCCGGAGCCTTCACATCAGTCCTCCTCAGAACCTGTGAAGGGGAAATGGATTTGTTCTTGAATAAGAGGTCAGGCTCAAGGGAGGGCTCACTGACCCCCTGGGTCATTATCATGATCATCATTAAAGCTTTAATTAATTTCACAGTGTGGACTTGTTTTTCAGAGTTGGTCACTGCCCCTGGGAATTTGTAATCTGAGACAGATAGACTTGTTTAAGACACGAGTGACAGAAAAGACATTTGCAAACCTCAGGCAGAATTCAGAACTCCACAGATGGATAGAACCTGAACTTATGCTGAGTATATCTTAGATATGCCACCAAAAGTATAAGCAACAAAAGAAAAAAATAGATAAATTGGACTTCATCAAAATTAAATTTTTTTGTGCACAAAGTAAAATTTTAAAAATAAGTAAATAAAATAAAGTGAAAGGACAACCAACAGAATGGGAGAAAATATTTGCAAGTCATATTATCTAATAAGGAATTTGTATTCAGGATATATAAAGAACTATTACAACTCGTTAATAAAAAGACAACCCTTTTTTTTTCTAAAATGGGCAAAGGATCTGAATACATATTTCTCCAAAGAAGATATACAAATGGCCGTTAAGCACATGAGAAGATGCTCAATATCATTAGTCATTAGGGAAATGCAAGTTAAAACCACAATGAAATACCACTTCACAGACACTAAGATGGTTTTTGTTTTTTTTTTTTTTTCTTGCGGTACGCGGGCCTCTCACTGCTGTGGCCTCTCCCATTGCGGAGCACAGGCTCCGGACGCGCAGGCTCAGCGGCCATGGCTCACGGGCCCAGCCGCTCCGCGGCATGTGGGATCTACCCAGACCGGGGCACGAACCCGTGTCCCCTGCATCGGCAGGCGGACTCTCAACCACTGCACCACCAGGGAAGCCCAGGGTGGCTCTTTCTTTTTAAAAAAAATGAAAATAGCAAGTGTTGGTGAGAATATGGAGAAGTTGGTGGTGGGAACGTAAAATGGTGCAGCTGTTGTAGAAAACAGTTCCTCAAAGAGTCAAACGTAGAATTACCACGTGGACGGAGAAATTCCACTCCTAGCTATATACCCCAAAGTGTTGAAAACAGGTACTCAAACAAATACTTGTACAGACATGTTAATAGTAGCACTACTCACAAGAGGCAAAAGGTGGAAACAACCAAAATGTCCATCAACTGATGAAATTTTAAAAAACTGAATATTATTCAGCCATAAGATGGAATGAAGTATGATGCACGCTACGGCATAAACCTTGAAAACACTCTGCTAAGTGAAAAAAGCCATACACAAAAGAATTCATTTTGTATGATCCCATTTTATATGAAATGTCCAGGACAGGGAATTCTACATGTAGGGAGAAAGCAGTTTAGGGGTTGCCAGGGACTGGGGAGAGAGTGGGGAGAACCGGGAATGATTGCTAAGGGGTATGGGGTTTCTTCTTGCGGTGATGAAAATGCTCTGGAATCAGATAGGGGTGATGGTTGCACAACTCTGTGAATACACTAAAAAACACTAAACTGTACACTTTAAAAGGGTGAATTTGTGTCCGTGAATTACACCTCAATTAAAAAAAAAAGACCCGGTGTAAATGTTCAAGTCCTGTAGGGACCCGTTCTCCAGCGTCCCCTAGGGGTGAACAGACTCTGGTGTGTTGCCTCCATCTTGGGCTGTGTTGAAAGAAGGACAGCTGGGGGCATGGAACAGGAGCCCTTTCAAAGTAGCTCTGGCACAGGGGAAGATTTGCCTGGTAAATGCAGGAATAGCTCGTGATGCCTGAGGCCAGGCCGTGCAGGACTCACAAGGTGTGAAAACAGGAAGGGAAAGTTGTCTGGAACTTAAGCAGCCACTCTCCCAGCCTCCCTCCTGTCTCTGCTCCAGGCTCTTCAGCCCCCGGGGGATGCTCTTCGTCTCTATTTACGTGCGAATCCTCATGACTGCTCCTGAAGGTTCTACCCCTGAAGAGCTCAGCGCTGGCTAAAATCTGACCCCGACACGGCATGCTCCAATTCTAGGAGACACAATCTGAGAGGACTGAATCCAGCTTCTGGATTGATTCCCCCAGGTCAAAGATGTTCACCCACAGTCCAATTAGCTGTACCTCAGAAGAGGCTGGGGGAAATGGGCCGTTTCTCTTGTATCTTAAGGATGGTCTGCACCACTACGCAGTAGGACAGACAGGGCCGAAGATCACTTTTGTTCTGTTTCTCTCTGTGTGTCGGCTTTGCTTCCTTACTGCAAGCTGGTGTTTTCCATGTGGCTGCAAGCAGCTCCTCCTTGGAGAAGGAAGGATTCGTCTGCTTCCAACCTGAAGAATCTCAGAGAAGGGACTTCCCTGGTGGCACAGTAGCTAAGAATTCCCCTGCAAGTGCAGGGGACTCGGGTTCGAGCCCTGGTCCGGGAAGATGCCACATGCTGCGGAGCAACTAAGCCCGTGTGCCACAACCACTGAGCCTGACCTTTAGAGCCCACGAGCCACAACTACTGAGCCCGTGTGCCACAACTACTGAAGCCTGCACACCTAGAGCCCGTGCTCCGCAACAAGAGAAGCCACCACAGTGAGAAGCCTGCTCTCCGCAACAAAGAGTAGCCCCCGCTCGCCGCCACTAGAGAAAGCCCGCACGCAGCAGCGAAGACCCAGAGAAGCCAAAAATAAATATATTTAAAAAAAAAAAAAGAATCTCAGAGAAGAATTCTGTTTGGTCGAGTTTAGGTCATGGGAAGGTCCTGAAGTCAGTGGAAACCCAGAGCATGAGTAATAATCCAGCAAGGTGCTCCCTCTATAGACATGTGAATGGGGTGGGCATGGCTCCCAAGAAGAGGACGGGATCCAGAACTACAAGGTCCTCTATAGGGTCCATAAGAGTTGGAGATTAGGAGAGGATAAGACCACTAGCCTATCTGAGCAATATGTGAGAGCATCTTGGAGGAAGGTAGGAGTTGAGGAGTATTTCCATGACGGAAGAGTTATCGTCTGGTGCCTTCAAAGCTGCAAAGTCACTAGAACGAGGCATCAGGAACCATCTCAAGAGATTCTGATAATCAGAGGAGCATCCAGGGAAGCCCTCACCAATAAAGCACCCTAATACACGTGCCTGGTACGGACCTAGCACATGCTCAGTACTTTCACATACCAAGAGCACCTCCGCAAATGAGTTCCTTTCCCTGCTTTTCAGATAGGGGGAACCGTGGCTCTGAAAGGCAAAGTCACCCATCCTAGTGGAGCAGGATTCCTTGCAGGGCTTCTGACTCCAGCTCAGACTCCTGCCGTTGTCGTGTACTGCCTCACCCTTTGCAGACCTCTGAGATGGTGCGGGGGGTCAGGGCCGGGGCTGGGTGTGGAGCCTGGATGTGTGCGGCCAGATGGAAGAAGCCCAGACCTCAGGAACTACAGTCACAGAGCATGTGGCCGTCGCTAGGCACGTCGAAGCTCCTGTGGGAGCTGCAGGGGCGGAAGGCAAGCGGAGTATGTGTGTGTCTGGAAAGCCACATCCTCCAAATAAACACATCCGTGAGGGAACTGGGGCACCTCCCTGTGACTGAAGCCATTGGTTTCTGAGCAGTAAACTGTGGCTGACCGGGAGACTGGCTGATGCTTCCAGGAAAGAAACTCATCTGATGCTCCACCAGCCCCAAGATGCCAGCCTCCAGGGCCTCCCCCAGCCCCCGACTCCAGATGTTGGAGCCCATCTCTGAGCTGACAGACCTGGAAGTGGTCACTTTGTTCCAGGGAAGTCTTGAGGGAAACGCAATCACTGCCTACACGTCCCTGTAGGGCTCAGATTTCGGGCAGAAGCAGCAGATGTGTCCTGGAAACACCAGAGACGACAGAGAAAGGAAGATTCCCACCCGACAGGACGAGAGACTCTGTGAGTGAGCGGGCTCCTGTGGTAGAGGTGTACCAGCTGAGCTTGAATGGAGGAGAGACGAGGAGGGAATTGCAGCCACGCCGGTGGATTAGGCTATGTGACTTTCTTGGGGTTTTTTTTGGGGGGGGGGTTTACATCTTTATTGGAGTATAATTGCTTTACAACGGTGTGTCAGTTTCTGCTTTATAACAAAGTGAATCAGTTATACATATACATATGTTCCCATATCTCTGCCCTCTTACGTCTCCCTCCCTCCCACCCTCCCTATCCAGGCTATGTGACTTTCAAAGTCCTCCCCCAGCCCTGAACTCAAGCAGTACTGCCCCTCCTCCAAGCTTTATTTCCATTCCATTCCTTTTGTTCTAGGGAATACTTCTGTGATGAACATTGCCGTTTGCTTCCCAGCATCCTTCCCACTCTCCCAGCATCCTTCCCACTCTCCCAGCATTCCAGACCAGCTGCTATGCAGTTCTGGTGGGACTGACCCTACCCCCAGCACTGGGAAGAGGCCTTGCTTTGCCTCAGCCAATCAGCATGACCCCATCTCTTGCCAGAGTGATGGGTTACTGGGCAGGCAGGGACTGAAAATGAAAGCAACCAGGGCAGAGTGTTCCCCCAGGCACAGGTTCTGGTTCAGGGGTGGGCACGGGACCTCAGCAGGACAAACTGGAGGGCAGCCCAGGACTACCATGTGATGGCTGTGGGAAGGGTCCCTCCCTGTGCCCGTGGGCATGACTGAAGCAGCACACACCCAATGTAACAGGTGCACACCATGCCCTCCCCCTATCTCCTGTCCCATAGCCCATTGCCAGCTCTTGATTTCTGTTTTTTTTCAGCCGGAAACTTTTTCTGGCTGCTGGAGCCCCCTCTGCCTGCTCCCAGGACAGGCCAGAGTAGCTGGTCCACTCAGTGGGGTAACTCTGATATATAGTTCCCCAAAATTCCTCAGTAGGATTGCACTCTAGTTTTCCAAAGATAATTTTCTTGATAACCTTTTATGGACTATTTCCCTTCTCTGTCTACTAGTGTTTCCTGGGATATCTTCCCAAATAAACTACTTATTCTCACATTCTCATCTCAGGATCTGGGGCCGGGGAGAAGGGATCTAGCTTAAGGCACCTGGATTGTTGCTGACAGCCATCCTGAGGCTACACGGGAGCCAGTGTTAGGATGAGACCAAGATATGGAAGAAGGCAGGACAATGAAATGTGGGTCCTTGGGAACACTGATGAGCTGTTGAATCCACCGTGCCTGAAGTCTGCCTTCCCTCTAGACATTTCATTTTTGTGAACAACACATTCCCTTTCTAGTTTAAGCCGCCTGGAGTTGGTTTTCTATTACTTGCAACTGAAAGCATGGTGAGCGATGTGATTCACAACGTGGATAACCTCAAGCATGGCCTTGCAGATTGGGGTGATGGACAATGAACGTTTGATAATGAGGCAGGGAGAGACAACCTGCCATGGGAGATGGAGGAGATGGATGCAGTTAAACTCGCATCTCTGCCACTTAGCATTTAAGTGGATGAGGCACTTACTTCCCCTCTCTAAGGCTCAGTTTTCTTATCCATAAAATAGGAGCCTTTCAGGGTTATTGTGAGTTCTGAAAAAATAACACTTGAAAAGTAGCTAGTCTGTAGCAAATGGTCAGTAAATCATAGGTATAACTGATAATAGAAGAAGGAAAAGAAGAAGGAGAAAGAGAGAACAGAGAAGAAAGAGAGTTTATTCTGTGCCCTTGAAGACACTAGTGAACAGAAGTTCAGAGTGGGGGAGGAGAACAGGGCGTTGTTCAGACTGATTGGAGAGGGTCTACCTTGGGATTCAGGGAGGTAATAATAGTAGCTGACAGCTCTTTCTCAGCACCAGGCACTGTTCTGAGCCCTTTTCACTTGTAAATTCATTTAGTTTTCTCAAAAACTCTATGAGGCACATACTAGTATTACCATCACTCACCACTTTGCAGAGAAGGAAATTGAGGCACAGAGAGGTTGAGTAACTTTCCCAAGGTCACACAGTAAGTATGTGGCAGAGTCAGATGGGAACCCAGGCGGTCTGAATGCAGAGCCCATACTCTTAACCTCTACTGACTCTTTTCAGCCCCAAGATAAGGGAAATGCCACAAACGTTGAACGGTTTTCATTACAGGATGAGGCGTCTGGGCTCTACCCATAGGCAGTAAAGCTTTACTGACACTGGCCTGGGGAGAGTGAGAACGTTGCATAAACCCCTGGTAATTGGTTAAATAGCTATGGAGTCATCCCAGGAACCAGATTTTCATCCCATTCTTCCCATGGTAACAAAACCTCCAGTGCATTTTCCAAAAGGGAAACCAGAGAGCTGAGAAGCTGTTCTTAACCCCTCTGAAAGATAAGAGATGATGTAGGGGAAAGAATGAAAGATAAAATAAAGTAAGAAAAACTTCCAAGTGCTTGTGAGACCCTGAACTTTGCTCTCATAAGAGGTTGGGAAACATCTTTTTCCAAAGAAGGCAGACTTTCACCCATCTTAGGATGGTTTCGGGGCTGAAGGAATACCATGGGACCCTTCAAAGATGAACTCCAGCAAAGGAGATAACTGTTCTTTCAAGTTTCATGTCACATAGCCCTTCACCCCAAGACCTAAAAAACGATTGCAAAGATATTTAAAAGCTACGAAATAAATACATCACAGTTTTCAGAAATAAGAAGAAGATATAGAAGTGAACCAAAAACTTGGAGGAACCTTTAGGAAACCCAAAACAGATGATGGGCTCTGAAAGGAAGAGGGAAAGCGTGGCACAGGGTATACATGGCTGTGATAGCCATGGTACGTCCAGGGCAAGGCGTCTCGACTCAGCTGGAGTTCCGGAAGGGGACTGTGGCTGGAGCTATGACGTGGGGGAGGCCTTAGGATCCTGGCTGTGAGCGAGGGCTCTGAGGGGATGGAATCACCAAGGAAGAAGTCACTCTGGGTAGAGTGAAAAGAGATCAGGGCGAAGGATATCAGAGGCTGGGCAGAGGGAGGTGACTGTTCAATGACCAAGTATGTAATTGCTTCACTGTAACCCTGACTTCCCTTCTTTGTTGGCTTCATCATCTCTGTCACGTCCCCCTGAAGGTTTGCTGTAAGACACTGTTTGTTAGGGAGGTGAGGGTGGACGTACCAAACAGGGACTAGAAAATGTTTGGATTCCAGTCTGTTCATGGGGTCTCACTCTCTTTGCCCTTTCCTCCTGTCCCACCATTTGTGTCATCTTCCCAGGCTGAGCCTATCCACACATGACCTTGCTCTGAGGCCTCCAGCTCAGAATGTTGAGCCAATTCTCCTCCCTTCCCGACAGGTTCGGGCCTTCAAAGCCCTGAGGTCGGGATCGTTAAGGGCAGGGGGTTGGGACTGAGGCCCTGACTGGACGGGCACTGGGAGAGAGTTTGGGAGCAGAGGGTCTTCTCACAGGACTGGAGTCACAGCAGCCCTGACTTTACATCCGCAGGGAGATCAAATCTCTGCCTCTGAGAAAAGAAGGGGGGATACTTCTGGCCAAAACTGGTGGGTTGAACATTGACATGAGTGTTCACTCCGTCCCACTAAAATGACAATAAAAAGGTCAAGATATAAACCCACAAAAATAATAGGACAAGGAGAGGGGATTATGCAACATAATTTTCCAGGGTGGAAAGCTGACGAGAGAGTGTAAATGACTTAGCAGACCAGAGGGAACGGAATCACCAACGGGCAGGTAGGAAGCCAAGAAGCAAGTCGATCTACATTGCAGAAACCCTCACAGGCTTGGAAACAGAAGACGTCCCTTTCCTCTGGAAGTGGGTGTGAAGGTGAAGCCAAAAAGAGGAATGATCGGTTAAAAGTCTGTTTAATTATCCAACTGATTTGAAAACTTACACCAACACAAAAACCCTCACACAAATGTTTACAGCAGCTTTATTCATAATTGCCCAAAACTGGAAGCAACTAAGATGCCCTTCTATAGGCGAATGGATAAACAAACACACAAAATTGTATATCCATACAATTGAATATTATTCAATGATAAAAAGAAATGAGCTATGAAGCTGTGAAAAGACATGGATGAATTTTTTTTTTTGGCCACATTGTGCAGCTTGTGGGAGCTTAGTTCCCAGGCCAGGGATTGAACCCGAGCCCTCGGCAGTGAACGCATGAAGTCCTAACCACTGTACTGTCAGGGAATTTCCACACGGGTGAATCTTAAATGCATATTGCTAGGGGGAAGCAGCCAGTTTGAAAAGGCTACATACTGTAAGATTCCAAATATATGACATTCTAAAAAAGGCAAAGCTATAGAGAAAGTAATTGCCAGGAAGCAGGGGAGGGATGAATTGGTAAACCACTGGGGATTTTTTTAAGGACTTTGAAACTGTCTTGTAGGTAATGTAATGGTGCGTTTGTCAAAACCCATAGAACTTTATAGCACAGTGAAACTTAACATACGCAAAATTTTTAAAAAATCACTTAGGAGGTCATCAGACCCCAGGATGGAATGTATAATGTGACAAAACAATCTAACTCTATTGCAAATGTATAAATGAGCCTGACTGAAAGGGGCCAGGGCGGGAGGGGGGTGGGGAGAAGTTGCTGACCTAAGTAACTTTGGAAATGAAACAAGACTAAAGGCAAAAGAAACTGTACATAATCACTCTATTCTAGTTGCACTCAATGCTTTCCCATGAGTTTACAGGTTAACAGTTCTGATACTGCTATACACGTGCAGTGGAAGTGAATAATTAGGTAAATGTATGGAGACTGGTTTCTCACCGTTTGAGTGGGAGGTTACAAACAAGTAAGAAGAAGAGGCTAGGATGATCCGTTTCTTAATGGATTCGAGTGGGAGGTAACAGTAGGAATTTATATTTAACTTAGTATAGATACCATACAGATGGTTACAGATAGAACTATTTATAGATATGTATATATATATGGTTAGTGTACACACATACAATTTTTGCTCTGTCAGCTGAGCAAGCCTAGACGCTACAACATCCCAGTATCAATGAACATACCCAGCGCCCAGATCTTGGTTTCTAATACCTCTCTCCAATAAAAGGAACCAGGACTCCTCGGAAAAATGGCTGGTTCTAGAACTGGGGCAGGAAATATACAAAGAAGCCTGGGATGGAAAAGTAAGAAAGTGCTCGCACACACGTAACGCACACGCAACGGTGAGGGCGTGTCCAAGGACAAGGGCACCAACTGGAAAAGCTCCTAACAGCCAAAGCTGGAACAGTTTGAGCAACTAAATAAAGTAGTATTGATTTATAACTCAAAGTATAAAATAAATGCCCATACTGATATAAATAATGATTAAATAAACAAGCAGAGGAGACTAGGCAAATCTCCTGTACAGAAGAACTCCAAATAATTTATGTAGATACTCTGCCCTCAAGGAGGTAGAACCTAACACCCCAGTCCTTAAATACGGGTTGTGCGTAGTGACTTCCTTCCGAAGATGACAGTATTGGGAGCTGGTGAAAAGAGTCACTTTAGAAGGGAGAAACCTGACGATCAGTACCTCAGTCAGGTGATCAAAGCTAATATCGTCGGTGATAAGCCATGTTGGTATCATGTCCTTTGGATATAATATGATGAGAATGGTGGTGCTGTTGCCTCTGTGGTCTTTCTCTCAAGAACACATAACCCAAGTCTAATCACTAGAGAAACATCAAAAAGATTCCAGTTGAAGGACATTCTACAAGGTACCTGAACAGTATTTCTCAAAATCGTAAAGATAATTTTAAAAAACATGGGAAGTTTGAGAAATGGTCATACCTAAGAGGAGCCTAAGGAGACATGAAAACTAAATAGAAACTTTATTTTTTAAATCCATAGAAACAATAAATGCTAGATAATGCTAGCTAGAACCTAGAACGCCTTGAAGAATCTACTCAACTAAAATATATAGGGGGGAAAGAAAGGAGGAGGAATAAACTGGGAGATTGGGATTGACATATACACACTACTATATATAAAATGGATAACTAATAAGAACCTACTGTATAGCACAGGGAACATTACTCAATACTCTGTAATGACCTATATGAGAATAGAATATAAAAAAGAGTGGATATATGTATATGCATAACCGATTCACTTTGCTGTATAGCAGAAACTAACACAACATTGTAAATCAACTATACTCCAATAACAATTAATTTAAAAATAAAGTATATAGAAACACTTTCTGATAGAAGTTTTTGTTCAAGTTCATTCATTATAGGTACAGATTGAAGGTAAAAAAGCTGGATCTTTAGATGAACAAGTGATAGAAAAGTATACATTTTAGTAAAATCTCATTTTAGGGTGACAAAATAATACCATCAAGTTCTCATTAAAAGAAGATTATTAGAAATTAGTGTAAATTACATCTTGTCTAGTATCACCACTTCTGATTTTAAAATTTAAGTCTACAAATAACATGAAAAGACATTAGATATTATTCTTGTAGACTGTTAAAACACTTGGGGAAAATGAAAATTTTCCTTTGGAATAAACTCAAGGTATTATGCCCAAAAAAGTCTAAGAAGCAGTTTAACCCCAGATCCATTCCCTCCCTCACTACACAGGTGGGGGACTGTCTGTTCTGCACCTCAGTAGAAGCCTGAAGCTTCACTATCTGGAGAAGATAAAATAAGGATATCCAGACAGGAAGACAGCAGACACAGATGGGTGTAGAGTGTTAAAAATAGGGAAGAAATGGAAGTTTACTTACTAGATGGTGAAACTGCCGGTCTTCTTCCCCCACTCAAATCCAAAACTACTAGTAGCCATGTTTACAAGGTCCAGCAAGGACTGGGTAGGCAGGCTCCCCAACAAAATGTTGGCCTAGGGCTTCCCTGGTGGCGCAGTGGTTGAGAGTCCGCCTGCCGATGCAGGGGATATGGGTTTGTGCCCCAGTCTGGGAGGATCCCACATGCCGCACAGCGGCTGGGCCCGTGAGCCATGGCCGCTGAGCCTGCGCGTCCGGAGCCTGTGCTCCGCAACGGGAGAGGCCACAACAGTGAGAGGCCCGTGTACCACCAAAAAAAAAAAAAAAAAAAAAAAAATGTTGGCCTGATTACCCTAGAGAGAAGCCCACAGTCACCAAGCACACACCCCTACCTCCAAAACACAAACATACACAGAGTGTACAGTCAGATTTTGGTGTCTTCCTCAGACAAGAACACAGACAAGAATCACCTGTTGTTTTGGGGAGAGCCTCTACTAAGAAATAAAAGCAACCTGGGAGAAACAGAGGCTTGCGGGGAGAGGAACACTTCAGGAAAAACTATCACGAATATTTTCAGAGAGATGAGAAGAATTATTCCATACATGAAACGAAAAGAAGGAACTATTAAAAAGAAGATCCAGAGAACAAAAATGAGCTATTAGACGTTAAACATATAATAATAATAAAAGCTCAGTACCTTAAGAGAAGGAAAAGGCACATCAAAGACTGGGAGAAAATATTTGCAAAACACACATCTGATAGAGGCTTGTATCTAAAATATACAAAGAACTCGTAAAACTGAACAATAAGAAAACCAACAAAAAAAAAGAAAGAAAACCAACAAATAAACCAAAAAATAGACAAAAGATCTGAACAGATACCTCCTCAAAGAAGATATACGATGGCAAATAAACATATGAAAAGATGCTCAACACTATATGTCATTAGGAATTAACAAATTAAAATAACGAGGTACCAGGAATTATCTAAAAGCCAAAACACTGACAACACCAAATGCTGGTGAGGATGTGGAGTAACAGGAACTCTCGTTTATTGCTGGTGGGAATGCAAAATGGTACAGCCACTTTGGAAGACAGTCTGGAATTTCTTACAAAGCTAAGTGTAGGTTTGCCATCTAATCCAGAGATGGTGCTCCTTGGTATTCACTTAAATGAGTTGAAAACTTATGTCCACACAAAAACCTACACACAAATGTTTATAGCAACCTTATTCACAGTTGCCAAAACCTAGAATCAATCAAGATGTCCTTCCGTAGATGAATTCAAAAAGTACCAAGAGCGCCCAGTCTCTTGGCTCCTTGGCGGTAACTGTCTCTTTGGCCTTTTTACTTCTTCATTTCCAGGACTCAAATTTACTGCCATGTCCTCTGAAGAAGAGAAGCTCTTCGTGGGAGCCCACAACCTCAACACTGATGAGCAGGCTCTGGAAGACCACCGCAGCAGCTTCAGACCTATTTCGGAGGTGGTTATTGTCAAGGACTGGGAAACTCAGCGATCCCGGGGTTTAGGCTACATCATTATCGCCAATCCAGAGCATGCCTCAGACACCATGAGAGCCATGAATAGAGAGTCTCTGGATGGTCGTCAGATCCGTGTAGACCACATGGGCAAGTCGGCCCTGGAGAACAAGAGGGGGTTCCTATGGGCATGGTCACAGCTACTCTAGAGGTCGTGGGGACCAGGGCTGTGGAAATGGCAGGTATGACAATCAACCTGGAGGATATGGATATGGAAGGTCCAGAGACTATGGTGGCAGAAGCCAGGGTGGTCATGACCACTACTCAGGAAGAAATTACAGGGACAATTATGACAACTGAGTTGAGGCATGCACACCTAATATAGATACACAAGGAATGAAACTTCTTCTGATTCAGGACCATCCTTCCAAATGGCTGTCTTTATAAAGATTTTTGGAGCTGCACTGAAACATCTGTTTTAGTACATCAACCTTTGTTTTTGAATGGAGCTCCCGAGGTAGCTTGTTAAAGACCTTTCAGAAAGCTTCATGTGTTTTTTAAAATTTTTCTCCCATTTAAAGACAAATTCTGAGCCATTTGTAGAGTATGGGTATTTTTCCTTTTTTTTTTTTTTTAAACCAGATTTTTAGTTCAGGCTCTCAGGATTATTGGTTCTGGCAAAAAATGTTTGGCCAGACTGATTGTTCTTAAAAATGTGTATCTAGGAACATTTAAAAAACCTGTGCACAATGTTTAATCACGGTTAGGAAGCAATTCCAACTGTTAACTACAAGAAATCAAGAACATGATTACTTAGAGGTGTTTTATACTCCCGATCTCTGTCTGATTATATAGAAATTTCTTCAAAATATTTGTGTATATTTTTCTGTTTTTCTTTTTCTTTTTTGACTGAGCTGTGTGGCTTGCGGGATCTCAGTTTCCCAACTAGGGATTGATCCCAGGCCACAACAGTGAAAGTCCAGAATCCTAACCACTAGGCCACCAGGGAACTCCCCTATATATATTTTTTAATAGTGGAAGAAAAAAATATTCTGTTGTGTTTCATGAAGCATTTAGGACATCCTTCACCGAGTTGATTAAAAAGATGAAACCTGAAAACAAAACAAACAAAATAAAACAAAAAAAAAGTACCAATACAAGCAAGTTATTTTGAAATATGCAAGTAAATACGGAAAGCATTGTTTAAAAGAGTTGAAAGTGGTTGCCTCTGGGGAAAAATAAATAGTGAGGACGGGGTAAGAAACTAGTTTTTGTTGTAACAAAAGAAGAATTTGCCTCTTAAACAGTGTTAGTGGATCACTGTGATAAAAGTAAAAACAAAGATAGAGAAAAAGAAAAAAAGAACTGGAGAGGAAGGAAGACTCACACATAGACTGAGCCCCGACTCTGGGCCAGTGCTGTTCCAGACACATCTGCATGCTTTGTCTCTTGTAATCCCCACCAGCCCAGAGCATGTATCACTCTCCTGTGAGCCAGGTGATAAGACAGAGGCCCGGAGTCGCCGAGAGCATGCCTGGGGACACATATCTAACAAGAGCTGCCCAATCTGTTCATCTCCCTGCTCCCACCACTTTGGGCAGCTCCCACCAGCACGTTATTTTTCTTCTGAGTCAGTTCCTCTAAGGAGAAAAGGTCTTCCCCAAAGCCTTCCTCCAACCCCTGCTGACTTGGGGACAGAACTCTGTCAGTGATTTAATACAACCCAGATGGAAGGCTCCAATTGGCTCTTAAAGCATGCCTTTTGGGAGATTTGCAGATAAGCCTTGGGATGTGAGCGGAGAGCGGAGAACAATAAAACAGGAGGGTGACAGAATATGAAGGCTGCGAGAGGGGGAGTCACTTAGGGATGAGTATGAACCTGACAAAGCAGCCTCGTCCACAGCTGTCAGGCCTGTGGCCAGGGTTTGGGGCTCAGCCACCAGCCCAGAATCTTAGAGTCAGAGACACATGTGCTCCACACATTCACAAATTCCAGAAACACTTTTGAAGACCCAGTGGCAGGCATTGGGGTGGGAGCTGGGTTATAGCGTTGAATCAGACACAGACCTCTGCCTTGAAGGGCTCACAGACTAGCAAATGAGACAGAAAGATGGAGGATGGATAGCCAAATATTTATGATCCAGTGGGATCATAAATAAACATTACAGTAGAGGCAGGGACAGAGTATAAGAGGAGGACAAGAGAAGAGTCCTTGTTATGGAGGAAATGACGTAGGGCTGGGTCGTGAAAAATGAACAGACTCATGCCAGCAAAAGACGTTGGGAGGGGCACCCCAGGCAGAGAAAAGAGCAGGTGCAAAGGCATAGCAGCTTGAATGGATGGTGAATCATAGAAGCAGAGTGAAAGGAGCTCTCAGGGCTGTTTGGAGCAGCCCCGCAGAGCTCAGAGGAGCTGGTGTCGTGAGATATGACATCCATTCCTGGTCCCTCCTCTTCCTAGTGTTGTGACCTAAACAAAGTCACCTCACCTCTCTGAGCCCAAGTTTCTTCATCTATTTTAATGGGTATGATAGATTTTAATTTTTTTAACAACATGGAAATAATATATTACATTGCATTTTTTTTAAATCAAGAAATGTTGGGCTTCCCTGGTGACGTAGTGGTTAAGAATCCGCCTGCCAATGCAGGGGACAGGGGTTCGATCCCTGGTCCGGGAAGATCCCACATGCCGCGAAGCGACTAAGCCCGCTCGCCACAACGGCTGAGCCTGCGCTCTAGAGCCTGTGAGCCACAACTACTGAAACTGCGTGCCACAAGTACTGAAGCCCACGCGCCTAGAGCCCGTGCTCCACAACAAGAGAAGCCACCGCAATGAGAAGCCGGCACGCAGCAATGAAGACCCAACACAGCCAAAAATAAAATAAATTAAATTTAAAAAAAAAGAAATGTTATACACATGTGTCATGAAAAACAGGTTTCTTGGTCCAATCCTTTCTACCCCTGACTCACTTCCTCAAGGCAACCTCTTTTAAACACCTATATTTTTGTTTACTTAGGTGGTAAGCCTCTGAAATTATTCCATTTCTTGATTTACAGATTTTAGGTAATCTATTGAGTCCACGGTATGAAAAATGAAAATTTAGTTCACATAAATGCCCTTCTTTTTCTTTTCCTCTCTGTTTTGCCTGCTTATCTATTTATCTATCTAGTCTATCTATGTCTTCTTCTGTTTACATTTGAACATTTAAACAATGTACTTACTCTTCTATCCCTTGTTTGTTTTATCAACTCTGGTCAATATCTCAGCAATCTTGTATGAGAATTAGACTATTAACTTCTCCACTTTTTATTTCATTTCCCCACCTCTAATTCAAGTATTCCACTGACTATACATTTATTTTTATATTGTCAAAAATCTTAACATTGACATTCTATCTTCAATCATCACTGAGTTTCTATGCTTTGTCTACAAATTGTTTCTAAAAATTGAAAACAGTGTTTATATTCTTATGACTACATATTGTTTACTACGTAACCAATAGGATGCTATAATTATATTACCTCGATTGGGTTTTTTTGCTTTTTTTTCTTTTTTTTTTAATATGTTGTCTTTTGCCTTTTTTTAAAAAATTTATTTATTTATGGCTGTGTTGGGTCTTCGTTTCTGTGCGTGGGCTTTCTCTAGTTGTGGCAAGCGGGGACCACTCTTCATCGCGGCGCGCGGGCCTCTCACTATCGCGGCCTCTGTTTTTGTGGAGCACAGGCTCCAGACGTGCAGGCTCAGTAGTTGTGGCTCACGGGCCCAGTTGCTCCGCGGCATGTGGGATCTTCCCAGACCAGGGCTCGAACCCGTGTCCCCTGCACTGGCAGGCAGATTCTCAACCACTGAGCCACCAGGGAAGCCCTTGCCTTTTTTTCTTGACATTTATAATCGCCTTTCTTTTTCCCCCTGCATTACCTTATTTTGCCCTATCCCTAAGTTCTTCCAGTGTCTCTAGGATAACATAAAATCTATGTAATTTCTAGATTGTGAGCTCCACAAGGGCAGACATTTTTATCTGTTTTGCTCACTGTTGTGTGTCCTCAATCTGCCATCTTGAACTTGAAGTCAGAAGTTTTTTTATCTACCTCTCAAGACTATTTTTTTGGCCGTGCCGCATGGCATGTGGGATCTCAGTTCCCTGACCAGGGATTGAACCCGTGCCCCCTGCGGTGGAAGCGTGGAGTCCTAACCACTGGAGCGCCAGGGAATTCCCTGAAGACTATTTTAAGAGGCAATTGTGCCAAAACAACTTTTTAAATGTCAAGTAGGACTTCCCTGGTGGCGCAGTTGTCAAGAATCTGCCTGCCAATGCAGGGTACAGGGGTTCGATCCCTGGTCCGGGAAGATCCCACATGTCGCGGAGCAGCTAAGCCCCTGCGTCACAACTACTGAGCCTGTGCTCTAGAGCCCGTGAGCCACAACTGCTGAGCCCACGTGCCACAGCTACTGGAGTCCTTGCGCCTAGAGCCCGTGCTCCGCAACAAGAGAAGCCACCGCAGTGAGAAGACCCAACGCAGCCAAAAATAAATAAATAAATAAATTTATAATAAATAAATAAATGTCAAGTACTATAAACATAAAATTATTATTTCTATTAAATTTTTTAATTTTTATTTTATCCATCACCTCCCAGACTGATGACTGTTCAACCTCTGTATGCAGTAATGAGAAGCTCACTTTCTATATTTAGGCATCTCTGATTCCTAAAACATCTTTCCTCTATTAAGCTTAAATTTGCATCTCCGTACTTTCTTGCTATTAGGCCTAGCTCTTCTTTCTAGGATCTTAGCATGTCAGACAGCTCATTGCCTCCTGGGCCTTCCTTCAGAAACAGGGCAGCCACATCGTGACCTGCCTGGTGCTCATCTGTAGAGTTTACTCCCAGCTCCTCCCTTCATTTCCCCGACCGTGCAAGTTCCCACCCTTCACTGTCCTGACCATGCTGCCCAAAGGGCAGCGCCTACAACTGCCCACAGACTCTAGGCCCATCTCAATCCTCACAGTAGACAGTAAGTATATGAATGGTATTATTTTCTTAAACTCTCAATCCTTAAAACAGCATGAGGACCAAATATAGAAGACAACAATCTCTCTCTCATTTAAAATGTCAGGTCTTGTTAATACACAAAATATGTACTGAAAGGCCAGCATTGACACTCTGCCTTATTACTGCAATCACAACACAGCCTCCTAACATGGAGTTCTCAAACCAGGTCCTCACATCCGCTTGCTCCAAAACCCCAGCCCAAGGACACAAACTGGTTTGTGGTGAGTTTTTCATTTGTTTGTGCAAAACAGAAAAATTGAGGGCAATAGAGTGAATGTTCCATAAAGTTAAATTTATTAATTTAGAGGACTTTTCTTTATTCAGACACTCTGTTCCTCTTCCTTGTTTTGGTATTAAAATAAAAGTATCGATATTAAATTTTGTATTAAAATTATTTTATAAAATGATGAGTGATTCCCATTCAAAGGTTCAAGGAACTACATTTTGGGAAAACTGAAGTGCAGATCAGATCATATTTTAATGGACTTCTTGGAAAATAAAAAGTAGGGAACCTTATTTAGCCCTCCAAATTGCAGGCAGTGGACACGGGGGTGGGGGGTTCTTGCTTATACGCCCTTAAAATCCAGGAGCCTGGGAACTGGGCTAGATGGGTAGAGAGTAGAAATCCAGACGGTCTCTGATGTTAGTGGCAGGAACTTTAGGTCTGTTCTGAGCACGTGCAATTACCTTTGCTACCTGAAGATCAGCCCGGGGCAGTGGTGTGTGAGTTAGGCAGGGTTGCTGGATGAGATGGTAAACTGGGACGGGACCAGGGCCGACTTGCTGCGGCTCAGGCTATGGCACGGGCTGGCTCGTGGGGCATTGGAATGAGTCTTCTCATATTTTCCTCTCTTGGAGATATTGGCCAGGAGGGCCTGTGCCTGTACTTGTTACAAATGAAGGGAGGGAAGAGGTTTTTTTATACTAAGATGGGTAGAGCTGAGCATCCAGTTAGTGACAAAAAATGAGGTATCAGAGGACTTTCCTGTCAAATAACCTGGGGAATGCTACATTTAACAAAATCCTACAGGCTTATTCACTACAGGGCTTTTAACATGTGTTAACTCCATGTGAGATGCTTAATCTCCAGGAATCAAATATGCTATGTTTCCTCAAATTATGGACCCTTTACCCAGAAATGACTATGGAAAATAGGGGAGAAACATGATGAAGAGGTTTGACAGGCTAAGATCATAGAAAGCCTTGAACCTGAGGTTCTCAGTCCTTCCTGTGTATGAGAGGAATGTGGGCTGAGTATTAACAATGCAGACACCTGGGCCTCATCTCCTGACAAGAGGTCTGGAGCAGGGCCCAGGAATCTACATGTCTACAAGCTAGTTCCCACGCGAGGGCTCTAGGGACCGCACTTTGCGAGCGTGGAGTGCAGATGAGACGGTATCCACAAACAGAAGGCCTGGAAGCTACAGTTCAGACGGCGTGCATGAACTCACGCCTCTGAGCAGGCAGAAGTCTGGAGCTGAGAACCTCGTGGGCAGCTCCACCCCTGCCCAAAGGAATGGGAGTGGGGAGAGCTGAGCCGTCTTCTCTCTGTCAGAGCAGAGGACATCCCAGCAAAGCCACTTGTCTTCCCCCTGGTGTCTGAACAAGATACTGCAGGTCAAGGCTCACAGACCTAGAGAGCAACAGACCAGCAGCCGCCCTGGGAAAAGTAAGTGGACAAGACTCAGCCCAAACCTTGCCTCTTCCAGAAAACTTCTCTTAATTTCATCCTCTCATCGGTGCTCCGAGAGTTTCTGAAACATATCACTTCACTCTGCCATGCCTCCTTCTGATGTCTCTGAAATGGTGATTTTCGAGCTTATGGGGACACGGATAGCTTTATTTCAGAAAGTGCAGAGCCTTAGGGGTAATTTTACAGCTGGAGGTATACATATGCTAATTAGAGCTATGAAGATAACCATCAAGGAACAAATACCAGCGATGTAGCTGGACAGGGAGAAAGGGGGAGGGCAGATAGAATAATCTCCCATCTCATACGGCCGAACCTCAATAAAGTAGGTAACTTAAGAGACAGCAGAAAGGCTACCTACTGTCACCCTCCATTTCTATGACATTGTGGAAAGGGCAAAATCAGGGAGACATAAATTGGATCCATGGTTGTTAGGGAAGATTTGAGGATGAGCTGGAGAGGGTAATTGCTTTGCAATCAGGCTTGGAGGCAGGAGGAAGGGGAAATATACTGGGGAGCGGGAGTGGGTTAGAGAAAGTCCCAGAAAGCATCCTACCTTGGCAGACCATGCCACAGTAGTGCGGAAAGCAGCCCGCTGGGCTGTGCACAGCACTCTCCCAACTCTGCCCTGGCCGCTGACTAATGTCTTAGGGATGTAAGAGGCCCAGGAAAGGATGCTGCCAAGGATTCCAGGAGGGGCAGTTCACAGAATCTTGGGTAGGAACGAGAACAACAATAAGAGCAACTGACTTGATTCAAGCTTCCCATTTGCCCGGCATGGTATGCTATAGACTTTACATGTATTATCTCATCCAATCCTTGTAACAGTTTTTGGCATTATTACCCCCATGTAACAGAGGAGGAGACTACTGGAGCCCAGAGATGTTAGGTAATCTGCACAAAGTAACACAGCTGATAAGAGAGAACAGGATTTGAACACAGGCACCTCTGTCTCCAGAGCCCTAGCCCTTACCCACCACCATGCAGGCCATCTCCCGTCACCCCAGCGATGGCAGAGTCCCTTCCAACACCTTCCTGCAACGTGCCCATCCTGCCTTGACTTGCATACCTCTGTTGGTGGGTACGCATTATTCCCCTGCGAAGGTCATGCTTCAGTGGACTTAAAATTGACTTCTGAATACATTCACCCATAGCCCAGTTACCCCTCCCGGCCCTGAGATCATCATTAGTGCTGCCCGTCAAACATTTCCATCTGCTCCTGGGCCCTGGGTGGGTCTGCACTTCCAGTCCCCTGAAATTACGTGTTTCCACGAGACTTCCTTCAACCAATGAAATGTGAAGCTTTAGAAGTCAGGGTGCAGTTCACCTCTTTACTCTGCCACGCTGTTTGGGGGGCAGGGGATGCTCACGTCTGGAGGAAACCCCACTTGGCTTGGATCCCTGAGTGACCAGGATGAGCAGAGCCCCTCCTGCCCTGTACTGTGATGTCAGCAAGGAATGAGCCTTGGGTGCGTAAGCCATTGAGACTTGGGGATTGTTCCTCATCGCAGCCAAACCTAGCCTGTCCTGGCTGAATCGGTCCCACAGAGCAAGTCAGTCTGCAACAACCCAGCCTCCTCTCAGCCTTCTCTAAGCTAGTCAACCCGTTTTTTTCCAGCTGAGACTCCTATGACTTGGTTTGTTGACTTGTCACCTGATCTTCTCTTCTAGACAGATTGCAACGTGAGAACTCTTGCAGGAGCAATTGGCGAAGCTGCTGCCTCTCCCCTCCCCCTCAGCTCTCGACCTCAGTTATGCAGCCGTGATTGCACTAAGCCTTGGGCAGGCAAATAAGTCTTCCCTCTCCCTGGGGTTCCATTCTGACCTGCCTGGTTCCAATCCACTCAGGATTTGGAATTAGAGTGACCTGGGTTTATATCGTGGCTCTACTGCTAACTTACCGAGTCACTGTGGGCACGTTACTTAACCTCTCTGAGACTGTTTTCACAAAGGGATAGAAATAATAAGACCCGACCTTGATATAGTTGGAAGTACCAGGTCAAGTGCCCAGCACCTCCCTGGTGTCTAGTGGGCCTGTACAGATGTTATTTCCCCTCTTTTCCTCCTAAACCCCACCTCCTTCGGGTTCACAAAATGAGGGGAGCAGAAGGCATTTTTGGAATGAGGCCCCAGGTGGCTCCTCTACCGCTGCTGTGCCCTAATCCCCACGTCTCAGGCCACTCAGGGGCCCCTCCTACGTCCCCTCCCAGGTCGCAGCTGTCTGCTCCCCCTTCCTCCCCCTCTCCGTCTCAGGGGGCTGGGAGAGAGGGAAGTGGACGCCAGGGTGCAGATGTTCAGAGCTCAGAGAAGGCTGCTGAGCTAATCCCAGGTCTGCTGGTGAGACTGGGCCAGCGCCTCAGAAGTGGGCGTCCAAGAGGCCCTCTCCTGCCTGCCGGCAGCCTGAGGCTCAGCTCGAATTTCCGAGGCCCCAGCTCGGGAACAGCTGCGTGGCTTCCCCTCCCCTGCCTCCGTTTTCTCTCCTCTCTCCTCCCGACATGAGTCAAGTAGACAGTGGGGCAGGGCTAGCCAGGGGTCTGGATGGAATCCAGAAGGCTCCCAGCCACTCAACCCAGGTCTCTAAACCCCCAGGGAGCTCAGATACACAGGGTTTCTTGGGCCTTTCCACTCCCTACTGCTCTCATCTGGCCAAAAATCTCAGGCCCAGCTTTGATGTTTGGATTGGTGTCCACCCCTCTGCTCCGAGCCTGGCTGGCCTTCACAAGACAGCTCCCCAGTGCCGCGGGCAGGACTAGACTTGGGGTGGGGCCTCTTGGTTCAGTGGTACCCTCACCTACAAGCCTCCGCAGCTTCCTCCTCCCCCCGCCCAGTTCCTAAATGCCTCTCCCAACTGTCTCCCAGGGTGCTGGATCTCTGACCTCCCTTTTCACGTCCCTGTCAACAGCCCCCCACCTCACCCTCTGCCAGCAGAGGTACGTGTGCATGCTCGCCACCACTTCCTGAATGTTTGGTACATGAAAAGCTTGTTTCCTTTTATCCTCAACTGTCTTGCTTTTTCCTCTTTGACAAATAAGGAAATGGAGAACCAGAGAGGCTAACTTGTTCACAGAAATAGGAAATAGCAAAGTCAGGATTTTGAACCCAGTTCTGATGTGTTGATGATTTTTGAGCCCAGGCCCTCTCTCCACCCAACCACCTGGCCTAGTAAACACCAGCCCAGTCCTCTGGCCTGGAGCACGCAGGGCAGCTGCACCTGCTAACTTACGTACCGAGCACCCTGGGAGCCGTGGATATACGTGTGCCATTTCAGCTGAACACATCTGGCCAAGGGCGAGAGTGAGGAGAGGATGATTTAGCTGTGATTTAGGAAGCGGGCAATGGGAGGGCTGAATCCACCGCCCTTGGCTGGGTCCCCAGTCTCCAGCACAGTTCCTTTTCATGCTGGGAGTGATTCTGGATGAATATAGGGGTACCGTTTGTGTGTGACCTTGAAACACAAGCCTGCTACCACTCAAGGATCTGAGCCCGGGCGGGAGGGAAGCCCACCCCCCTGGGTGTATTGAGGGGCTGCGTGGAGGGTCCCCCAGCTGTCTTTTAAGATGTCTTTAAGGGTAATTTTGACTCTACACAGTCCCTGCATGTGATTGTGAACTGACTCTAAACATGAATAGTTGTTCCTTACTCCCAGGGAACTGGCCTATAATGGTTGGATTCCAGAAATGGGGGGAAGTCAGGGGAGGAGACTGGGGACCTGGGGCCTTTCGGGACCTCAGTCTCACGCTGTGAGGTCCCAGGAGCTCCCCCTTGTCCCTCTCCATCTAGGTCTTCAGTGTGGAGCCATGAAGGAGTGTTGGACAGGGAATGAGTTCTGTTTCTGCGGTGGGACCCTGGGCAGGTCACTTACACCCACAGTTGCCTCAACTGTCCGATGAGGCTGCAATGCTGATGAGATGCTAGAGGCCCCTGGGGACTTCACCTGGGCTGGGGAAGGCTCAGAACACTGGCCTGGGGGCAGCCCCGCCTCCAGTACCGGCTGTCCTGCCTGAGGCCCCTCTGCCACCAGTGGTGGTTGCTTTGGGTTCGGGGCTGGCTACTAGATCTGCTTCCACGGATGGTGTCATCACCTCATTTTCTAGGTGAGAAAAACACCTTTGTTGCCTGTGTGGCCTGTGCAGCCTTCCCCTAGCCCTACCCGCTTCCCAACACCTCCATCCTCCCTGTGTCCCCCTGTTTCTAAGCCCCGTCTTCCAGCATTGTCCTTCCAAGGCCTGCCTTTCTGCTGAGCCTCAGGCTTAGGTCCCCGCAGGCCTCCGCCATAACCCGCTAGGTGCCCCATCCCCCAAAGAACTGCCCCTGCCCTTTCCCTCTGTTTCAAAAAGTCCATGTTTTGGCTTGAAATTATCATGGGCCCAATTGCTCGTTAATATCGGCTAGGTGACCTTGAATAGATCACTTCAGCTCTCTGAGCCTTAGCTTTGACATTGGCAATATGAAATATGAACGACAATAATAACAGTAATTTGAGCATCAATCTTACATGGGGCGCTTACCCTGAGCCAGGCTGAAAACCAAGTCTTCACAACAAGCCAATGAAAGGAAAGCAGTTGTCTCTCAGATGAGGAATTGAACTTCAGAGAGGTTAAGTAACTTGCCTAAGGTCACAGAGTGAGTACGTGGTAGAACTGGGACCGAGCCCAGGGATGCCAGTTGCCGAGGTCACTATGCCACGCTGTACTTCTGGGACCTCTGTGAGGTGAGATGGCAGTGCTAAGGGACTCAGCAAACAATGTCAGGTCTTTCTTCATGATCTTATTGAATCAAAGTTCATCATATCCAGTGAGAATGTGAGTGCCTGGTCGTCTCCAAAGCCCTGGGGATTGTGTCTTAGAAGGAAGAGTGTAGCCCTGACCTTGGGCCCTTATCCCAGGAGGGCCAGGCCTTGCCTAAAGTTTGGGACATTCTCTAGGCACTGCCCAGGCTAAAGGCTGGTGCAGCGGGAGGCCTATACACGTGCACCTGCCCCGGGGTGGGGAGGCCTATACCCATAGCGCCCTGGGCACAGCAAAAGGCTGGGAGTGAGGCAGAGGGGGAAGTTTGCGTTGCTGTGTCTGAGGTGCTGTGGGGGGACGGTAGGCCTGTTGGCAGTGCAAGGGGCTGGACTGAGGTCTAGCCACCCACGGGAGAGCCACGATGTAGGGGCATTGGGCACCTCACAGCTTCTCCTCTGGCAAGCGGGGAGAAAGTTCCTACCCGGCGGTGGCAGCGGGTTATAAGTGCTCAGCGGGGCGCTGCTACACAGTAGGGTTTGCTAAATGGGGACAGCTGCATCATGCTTGCTCGATCCCGGCAGGACGGGCTCAGTGTGAGGTGGCTGAAGATCCCCCTGCCTGCAGTCAGGGCTGGCCTGGAGGAGGGTTGAACCTCAGTGGTAGTAGAGGAGGGGGTGTTGGTGGGACGGCGGCAGTATCTGGAGGCAGCAGAGGCTGGGGAGGGAGGGAGGTGAGGGGCAGTCACCCTGGGGCTAATGCATTCACTGAAGTAATAGTCAGGTAACATACAAGTCACCACTTTTTTATTTTTTTTTAATTCACCACTTGAGGATTATAATTTAGTGGCATTTAGTACATCCACAGTGTCGTGCAACCACCACTTTTATCCAGTTCCGAAACATGTTCATCGTCCGCAGAGGAGATTCTTTACCCACGAAGCTTTGCTCCCCTGCTTTCCCGCTGCCCGGCCCCTGGCCACCCACCAAGTCTGTTTTCTGTCTCTTGGATTTACCTCTTCTGGACGTTTCAGATACATGGATTCAAGCAACATGGGACTTTTTATGACTGGCTTCTTGCACTCAGCATAACGCTTTCAAGGTTCATCCCTATTGCCCCATGAATCAGTATCCCATTCCTTTTTTATGGCTGAACAACATTCCATTGGATAGATACACCACATCTTATTTATCTATTCATCATTCATCCACCATTCACCGAATGCTGGTGGACATTTGGGTTGTTTCCACCATTGGCCCCATTTTGAAGTGAAAGTCATTGAGAGGCTGAGGTCCCACCATCATCACGCAAACCTCGGGTGAGCAGAGCTCCAACCAGAGTCCCCCCATGTAGCGTCAGTCCCTTCCTGGCCAAGCAGCTGCCACGATGGTCACAGCGGTGCTCTGGAGCGGCTGCTGAGCATTTCCCCTTGGAGAACAGCTGAGTTTCTTGGTCCTTATTCAGATCCCCTGGCCCAGGGCAGAGGGACAAGAGGATGGGAAGAGAAAGGGAAGGTGGGAGGAAAGAAAGAATGAGTATAAGCTCCCACAGAAGCCTCTGGAACTCCGGGCCAGTGAGTGGTGTCCACGGTGGAAAAGCCTAGTTGTGCCTGAGTCTCAGTGGAGCCCACCTGAGTACCATCGCTGGGCAGGCTTGTCCAGGTGGGGAAACTGAGCCCTGGGGAGCGGAGGTGGCTTGACCAATCTGGAGCCAAACCAGAGATCAACCCTGGCTGTTCTGATTCCCAGCCTGGGTGTTCTCTGCCTTCCTGACGTCAGCACGGGACCTGGTACGGGCTTGGAGGGGCTGCCCCACCTCTCCAGTGGGCCCATTCTGCAACCAGGAAGCAGGTAAGGGGTCTGTCTCCTTCCATCACACGCAGGAGACGGAAGAGGGAGGAGCGAGCACTGGATCTGGAGCCCTGGGTTCCAGCTGCCCTCCTGCGAGCCTCTCCTGTCCTTGCAGCTTCCCTTCGCCCCCCCCCCACCTGTAAAATGGAAATTTTAGCTCCCTGGCAGGGGGCTTTGGGGTCCAAATGAGACCACATCTGCGACAGGTGCATACAGGCTGTAAAGCTGTACGCCGACCCTTCGCTCACCATGGCCCCAGCAGGCGAGATCCGGCCGTCCTGTCCTCCTGGAGGAAGGACTGCCCCAAGAGGGTGTTTATCTCACCCTGGGCCAGTAACACACTTGACCCAACCCAGCCCCCAGCCTCAGCCCCAGCCGCAAGGGAAGAACAGCACCTGATCTGCATTAATCTCCACTCCCTGCTCCATGCCAGACTTGGGCTAAATTAAGTGCATCCTTGGCCAGCAGTTCCTTCCCCAGAAACTGAGCACATCCTTCCCGGCTCCCCTGCCACCCACAGCTGTGCCTTCCCATCAGGCTGGTGGCTGGAAAGCAGGCAGGCCTCCCACCCATCTGCAGCCCCAATCTGCCCCCTGGCCTCTGGCTGTCCCCAGTAGTACCAGGGAGGGGACGCTCTGCCACACCCCTCACCATGGGCCTGGCCCGGGGGGGCGGATGTTGGCATTAAGTCCCTCCCTCCTTCCCTATATATTTTTTGAGCACCTTCTAAACGTCCTGCATCCTCTCCTCCAAGTCCAGATCCCTGCCCTCAAGGAGCTCACATTGTAGTAAGGGGAGACAAAGAGGAAACATAACAAGTAAATTATACAGTGTGTTAGAAGGTGAAAAGTGCTATTTTAAAAAAGAGAGAGAAAAGGGACCAGTGTGAGGGGTCAGGGTGCAGGTGGGTGAGAGTGAGGGGTGTGTTGCTGTCTGAAAGAGGGAGGTGGGACAGGCCTCACTGAGAGGATGGCAGCTGAGCGGGGCCCACCCTCCCCACCTAAGGATTTGGGTACGTTTGCAGAGCGCTGGCAGCAGGCACTCGTTTTGACTATTTTCAGGGGCAGCGAGGGCAGCTGCTGACGTGGCTCTTCTGTCCGGCCCAGGCACGGCTCCTCCCGTCCTGGGCAGGGAGCGTTTCTGCTGTGGGTGGAAGTCCCAAGGGAGCGGGGCTGCTGGCCTGGCCTGGAGGGGACCTGCCGTTGGGGACGAACCAGTGTGAAACCTCGGTCTGTGCCAAGGATGTGGGCCTGTTTGGAACAGAGGAAGCCCCAGCTGACACACTGAAACAGGTCTCGGCTGGGCACGCTGACCAACTAGGCAGGGACGCCGGGGCGGGTACCTGGGGGCCGTGAGCCACAACACACATGCCGCTAAGACGGGAGCGTCCTGTCCGGGCTCCCTCCGCGCCAGACCCGCCGTCCCCAGATACACACACTCCCACCACCCCACACGTCCTGCATCAGCAGACTCAGAAAGACCCACCGTCACACTCTCACACAAGAGTATCACAGCACAGACACACAACGCACAGACACACCCCGTACACACGCACAGTATATCACACACACACCAACCATCATGTCACATACATGACACACCCACCCCACACACCCTCAAGCGAACACACCCAACATATACACGCTACTCCACACAGACACATACATGCCACACCTCACTGACACGTATCATACACCCACCCATTGCCATATACACAGCACATCTGCCATCCACACCCCACACTTTGTCATAAAGTACAGGTCTGAAGCGTCTAGATGAGCTCTCTGGTACTGTCTCTGTCACTTACAGAGCTGGGACACCTGCGATGTGTCCCCTGACAACCACTTTATCTCTGTTCCACGGCAGGGAGGAGGGAGACCTTCAGAATTCTTGAAGTGTCACTTCATAAAATGTCCACTAAGGAAGGGGAGTTCTCTTTCACCACGTAGAGCTCTCTGGAACAAGGGGAAGATCTGGCATAAATACCAGAAACTGGGTTTTACTGCTAGCCTGACTGATTACCAGTTACATGTCACTAGGTAAGTTACTTTTCCCCTTTAAACCTCAGTTTCTTCTTCTGCAAAATGGGAATAAAAACTGCTCTTTCCAAACTTCTCAGATGAAGAGAAACTCTCTGTGAAATTGCTTTGTAACCTGAAGAAATACTGATACAAAATAGGATTGTCAGAAATTCATACAGGGCTTCCCTGGTGGTGCAGTGGTTAAGAATCCGCCTGCCAATGCAGGGAACACGGGTTCGAGCCCTGGTCCGGGAAGATCCCACATGCCGTGGAGCAACTAAGCCTGTGTGCCACAGCTACTGAGCCTGTGCTCTAGAGCCCGCGAGCCACAACTACTGAGCCCACGAGCCACAATTACTGAGCCCATGTGCCACAACTACTGAAGCCCACGCGCCTAGAGCCCATGCTCCGCAACAAGAGAAGCCACCGCAATGAGAAGCCCGTGCACCACAACGAAGAGTAGCCCCCGCTCGCCGCAACTAGAGAAAGCCCGCGCGCAGCAACGAAGACCCAATGCAGCCAAAAATAAATAAATAGATTTATTTTTTAAAATAAGAAAGAAATTCATACAATTGTACATGCCTTGTTGTTCCTCCCTCATCTCAATCCCCCCACGCCCACCCCCACCCCTGCCACACACACACACTTCCGGTCAAGTGCCGGCATCTTACACTCCGTGGGGTGGTATGAGCAGGGGTCCCTGCTGCTTCCAGGGGAAGCTGAACGGAGTCACACAGGAAGTGAGATGGAGCTGCAAGATGGGCTATCTCTTTCTTCTCAACCCAGGCCCCAGCAGGAAGTGATTCTTGCCAGCAACTGCCCTCCCATGGGCTGTCTGGGGCAGAGAAGTCACAGCCACGATGGGGAGAACACCAGTGCAGGACAGAGAGCCCAGCTCGGGAGGAGAGACACGGAGCTGGGGCATCTATCACTCGGCGCCAGCCTGCCCATCTGCTCGGGGCTGACACTTTGCAGAGAGCGCTGGAAGGACGTCTACACTGGAAGAGAGCTTCTCTGGGCAAGGTAAGAGCTGCTCCGAGCCATCGCAGGGCTGGGGGTCCTAGGCAAGAAGAGAACTAGGTCCCTGTAAAAACGTGCAGTAAGATCTTGAAGCTTCCTGAAAGATGGGGACTCTGTCCTTCTCAAAATCCACAAAGGCTATAATAGCTTGGGTGGGCACAGGTCGGCAGTTCCGAGCCATTGCTAAATTGCGTCTGTTTCATGTAACAATCCTAAAGGCAGTCTGGGGCTGGGGCAGCAGTCCTGTGGCTCTGGGGACCAGGTTCACTGCAGTTTCTCTGCCATCATCTTCATGGTCCAAAACGGCCCACTGATGTGTCTGCAGTCCAGTGGTGGGATATTGTGGGGCAGCCTGCAGTCTCTGTCACAAAAGGCAAGGAAAGGAGCCCTTATGCAGGTCATTCTCTCTTGTCACCCCTTCCTCCACTTTTTTCTTTACCTGTCTCTCGGTTCTGTGCTGGGGGGGCTCACCCCTGCAGACTGAGTCCTCCTGGCTCCTTTGCCTCTAGCTTCCTGTTGGGTTAACCAAGGGAGGCGCAGGGGGATTCTGGAAGGCAGGAGGAGAGAGCCCTGGAGTATCTCTCCCCTGCTCCCCGCTCTCTTCACCAGCATGTATCCATCTGCCGGTATGACCCCCACGGTCGCAGTTCCCTCAGGAGATCCCTCCTCCATGGCTCCAGCTCTCAAGGGGCCCAGAACACAATTTCCTTTCCTAATTCCTTCAGCCTGGGAGTGATGAAGTCTTCCCACCGCTGCTAGTCTCTATGAGCCTCTTGCTTCCCTGTCTGTTCCCCTAACCTGCCCACACCTCTGTCAGTAATCTCTTTATTACAGCATCTTCATGGGTACCATCTGGGGTGATTCTGTTTCCCACAGAGACCTTAATGGACACAGCCCTCAAGGGAAATGATGTCTAAACACCCGGCTCACATGGAATATGCTTGACTCTTGGAATTTAAGCTCTGGGTCATCATCAACGACCCCTCTCCCTCCTCTCTCCTTGCAGATTCTGCCTTCTCCTATATTTCTTTCTAGATATGCCCTGTGTCCCCCAAGACTTTTTTTTTTTTTTTTTTGGATGTGGACCATTTTTAAAGTCTTTATCAAATTTGTTACGATATTGCTTCTGTTTTATGTTTTGGTTTTTTTGGCCGCGAGGCATGTGGGATCTTAGCTCCCTGACCAGGGATCAAACCCACACCCCCTGCACTGGAAGGCAAAGTCTTAACCACTGGATCTCCAGGGAAGTCCCTCCTCCAAGGCTTAATCTGAACACACAGGTGCAATGTAACACCTTCCATCAAATGAGGAATGACCATCTCAGTGCCTAAATGAACTGGTTGAGAACAGAGGACCCAAGGGGATGAGACTGCCTTTCTCAGCCTCCACTGAAAGCTTGGGGGCCTCAAACTCACCTGGCAACATTCCACCTCATGCAGAAATCATGTGAGCAGCCTCCCTGGCGGATGGCCAACCAATTTCTGCTCGTGTCCTTCTGGTGACGGGGAGCTCAGTACTTCTTGAAGCAGTCCATTCCTAATGGCTTGCTCTCAAACTAGGGAGAATCAAAATCTGTCTCCCTCCACTTTCTACCCACAGGACACAGTTGTGACCTTCGCACAAGTGTTGTGGACTTTGAAGACGTCAGTAATTGTGTCCTCCTGAGTCTTCTTCTCTCGGGCATTTCACGTCTAACCCAGCCTTCCCGTGGCTTTCAGGTGACCTCCCTCTCTCCCTTCTGACCTTGATATGAAGAGTTTACAGACTATTTCCTGGGGAGATGGAAGAAGAATCACATCTCACCTCACACAGCAGAAACTTAATAACATTTCCCCTTAAACATTTCTGACTTTTCCTCCAAAACTCCTTTATCCTGCTGCTGCTTCACCTTTCTTCCCCTCCCCTGCCCCCTCCTCGAGAGTGGTCCTTTCACCGTGGGACTCAGAATCTCTCCGCAGCCTCCAGGCCCACAGCATAGTGTGCGAGACTGTACTCTTCTCAGTCACCACCAGAGGTCTCCCTACTTGAGTCTGGTTTGCTCCCGTTCCAAGCCACTGTGCATCTTGGACAGTGGTTTTGCCCGTGCTGTTCCCTCTCGAGACTGTCCTTTTACGAGTGTCCATTTTTTGCCATCTGGATTAAAATATCCATTTATGGAGCTCCTAATTATCTTTCAGATATCAACTGATACGGAGTCTCTGAGGAGCGTCCCGGACCTTTCTGGTCCTGAGCAGTGAGATAACATTGCCCCAGCACTCTCTGTACCCCACTAGAGTACTCATGACATGGTATCCTCAGCGTGATGGCTTTTCTATCCTTGAACATAAGCCTTGTACATCTGATACTCTCTACACCCAATATAGGCCTCGTATAATACGCTGAGCAATGTGGAATATGGGACTATCACCTCCCTTGTTCTTGTTTTTACATCTTTGTGGCTAAAGATGGCAAAAAAAAGTTTTTATTTTGTTTTAGTCTTGGAGCCAACCCAAATTCCTAGACTTTTTCCCAAGGATCCTTCCTGAGTCAGATGTTCCCTGATCCTGAATTTGTGAAATTAATTTTTTTGAGTCCAAGGAGATAATGTTAACAGGGACCTGTAGCAAATCTCTCCTTGTTCATTTTGGCCTCTCATCCATCTTTACAAGGTCTCTGTGGACCTTGGTTGTGTATAGAGCACAATTCCCCAGGTTTTTGTTCATGAAGGCCCACCGCATACCAGTGAAAGCTGTACCTTCCCCCATGACTCTCAGGTGGAACACACGACCATCAAAACACAGTAGCTTCCCCTCCTTTGAAGGTCAACTCTGAGCATTTCTGTCACCTGTCTTTATCCTCAAAGTCAACCAAATTCCAAAATGCTCTCCCATAACCTTGGACACGTAGTAGGTGCTCAAGAAATGTTAGTTCCCTTTTACGCTACACAATGATCTCAATACTTTCTTGTTACTCATTCATTCAGTAAAGAAATCACGTTTACATGCTAGTTCTACAAGATACGAAGATTTTTAAAATACACTGATTCATCAAAAGAAAAAAATTAAAAAGACATGCTTCCTGCCAACAAGGAGCTTAAAATAAGATATAAACAAGCAAGTGAACAATGATAAGACACTGTAAACAAGTGTTACATAGTCTCTCCTTCCAAATTTTTGAAAATTCTTCTATATAGTTTCCTGCAATATTTTAGAATGAGGTAGTAGCTCAGTCTTCCTAGGGATAGCCATAAACAGAACAAGCATTGGTACCAAAAAGGTATCATTAGATTTTGGAAGAAAGTATATCACCCATGTGTGCAATTCTACATCAATAAATACCTGTAGTCATTCATTCAACCACCAAACATTTATAGAAACTGTGTTAGGCAAGACGCAAGTTAGGTTGTTGTAACAAAGACGCCCCAAATTAAAGAGGTTTAAGCAACAGAGAAGTGTATTTCTCTGTCATACGAAGAAGCACAGTTGGTAAAATAAGAAGCCATATAGGCAAGCCATATTGCATAAAGTCCTCTGTCAGTGAGGCAGGCTGGAGGAGAAATATTGTGCACTGTGAGCTCTTTCTCTGCCATGCTCTGTTAGCCTGGAAAAAGTAAATGCCAAAATAAGTCAGACACACAGCCCTGTGTCCTAGGGAAGATTCCAGCTGTCCTGAAACACAGTCCTGCCCTGCTCCCCAGTGAATGTCTTACAAATATCTAGTTGAGGAAGAATTTGTCTCATTCACAGATAAATAATAATCAAAGAGGAACATGGTATCTGTAAAAAGATACTCCATAAAAATAGGAAAGTGACAGAATATTTGTCAGAGGAATGCCAGAATGATAGAAAAAGATCACTACACAGCAGTTGGAAATTGTGTTCCAATACATCACCATGAATTTTATAAATGTAAGAAAGCAAATTCTTCTATTACACAAAAATTCTAAGCAAATACGTAAGAGGTCCGGGAAGATCAGACAAGACAACAGAGGAGATAAGACAGACCCTGATGGAGATCTTGAAAAGAAGTGAAGAGAAAAAGAAGCATTCCAGAAATGAACAGTACACCAGGAGCAGCAGCAGAACAGACACTGGAAAACACAAAGAGAGATGGAGTATTTCTTTATCTTATCCCAAATCAAAGAGACATACTTTGGAATGAACAAACAATTTAAAACAGGAGAGAAAATTATAGCTATGGAAGACAAATGATGAACATTCAATAGAGGGAAACTATACCCAAAGACATCATAGGAATTGAAAGAACTTGAAGAAATATTTAAAGGTATAATTTTTTTTTTTTTTTTTTTTTTGCGGCACGCGGGCCTCTCCCTGTTGTGGCCTCTCCCGTTGCGGAGCACAGGCTCCGGACGCGCAGGCTCAGTGGCCATGGCTCACGGGCCCAGCCTCTCCGCGGCATGTGGGATCTTCCCGGTCCTGGGCACAAACCCGTGTCCCCTGCATCGGCAGGCGGACTCTCAACCACTGTGCCACCAGGGAAGCCCGTTGCCTTTGCCTTTAGTGTCAGATGCAAAAACTCATTTCCAAGACCAATGTCAAGGAGCTTACCCCCCACGTTTTCTTCTAGGAGTTTTGTTTTGTTTTGTTTTGTTTTGTTGCGGTACGCGGGCCTCTCACTGTTGTGGCCTCTCCCGTTGCGGAGCACAGGCTCCAGACGCGCAGACTCAGCGACCATGGCTCACGGGCCCAGCCGCTCTGCGGCATGTGGGATCTTCCCGGACCTGGGCACGAATCCGTGTCCCCTGCATCGGCAGGCGGACTCCCAGCCACTGCGCCACCAGGGAAGCCCCCTAAAGGTATAATTTAAAGTTTCTGAAACATGGCAGATTGAACTTATGAGTTCTTGCCACTTCTTTCTTAAATACCGTTAGTATGCTAGTAAAGGTGTAAAAAGCCCATAGCACCACAGGAACAAGAGAATTGGGGGAAGAAACAACAGCAGAGAGGAGATGTCAACAAAATTTTAGAAATTGGAAAAGAAATGACTGTGTGCTAATCCAACAGGCGGGAAAAACCCCCACGTTCTCGCTTGGTGGAGGAGACAGCCGAGGATCTAACACACAGAGCAGATTCCTGGAGACGCTCAGGAACTGGAGGCACCAGGAGGGGGCAGCAGAGTCACAATATCTGTTCTCTTACTTCAGAGTAATGGAACGGGAGCTGGGCACATGATCGCTCAGCTGGACTTTACGTTTTCCGTCCTCCCTTGCATCTGACTGTGGCTATGGCCTAAGTGATCAGTGACCAAGTGTGTGTGAGGTAATGTGTGCCATTTCTGAGTCTGGGCCCAAACACCCTGGGTGTCTGCTATTCTCTCATCTTTATCCTTTTCAGAACCGGAACACAGAGATGCCTTTGGCCCGGCTTTGACCATGCAGAGGAGGACCGTGTCCTAGGAGACAGTAGAGCAACAAGATGGAAGAAACCTGGGTTCCTGAATGACAACGTGGAGCAAAGACTCTCGCCAACCCGGACTGCCCACCACGGCACTGTTTCATGTAAGAACATGTAAGAAACTTCTATTTTCTCTAAGCCACTACATGTTTAGGCGTTTCTGGTTTTGTTTGTTAGTTACACTGGCTTTAGCCAGTTACCTGAACTAATGCGACCAGAGTATGGAGTAGAGCTAAAAGCAGGAGTATTGGTTGAGAGTCTGAGTAAACATCAATAACAGTCCTAGATTTTCTTCTCCACTCACTGAGTCTGTAGGTCTCCCTCCTCCACCTTAGCAAAACCACGGGAGGTCTACTCAGAGGAAATGTTTTACCCTCTGGCCTCAGGGGCACCAGGCTTAGTCGCAGGTGGGCATTAGATGCTGGAATTAACATGGGATTAAATATGGACAATACCATGAGCACTGAGGCTCCTGCCCTCTCAGGCCACAGAGCCCAAACATTGTCCTCTGTCCTCTGCTCTAGAATGCTGGTAGCAGATGTATTACTCCAAACCCACACGCCAAGCAGGAGATTAGTAGATTCCTCTTGGGGGGAATTGGCCACCTTCTTCCCCAAAAAGATTTATAGGAATTCACATTTGGGGATCCCTACACAGTCACCGACAGTGAAGGCCACCAGTTGACAAGCCCTACTCATGCGCACAGGCTTTCCAGTAGATGTTTTAGTGCCTTACTAAAGGATTTCCAGAAATGATCACAAAGTTTTAACATGAAAGATGGAGGCCAAACAGAAAAACAGCACACCTAGAAAACAATTTAGAAAACACAAAAAACAAGCAGATAGAAAAAACTAAAACTATGCCACTAATATACTCAGAAAGATAAAAGAAGATTCATAAACGTGAAACAAGAGTAGGCTGTTTAAAAAAAAAAAAGAGCAGTCACAGGACAAAAAAGAAAAACCATAAATGATGATTCTACAGAAAGAATATAAAATTATAGGACTCCTCCAAAACCTAGTATGAGAAGAAAATAGGAGAAGAAAATGTGAGAAAATTAGAAAATCAATCCAGAGATGCAGCATTTGATGAGTAGATATTCCAGAAAGAAATAACAGAAAAACAGATTGGGGAAACATTTTTTAGGTAAATAATTTTAAAAAAAACTTTCCAGAATATATAGGCATGAGTTTCCAGATTGAAAGGATACCCAAAGCACCCTGTGAAATGGATGAAAAAGAATTCATACATAGCATACCACTGTGGTGTTACAGAGCCCCAGGAATAAAAAGAAACTTGCAGAAAAAAATTTTAAATAAGAAACACAAAAAAATCAAGAATTAGAAAGACATGAGGCTTCTTAAGAAAATCATACCCTTGTGGGCAATGTAGGTATGCCTTCAAAATTCATAGCAGAAATGTTTTCCAACATGGAACTACACATCAAGACAAAATAATTACTCAAGTTTGAGTAGAGCTATTTACACATGTGCAAGACTTCCAAAAACTTACCTTCTGAGCATTCCTTCTCAGGAACCTAGTGGAGGATGTACCGCAAAAAAATAAGGGAGTAAAAATCAAGAAAGAGGAAGATATGCAATCCAGGAAAACACAAGAAACTGGCAATGAGAATGCCCAGGATGACAGTTTAAAAAAAAAAACAACAGCAAAAACAACAGCAAGCTAGTAGTGGTGCAGTGAGCTTACAGAGCCATCAACACAGAGGGGGCAGGTCAGGAAGCTCCAGACCAGGAAAGGTATCTCCAAGGCAATTCAATGGACAGAATACTTTATGTGGTGATGTAAACTCATAGCAGAGCATTGGGAATGAAACGTTCTAAGTACTTAAAAATATGGTAAATCAATAAAGAAAAAGTTGTTTACTCCAAGAAAAATTTTAAATGTACAAATTAGGGAAAGTAATTATGGTATACTTCAAGATTCAGCTGTGAATAACATGTACAGAGTCACCACTGAATGGAAATGGAAACCCAGCAAGACACCATTCACCCCACCAAATTAGCAAACCTTAAAAAATCAGACAATATCAAGTGCTTGCAGTGAATTTGGTGTACTAGGGATCCCCCGTCCTCCACACATACACAAACATACACACTTCTAACGTGAGTTTCAATTGGTGGAACCTCTTGCGATAATAAATTGTAATGATCTATAAAGTTGAAAATGCACATGGTCTACAGCCCAACAATTCCACCCCCTGAGTATATACTTGACAGAAATGTATGTGTATGAATGTCCAAGGTAGCAAAAAACTGGAAACAATGGGCAGCAATTCAAATGTCCATCCACAGTAGAATGTGTAAATAAATGATAATATATTCATATAATGGAATACTTCAAAGGAAATGATATGGTTCCTACTTCTTAAAGTTGGCAGAGATTACACAGGAGTTGGTTTCATTCTTCCTTCAAGAAGTCCTTCCAGTTCCTCTGTCCCTGCCCCTGAGCAGCTGTCAGGGGAGGAGAGATGCTTAGAGATCTGAAGCCTAACTGGCTTCACAAACAAAGGGACAAGAAGAGGACACATGTCAGGCTTTCCAAAGGGCGTGTTTTGAAACCCTTCGTCTTAGACAAACCCTCAGTCTTAGTCTGCCTAGGATGCCCTCCTTTCCTTCTCAGTACCCACCTGTAACAACCTCTTCATCTTTTAAGGCCCTCCCTCCAAATCCTTTGTCCATCCACCTGTTGAGAAAACTGAAGTTGAAAGCAGCCGAAGAATATGCTTGGGGAACACAGCCATTGAGAAGCAGCCCTGGCTCTCTAGAATCTGTGTCCTGTTTACAGGCAGCATCCAAGACTAATTCACACCTGCATTCATACCACCCTTGAAGATGGTCCTTTGTAAACAGTAGGTGCTCAACAACTGCCACGTCCCCCCTGCAGGTCCTTAGGTAAGTTTAAATAAGAGTGTTGTAAAACTATTAATATTTTGATGCTGCTACACAGAAAATGACCAGCAGATGGCAGCATGGAGCTCTCCTGGCTCCTAAGGTCCCACTTGCAGGTGTAGGGGAGAAAAGTTGGTTTTTCTTTTCCATCTTCCAAACTCTGCTGTCAGTGCCTCCGGAATGCCCATTGCTCCCGTTTGAAACACCCGTCCTCCTACTCCTTTGATGAAAAAAGGTACTGGGCATCTGCGGAAGCTGCAGTTTGGGACACAGTGGCAGGAGGAGAGCACAGGGACATGCAACAAGGACGTGAACACTTTTACTCTCTACAGAGACTTAACATGCCGATTCCCATGGCAAGCCTGTGGTACAGTGGCAGGGAAGGCGGCTTACTTAAGGTTCCAGTTTTCACTTGGGGAAACTGAGGCTCAGAGAGGCAAGGCGATGTGCTCCAGGACACACAGCAAGGTCAGATTTTCTGACTCCTAATTCAGTGCACCAAGTTAGTTTTACCATTAGTTTCTCAAAGGCAAAATCTACCCTGAAGGCACTTTCAGCTTACATATGCAGATAGGAGACCTGAGAGTTAAAAAATAATGCAAAATGCCCCACCTCCCCAGAGGGTTCAATGCCTTGTCCAGGCTTTCCTGTGGCTGCCCTGCCCCCAGTTTGAATAACTTATCCTCCAGGCACTCTTCGCTTGGGGTCTGTGAACACCCTAGGAGTAGTATCCCCCATGAGCAGGGGAGATTGTATATATATATGAGCACATGCGTGAGTGTGTGTATCCACACTTACGTGTTCCCAGTTTCTTCACATGCCCCCACCAATAACTGTGCTAGTTATTCATGTATTATTCCTCAACCCCAAATTCACCCACCAATACCAGCTCTGTGCCGATGGGCAGAATTCCCATAAGCATCTCTCCTGTACAGTGAGCATAGTGCTAGAATGTAAGCTTTCTCAGTAGAGGGTGATGGGAGAACACTGCAGGAGGAAGGGGCTTCAATTGCTGGCTTTGCCGGTTATAAGACATCCTGTGGTGCTCTGCCCCACCCACGTGCCCAGAAGGTCCTCCAGAGACCTTGCAGTCCTGCCTGGCCTGGTGATCATTTTCCCACGACCCTCCCAACCCAGACACTGTACGTGCCATGGCACCCGCCTACACTGCCACTTGACCCCCTCTACATGCCCACATGCCCACCCAGCAGGTTGTGGCTCAACTGTGCCCTGGAGGTTTGCTTCCTCCTTGTCCGGCAGCTGCAGACCAGCTCTGGCCCAGGCACCAGCTAATCTCTCAGCCTCCAGTGGGGGCCATGACACCTTCTCCAACGGGGTCTGATCCCCAGCCTGGGAAGGGGGCCCCCTTCCATGGGTCCTCTTCCTCAGCTGAAGGAAGTGTAGCCTTACAGGGTTCTGTTTATGTCCTATAGTTATTCTTTTATCATAGCACAATATTCTTTCATTAAAGTCCCATTTCTTAAACCCCTATGTGGTTTCTGTCTCCTGATTGGACCCAGACTGGGACTTGTGTGCTTGTGGCCCCCCAAATATTAAGATCCTGGGACCTCCCTGGTCCAGTGGTTAAGACTCTGTGCTTCCAGTGCAGGGGGCACAGGTTTGATCCTTGGTCATGGAACTGAGATCACACATGCCGCATGGCACTAGCAAAAAAATATTTTAAAAATCCAAAATATTAAGATCCACCATACCTAGACCCAGATAAGACAAAAATATAAAATTCTCAGCTCATTGCTGAGCACACAGAGAACAATAAATCTAAGTTTTTGTGTTTCTGCCGTATGCTGGGGATGGAGATCACCTCCCCTGTTGCCACAAAGGGTTGGCAGCTCTGGCAATCTCCCTTAGGGGGTCCCTCTTGCTTGTTTAGCTTGAGTTGCATTCTCTCCTGGTGTAGCAGTAAAATAACAAGCAATTAGAGCTATCACTTATAGAGCCCACACTTCATTTCAAGTGGTGTGCCATTAGCTCCATTTTACAGATAAAAAAAAAAAGCAAAGGACTAAAGAAGTTAGGAACTTGCCCAAAGATTCACAGCTGGCCCAGGAAGAGCTGGATTTTGAACCCCACTATATCCAATTCCGAAGCCCAAACTCTTAAAGACCATGATGTACTTCTTCATAGCAAACATCTATCGCTGTGTCAAGCTCTGTGCTAGACGATTCACAGTAGTTACATAATGTCTCCTATAACAGCTGTGTGTGATAAGCAGTTGTGTACATTTTATAGATGAAGAGACTAAATTTCTTACCCGAGGCCACTCAGCTAGTGAGTGTGGAGACAGGGTTTGATACTGGCCCTCAACTCCAGAGCCCACAATTTTATTTTATTTTTTTTTCATAATTTTGGAATTAGTAAGGGCTCTCTTTATTAAACAAGAGCACAGGTATAAAGAATATTGTTGAAAGACTTGATTACACACACATAGACTGAATTACATACCCATATACATGAGTACACAGAAAACCTTATCCTAAACAAATAACATAATAATAATCTCTAATGGCAAAAGGCACCAAAAACTAAATTTTAAAAACCAACAACAGCTTGGAAAAAAAATTTTTTTAAATATGTGCAGTGTGAACTTCAGAGCCCACATTTTTTTTTTTTACATCTTTATTGGAGTATAATTGCTTTACAATGGTGTGTTAGTTTCTGCTTTATAACAAAGTAAATCAGTTATACATATACATATGTTCCCATATCTCTTCCCTCTTGCGTCTCCCTCCCTCCCACCCTCCCTATCCCACCCCTCTAGGTGGTCACAAAGCACTGAGATGATCTCCCTGTGCTATGCGGCTGCTTCCCACTAGCTATCTATTTTACATTTGGTAGTGTATATACGTCCATGCCACTCTCTCACTTTGTCCCAGCTTACCCTTCCCCCTCCCCATATCTTCAAGTCCGTGCTCTAGTAGGTCTATGTCTTTATTCCCGTCTTACCCCTAGGCTCTTCATGACATTTTTTTTCCCTTAGATTCCATATATACGTGTTAGCATACGGTATTTGTCTTTCTCTTTCTGACTTACTTCCCTCTGTATGACAGACTGTATGTCCATCCACCTCACTACAAATAACTCAATTTTGTTTCTTTTTATGCAGAGCCCACATTTTTAACGTCTACAGTGTACTATTTCCCAGCTCACATACTGGAAGTGATTTTGGGGGTGAGAATGTACCCTGACCTGGGGGCCATGATGGGTGAAACAACGGAAAGCACATGGTGCCTGACTTCATATTCAATGTCCATCAGTTGTCAGTCATGTCATATGTGTTACAAGATAGGAAGCTAGTAAAGGAGACCCATACCAGCAGATGTGTCTCTCTCCCCTCATCATCGCCCTACTGCACCTGACCTTAACCCTCACTCTAAGGAGGAGGGATGATCTGCAGGCACCTCTGTAGGACTGCTTTGGAGTGACCTATGGTCATCTCCAAACCTCGTCTAGGGAGGGGATTCCCTGACACTCAATGGGGCAGGCACAGCCCCCTAGAGCATCTTGTCAGCACCCCATGCTCTGATTCTATACTCATCAATGGTGTCAATCCTAGTGATTAGTCCCCTTTGTATGGTCTCATGATTGTTCACTAATTTAGCTCTAAGACCCTAGCAGCTGATGGAGAGAGGGAAATATGACACAGTATAAGATTCAGAGTATTTGCAGGTTGCTAAGAAAAAGCAACTATTCTAGGGGCTTCCCTGGTGGCGCAGTGGTTGAGAGTCCGCCTGCCGATGCAGGGGACACGGGTTTGTGCCCCGGTCCGGGAGGATCCCACATGCCGCGGAGAGGCTGGGCCCGTGAGCCATGGCCGCTGAGCCTGCGCGTCCGGAGCCTGTGCTCCACAGCGGGAGAGGCCACAACAGTGAGAGGCCCGCGTACTGCAAAAAAAAAAAAAGCAACTATTCTAGATAGTGAGGCCAAAGAGCATATTTACTTCGATGAGTGGTCCTCATGAAGAGGCCACTGTGAATGTAATAAGCTATGCCCTCAACAGCATCCCTACAACAGATAGGGGCTCAACGTTCAAAACTGTATTTTGTATAATGTCCCTCAGTGTAGGTCGAAGGCCACCAACCAAAGCAGAAAGCATGAAAAGTAATTCTCCAGGAAGCCATGGGAGGTAGTCACAGCACAGAAGTCTGCTGCTCTGGCTGAATTGGTAATATATTTAAGAATACATGTCTAGAGATTGAACAGATTACATACTTTACAGGCACTTGTCCACCAACAGCATTTCTCTTAGCCAAGCTTTTGAAAAGTACTTTGTGTCTATGGGTTTTAGCTTCTACTTGCAGTGGTGGTGCTTTCCCTGGCCAAATAAGAAATGAGCCACATGCCTTAATAATAAACTGGGCTGGAACTTTTATTCGATCCTCTTATGAAAACTCAGGCACCGACAAGAACATGTCCCTAAAGAGAAGGCCAGCCCACATCCCCTCCAAAGTGCGTTGAGGGAGTCCTTGCCGGCAGAGCCAAGATTTCATTTGGGAGGAACTTTGAGAGTTCTCTAGCAATGCAACAGATGGGTAATTGAGGCCCCACAGTTCCACATCCTAAAGTGTGACAGCAAGAAAAATTAGCCTAGAGACATGGTAAAGCGGGTTGCTAACCATCTTCCCTATTTGGCCACACACGCAAAAACCTGCAACACGTCTCATTTTGAGCAACAGATCTGCTAGTTAAACTGGTTGTGAAATGTCCTCCCAAAGTAACTGAATAAGGTAACTTATTATTTATAATTATTTTCTATACATCTCCCTAAAGTTGGAGGCTAGCTATTAAAATTATTATCTCAGATCCAGAATGTTTCTGGAGGTAATTAGAGAGTAGTATCAATTGTCTATTAAGACCATTCCTGGTCCATGACGTGAAAATGAGGTAATTTGCATCCCAAAGACTGCTTGGCTTTCTGTTTTCCAGTGCAGGGCAGGATGGCACGGGGAGACCACATTTAACTGCGCGCCTGGCACAGACACTGACCCTTCAGAACTGACACTGGCTGGCGGGCTGCACTAAGTCCAGCAAGAAGCAAACCTGCAGCTCATCCAAAAGTGGTTTCAAGTGATAAAGATCAAGTTAAGAAGGACCTTCTATTTACTAGACTATTACTGCCCAATTCATAATTGTTGAATAAAGCTAGTTAGATCTTCAAAAAAAAAAAGATCAAGTTAATAATAAAAGAAGCCAGGACACATCTTTGTTTGACCCGACTGGATGTTATGAATAGTGTAGACCATAATTTTCCCTACATATTGTGTCAAAGGCTGGGAAAGGATCAGCAAAAGTCACAAGCCATTTAATACAATTTTTGGCAGATTTTGCCTCAAGGCCCTATAAATTAGAGCGGATGACTGTGCACACAGCTTGCAAGCTGTGCACGGAGAAAGTCAGGTTTGCAAATTGTTAAACAAAAGCCGAACTGTTGGATTTTGCTTGTACTTGCTGGAGTAGAGTGACCAGCTTGTCCTGGTTTGCCAGAGACTTCTCCAGTTTGAGTCTGAATGCCCAGTGTCCTAAGAAACCCTTCAGTTCCTGGTAAACCAGGATGGTGGGTCACCCTACCTGGAGGTCTTCCTTACAAGCTGGTGATCTTGGGCTGGACATCCGCATTTGGAGGTGAGGCACAAAACACGGCCTGGAATCTCTGGGTGGGAATTGGGCTTGTTGACTGATGGAGTTCACTGCAGGGTGTTTAAGCATCCATTAGCGTTGGCATTGAGAGAACCAGTAACTATCAGTCATTGGAGGACGTTTGTCTGGGATGCTCATTTTCTGCACAGATGTATCCTCCAGTTACCTGCTTGTGGATGGTAAATCAGGTTGCTCACTTGCTGGGGACTGGGGTCCCATTATTCAATATGCAGATTTTTGCTTATTCCTTGCTTAGCCCAGTACCTTACCTCCTCCTCCCAAATTCATTGCCTTACATCTACCATTTTGCAGTCCCCACAGTTCAACTTATATGACAAATAAGTCTCCTTTCTCCCATATCTCCCTGAAGGAGATAGGGAAGGTGACCTAGGGTTTCCACCGGTGCCTCTGTTGCCCTGTGGGTGGGATGGGGAGAAATAGCTGGCTTCTCCTTCTTTTCTCCCTCTGGGGGCCCCCATGTTGAAGCCTCCTCTATTCTACCAAGTTAGTTACCACTTCTCCATATGTTTTCTATCGTCTAAAAATGTGTTAAAAATTCTCGTCCACTATTTTCTTCTCTCTTGTTCCTCTGCTCTCGTAGGATTTTACCTTTGCTATTCCTCTCTTGTGCTTTTTCCAGGATTTGGGGAGGAAGAGGAAATAAACTTGTGCTGCCAATCACCACACTTAACTGGACATCCATTACTCCAGTCTCTCTTTTTGTATCATGTGATGGATGGATGTTGGCATTTCTGCAACGATCTTCCATGTCCATTATCTTTTCTAGTTTCTATTTATTTCCCTTCCTGTTATTTTCAGGGAAAACTGCTTGGTCCAATCTTTTAGCTCATGAGCTCTTCAGCTGCACACATTCTACTACTTAGCTCATCCACTGAGGCAGTTTTTTTCACTATAATTATAAATGATGTATTTTTTATTTCCAACATCTCTAACTGATTCTTTTTATCCTCTCTTATTTGAGAACATTCATTATGTTTACTTCAAAGCTCAGTACTGGTTGTCCTATTTGTTCTGTTTAATCTTGGAATCTGGAGCAGACAGCCTGGGGGACAGAAATGTGCTTCACACACTAAGCTGTATGACTTTGCAGGAAGTTACTTAATCACTTATACCTTAGTTTAGTTTCCTCATTTGTAAAATGGGGATAAAAATAGTTCTACCTTAAAAGATTCTGGTAGGGTTAAAGTTCTCTTGTTTTTTTTTTAAGATGCATGCGGTACATTTAGAATAGTGCCCAACGTATAAATACTCAGTAACTCTTTCCTAGTGCCGGTGCTTCTCCAGTGACCTTTAATCTTTTGACAATGAATTTGTGTTTTCCTATGAGATTTCCTGCAAGAAATCTGCTTGCATAACCCACTCTGAGGAGGGGTGAAAACCATTTTGCAAATGTGTGTTCCACGTTGCTTCCAGGGAGAGTGCAGAATGGGCTGGATGCCTCACGAGTGGATGCTCTTTTGGGTGGTCTTTGGGGCTTAGCTGCTACCTTTCTTCCCTGGCTTTGCCATCCATCTGGGCCCTGCGCCGTCTCTCACTCCCTTAATACAGCTTGCACCTGGAGCTTGGCCACCTTGTTTGCAAGGGTGGGATTTAGGGAGCTCTCCAGGAGTCAGCTCATCTAGCTTCTCCCATGGGGATGCTTGTCTAACCTTCCCAGCAGTACTCCATTGTCCCCGTCTTGCTCCACGCCTCGCCTATCTCCGGCCATGGAGTGCCCTTTGTTGCTGTTCTCACTTTTGTAGTATATATTGTAGTGTAGACATTCAAGAATATATGTAGTTGTAAAGCAACTATACTCCAGTAAAAATTAATTTAAAAATTAAAATTTTAAAAATCAAAAATAGAATTTATGTAATGTACGCTCATGAGCTGGGCTGTAATGTTAAATCTCGTTGTGTCTGCTTTCAGTTTCTTAGAAATTCCTCAGCACTTCTGATTCTCTGAACATCTGTCATCTTTTTTGAGGACACTAACTTTTTCCTTTCCTGTCATTTCTGGAGTTTGGGTCAGGTACTCAGTCCACTGTGATGAAGAAGGAAGTCAGAGGATTTCTAGAAAAGATGAAAATTAAGCAGAATCTTGGAGAATGAACAGGAGCAGCCTAATGAAAAGGGAGAGAAGGACACTGCAGGCTGGAAGACGGCAAGAGCAAAAGTATGGGGACACACACGACACGGTACGGTAGCGGCGGGGGGGCAGGGATTATAGGCACTTGACATTTCGAGAGAAATAGGACCTGTATCAGCTGCAAAGGGAGAGGCAGGGCATGGTCTTCTGTGCCAGGTTAAGAGGTTCAACCTTATCCTGGAGAGCTCCAGATGGTTCTAAAGGAATGGCATAGTCAGATGTGCGTCTTGTGCCACTCTGGAGGGTAGGTTTGAGTGGAATGACACTGGAGCCAGGAAGACAAGCTAGAAAGCTCCTGCAGAAGTCCAGGTTAGAAATCATAAGACCCTAGAAACCAGGGCAGTGGTACTTAGGGGGTGGAGAGTAGGGGGTCAGTGCAATAAATATTTAGGAAGAAGAATCTACAGACAGGGAGGGTTTTCTAATAGTATTGGTTTTCTTTAGGTAGACTAGAAAGAGACTTCAGTCTTCTTCCAGTATGGTCATATGTTTTTGTAAAATTTGTAAAAGTAAGCTATTTTCGCTGCAAATAGTTAATACTGCTGGTAGTATCATGTAAATTTTTACAACTATTGTCAAAGTTGGAAATACTTCTACCAAGTTTCATGTATGAACTATGAGATTTCAGGGCATTTTAAGTTTTCTTGTACAGTGTCTAATCTTAAATACTTCTTGAATGGATACAAGTATTTTCCAGTTTAACATGAATGTTCCGATTGTGGTGGTGAATTGAGTTTTGTGTTATCCTTGTAGATGTAAGTATTTCATATAAAGTTATCATGAAATTTAATATTTTCTTAGTGTGTGCCTCTGGAATTTACAGACTTCATTAGGATGAAATACATCAGAGAAGCTAAGATGCAATCTGATACAGTGAGATGCATGAAGCATTTCATTTCACATGCAGGCATGCTTCGATGTGCAGTACTCCCACAGCTTGTGCCTTATTACACAAGAGTTTAATAAAATATATTCCCTGAAATTGTTCGAAAAAGATGTATGTTATATGTGTGTATGTTATCATTGTATAGGTTACCTTATCAAGTATATTCTCTATAGGAAAGAACTTCTCTTTTTTTTTCTTTTTATTGAAGCATAATTGACTTACAATGTTGCATAAGTTTCAGGTGTACAGAAAAGTGATTCAGATATATATATATAAATATATCTATATAAATATAACTATATATCTATTCTTTTTCAGATTCTTTTCCACTATAGGTTATTACAAGATATTGAGTATAGTTCCCTGTGCTATACAGTTGGTCCTTGTTGGTTACTTTATGTACAGTAAGAGAACTTTTGTTTTAAATAGGCATGGACGAGAATAGACTTACATGCTTAAAACTTTATACATACAGTGGTTGAAAGAGTTTTCCATTGACCAATTTCTGGCTCTATAAATGTAAAGTCTTGTTTCTCCTCTACTACCTACATACTTCTGAGAACAGATGCTATTTGGACACGTTTGTTATTGAGATACCATCTCTGGCTCTACTGGCTGAATCAGAACAGTGTTCCTAAAAGCTATTCCCACACTGGGAAGACTAGCAGTAATGTAATTACACACAGAAGTGACTGCTAACAACATAAACATAACCTACTAAACCCAAACTAAATGTATCTGCAGCTCACCTTTCCCTAGCCAGACCCTCAAGTGCCCATGGGCACTCCAACTCACGGGAGGGGCTTGAGAAGAACTGAAATGGAGGAGAAATCAGAGTAGAAAGACGCTGCCATCTTAACTGTTTGTACCTAAAATAGCTTACTTTTGCAAATTCCACAAAAACATAGGACTGCGTAAAACATTGCTAAGCCTCTCCCATGAGGAGTCCCTGGAAACAAGGGGCCCTGCAGCTTCGTGGTGAATCTTCCTAATGTACAGGACTTGGAAGGGGGTTCTGGCAAATCAAGTAGCTACCAGAGCTGTAGCCTGGATGCCTTGGCAGAAGGTGGTAGCTCACCTGAGATATAGGACCCAGAAGAAAATAAGGTTGAGAGGGAAGGATGGTTAGTTCATTTTTGACATTATAAGTTGGTGATTTTTGAGGGATATTCTGGTAAATGTATCCAGTAAGCAGTTATTTATTCATACATTTGTAATTCTAGTATCACTCCCCTGTTTAAACAAAGAAAATTCAAACAATCCAAAGGTAGGTAGGAAAAGAGAAAAAAGAAACCAAGAGAAAGCATATGTCACATGATATTCAAATATTAAGCCACCTGTATGGCCTGTCTGCTGACCAATTAGAGACTTGGAAGAGGTCGTCGAAGGCCTCCCTGTGACAAGCACTGCCTCTTTTGTTGCTAGATCAGGGGAAGGTCAGGGGTGGGGGTAATGTAAGGTCTCAAGGCAACAGCTATTTACCAAACAGGACAGAAGAATTTCAATTTGTTATGTCAACTGGTTCTAGTTGCATATTAGTATATCAGTCCTGAGGGCATATATATATATATATATATATATATATATATATATATATATATACACACATACATACACACACACACATAACAATAACAAAAAAGGGGCAGAAATAAGTCCCAATATTTCTGTAGTCATTATCAATATAAACTGGTTAAACTCACAATTAAAAGCAGATACTTAGATCTACTTTTTCATTTGTGGAAAAAAATGTATGTCATTTCCAAGAGAAAAACCTAAAGAACAATACAGTAAGAGTGAAAAAGAGAGAGAAAACACATATACCAGACAAGCACTATCTTAGATAGCAACACTAAGAGCAGGCATAATAATTTTTTAAGGAGAAAAGTAATAAAAGGAGATAGTCACCAAAAGATAAGACAATTATGAACTTGTATGAACCTAATAATGTGTTCTCAAAATTATAAGGCAAAATCAGACCAAATTATAGGCAGAAGTTTACAAACTACAAAAAAGTGGAAAATGTTAAACTGTCTCACAAATCAATGGATTGAACAGAAAAGAACCTCAGGATAAAAACAATCTAAGTAACCAGATTAGCAAAGTGGATGGAGAGATGTAGAGAGAGAATCTTGCACAGGTAAAGAGTGAATATACATTTACAAAAACTGGGATATTCAAAGTCTGTTTACTAGAAAACAAAAAGTCTTAACAAATTCTAAACAGAGCACATCTCTCATCTCCAAGAATTAGAAATCTATGACAGAATATTTTTTGAAAAGCCATAACTTTGAAAACAAAATTGGAAAACACGCTTCTAAATAGTCCATGAATTAAGGATAAAATTCTAGTGGAAAAAAACCCAAAATATTTATAACTAAGGCATAACAAAAGCATGGCATATTAAAACTTGTGATATGTAGTTAAAGCAGGATTTAAAGGGAGATTTATTCTCTCACATAAATATTAGAAAACAACAACAAAAGATTCTGAAAATAAATAACTCTAATATTCAACTCTAGAAACCAGAAAAAGAACAGCAGAGCAGACACAAAGCAAGTAGAAGGAACAAAACTATTGATACAAAGATAAAAGTAGAAATTAAAGGAATAGATAACTTTTTAAAAAGAATTAACATGATTTTAAAAATTAGAAGGATATTCATTGCAAAGTCTGGCAAGACTGATCAGAAGACTTTCTGCACTCCAGTCTCTCACCTGCGTCTCACTTACCCATCCTTTTTGCAAGCCTCTATTGTGTGGGGGATTTACAATTTAATTTTTTCTCCATTGAAGAAGAGCTGTGTTTAGAGCAAAGGGATTTTCTTTCGCACCTCTTCCTGTGGCACCTAGCATAGGGCCGGTCACGTTGGCTGGGTCACGCTGGCTGTATTCAACCGTTGTCAGTTGAATGAATCGATGTAAGAAAGATGACAGTACTGTACTACTCTAGAGCTCTACAGCACTTGACCTTTTTACAAGGCACTTACTTTCCCTTCTTTTGATGTTTGCATCAACCCTGAGCAACAATGAAGCAGAGGTTACTTTCCAGATTTGTATAGATTGTTTTGAAAATTTTATAGGCGAGAAAACCAAGGTTTGGAGAACGCATCGCGTGCGAGTGTCAGAATGGGAACCAGAACCCAAACACCAAATCTAGAGTCATTTCCCCCACGTGGTGTTCCTACCGAGTCATAAAAAGCACAGTGGTAGCTATTCACCATTCTGGCCTAGAGGGTCTCAGTTCCAAGGCAGAAAAGTTTGTGCTACAAATAGAAGGAATTCCACCCTAAATGATTTGTTTATTATCTTTTAAAGTGGTATTTCAAGAAGCGTTCGCTCAGCCACGAGAAAAATGAGCCATTCAAAGAAGCTCGCTTTTGCTGCTGCGGGGCAGCAGGGAACGCTGCAGGGCGTGGGTGCAGGGTGTTAAGGCAAAAGAAAGGGCTGGGTGAGTGCCAGGTGACCTTCCCGGACGAAACCCCCAGCCCAGAGAGAGCGCCCGGTAACAGAAGCCCCCCGGAACGCCGCCAGTTCGGTCGGGGGCTTCACACTGGCGCCTGCTCCTGTGCCGCCGCAGGCGTCCCCACCCGAGTAACAACAACCCTGGGAGAGACGCCTTGTGCCTCTGACCCTCCGCTCTTCTTCAGCTCCGGGGCGCGTTTCCTCCGAGCAGCTCCCGAGCCTTTGGCCTGAGTTTCATCCTCCCCCGCCCAGTCATCTCCAAAAAATGCAGTCCAGTCCCGAGAAAGAGCCGCGCCTTGGGGGAGGTAGGGGTGTTGGAGAGGCTGCGGAAGATGACTGGATCCCCAGGGTTCGTAGCTGGGCTGCGGCCAAGGCTGCCGCAGGGCACGGCTTGCGTCCAGCCCCCGCACGCTGGCCTCCTCTGCAGCCCACCGCACCCTGCCCAGTCCCGCTCCTTGCACTATTAAAACGCAAGCTAGACCAACAGTTTTTTTTTTTTTTTTGAACAGCCTCAAACGGGCAACAATCTAAAAGTCCTTTCGTAAAGAGCTAAGTAATTAAGAATGGTGACGCACAAGACTGCTAGTATTATGCAGTGTTAAGGAAGAACCAAGTTGATCCAGGTGCGCTTGCATGCAAAGACCCTCCAAGATCTAGTGAGTAAAAAAGCGCGTTGCAGAAAAATACAGCAACACCGTTTTGTAGACAGTACATCTACGTAATGTAGGAAAGCCAAGCCTAAAAGTGGGCTGGGCGAATGAAGAGTGAATCTGTTTTTTAAAAATATTTATTTAATATATAATATAAATAAATATATTCATATATTGCGTAGGTGTCCTTTTTTCAAAAAAATAAACTTTATTTTTTAGAATAGTTTTAGATTTACAAAAAAGTTCAAATAGAGTTCTCATAAACTCCAGTTTCTGCTATTACTATCTTTTATTAGCATGGTGTTTTACTACAACGAATGAGCCAATATTGATGCGTTATTATTAATTAAACTCCATACTTTATTCAGATGTCCTTAGTTTTTAGCTAATGCCCTTTTTCCAGGATCCCATCCAGGATACCACGTTACATTTAGTTTTCGCATCTCCTCAGGCTTCTCTTGGCTGTGACAGTGTGTGTCTCAGACTTTCCTTGGTTTTGATGCCCTTGACAATTTTGAGGAGTACTGGTCAAGTTTTCCGTAAAATATCCCTGAACTGGGATTTGTCTCATGTTTTTCTCACGATTAAACTGTGATTATGTATACTTGTGAGGAAGACCACAATCGGTACATACTATCACTGTTGATTTAACATTCTTGATGTTGACCTTGATCATCTGGCTAAGGTAGGTGGTCGCGGTTTCTGCACTACAAAGCTACTCTCCCACCCCCATCTCCATTTCCATACTGTTATGTCACCTTTTTAACGTAGAGAGGGTCACCTTTTTAATGTACACAGTCACTAAGTAAGGTACACTGGGCTGGAGGGGGCTTGGGTAAATCCCCTCCCCACGAGTGCGGCGCAGGGCAGGACCGGTCGCGGGAGGCGGTGGGGAGAACTGGCTCCTCGCCTACCTCCAGGCGACTGCTGTATCCTCCTCCCGCGACAGAAGGCCCTTTAGCTTCCTTCCCCTGCTCGGGGAGGATGCTCGCAGCCTGCGGGCCCAGGGCAGCCCTAACCTGGGGGCGGGGCCGAGCGCAGACCACGCCCCTAGGGCCCGCCCCGCCCTGGCGCACGCGGCTCCGCCCCGGGGCGCGTTGGGGCGGCGGGAGAGGGGAGTTTTCCGCCCAACGGCTCCTCCTCCAGACCCTCCCTGACTGCTGAGCAGCTCGCGGGTCCCGAGTGCCCAGCGAGCCCCGAGAGCGGGAGTGGGACATAACTCGAGGCTGGTCCGAGGTGCCGCGCCTGGGACGCCCGCAGAGAGAGCCGCTGCTGCCCGCGTCCCCGTTCGCCCCTCGCGGTCCCCCACCCCGGTGGCCAGTGGCTAGGTGAGTGAGGGTTCCCCGGCCTGCTGGGGGCAAGGGACGGGGCGGTGGCAGGGTTACGCGGCCCCCGCCGGAAGGCCCCGGACTGTTCCTCGCCCCCTCCCGGTCCGGCCCTGCGGCTTCCTGGTTACACGGCGTGTAACCGTAAGGGGGCAGGTGTCGGGCTGGTCCCGGACGGGCTGAGTCAGCCTGGCTGCCCAGCTCGGTCAACGGCGGGGAGCCCTCCCTGTGGGGTGGGGGGTGCACAGGCGGGGCCCACAGTGGCCAGGGCCACGTGATCGTGCTGCTCCGCCGGAGTCTGGGGCTCAGGGCCTGGGCCGGATTGGGACCGGGTGAACCTGCGACAAGAAGGCGACTGGCTGGTGTGGGGATGGCCGGTGGCCACGGCCCCTCTGACCCCGTTGAGTTCTCGGGAGTGTGTGTACCCTTCTGGGAAGGGCTTATGTTGAGGAGAGCTAGCAGAGGAGGCTGCCTTCAGGAACTTTCCTCCGGAACTGGAAAGACGGAAATTCCTGGGAGCTGCTAGTTGGAGTTGATTTGCAAGGCACTCTGTTTGAGAGAATGCGGGATCTATCCCAGGTGCTGTGTTCACCTGTGTGTTTACCTTCGCTGCCTTTCCTCCATTTCAACCTTGAGCTAGTTTCAGGGAGGGATTCTTGACTTTTACCTCCCGCTGGGCTCTACCCAGTCCCCTGAAGATTTAAAAATGTAGAAACGCATCTGTTGGCCTGAAGGAGAGCTGTGCAGTTCATCAGCTTGCGACTTTGGGGAGAAGCTAAGCTAGACAGTTCTAGCCCAAGCTGGGAACAGTTTGCCTGGCACATTTCTGTCCCTGCCCCTCTAATCAGTGACCTTTCTTCGGAGATTGGGTGTTTTAGGACAGACCTGGGGGATCTGTGGTAGCCCGCCGCTCTGCCTTCCCTCCCTGCCGTCACTTTGCTCCCTGCTGCTTTGACCTGGGCATGGAGTGGCCCTGTGAGGGGTGAGCCTCTGCCCTGCCTCACGGCAGGGACAAAAGTTTACAGGGCAGTGCCAGGCTGAGTCCAGGAGCTGGACAGGTAGGGCGTGCTATCTTGCTCCCCCTGACCCCGGACTGGCTCTCATTATACTCCTCCATTCCTTCCTTGTTTCAGTCAGTTGTTGGGGATTCCAGGAGGATTAACAGGGCCCCTTCCCTCAAGGCACTCTTCATGCTACTGGGTGTTCCCTGCCAGGAGAGGCCAGGTGAGGTGCCAGGGCTATTTGTTGCCCTGGCGTGGGGTGCTCACTACCTTGGGCTCCTGCATCCCTCCCGAATCTCACCTCTTACTGGTCTCTATGCCTTCATTTCCTCATCTGTAAAGTGGGGGTAGTAATAATACCTACCTCACAGGGTTATGGTGAGGATTAAATGAGTTAATATACTTAATAACCATACAGCTCAGGCACTGATCTGAACAGGTGGTGACTGGTGCACCATACCCCTGTGTCGCAGGATAGACGTAAAGCTTACAGCAGGGCCTGGCGCATGAGTAATCATCTGGAAGAGTCAACAGTAATAACAACAATAGCTATCACTCCCTTCGTGCCCTGAAGGGCCGAGTTGAATTACTCTCCTTCTGACCTGTTCCTCTGTCATAGCTCATGCTGTTCTGCCCTCCTTCTCCCAGTTCTGCGTGTTATTCACCACCCTCCTGGGAGCCATCCAGGTGCCTGGAGCAGGAAGGGACAAGACATGCTGTGAGCCCATGCAGCCCTCCTCCACTCTTTTGGTATCACTTCTCAAAACTCGCCTTGGAGTAATAATTATATGGCCACAAGTCTTCTCTCTGCCCCGTCTTCTGTGTCTGGAGGGTGGGGGGTATTTCTCACTCGTCTCTTGGTCTCACAGCATCCAGAAGGGACCTTGCTGAATGTCGGTACTCAGTAGATATTAGCTAAGTGAAAGAGGCAGGCCAGGGAAGTAAAGTTTCCCTGTTCTTAAAATGTTTGACTTTGGAAGCTGAATTTGGATAGGCCAAAAAAACCCAACAACTTGGGAGAGTGAGATGGAAGTGAGTCCAGACTGAGAGGTGGGCCTAGGAACTGGCTGAGAGGCCAAGTGGGAGTCGCCTTGGACTCCTTTATGTCTCCAGGGCAAGGATGGTAGTCAGGGCTCATCCTGGATTGCTGCACCTAAGATCCATTAGTGATGCCTTGGCCACGTGATTTTGGGAGGATGGGTAGTTTGAGGTGGTAGGAGTGAGAATTGAGCCAGAATAGGTGAGTGTGGGTTTTTCTTGGGAATTCACTTGGGCGGGGAGGGGAAACCCTGTGTGGGCAGGAGGTGAATGTAGAAATGAAATCTGTGCCGAGTGCTGGATGTTCAGAGGACCCAGGGTCTTTGTGGAGCTCCCCTTCCTTCCTGCTCCTTCCTCTTCTCAGCTGCCGTCTTTTCCCTCCCGCTAAGCCTGAAGCAAGTCCCTGATACTTGCCCCATGGGGACCACTGGAGGAAGATTCTGTGTATAGGTGTATTTTACAATCACAGCCAAGCAAACAGACTCAGGTTTCTCTGAGTTTTTCTCCTCAGCACCCTGTGAGCACATTGCCTGCAGAACATCAGGAATCTGAGGGCTACCTAAATAGAAAAGCTCTTAGGGGAAATGAAGACACCAAAGTTTCCTTGTTGGGAATTTGCATTTTTAAAAGGAGTTGTGAAATTCATGGTGCTTTCTAATAACCCTGAAACCATACCATATTAAGCCTACTGACCCTGAGCCCGGGCACCCCATGAAATAAAGGTCTGATTTCACGTGGTGGTTTGTATTTGGGAGAATCCTGACAGTGCAACATGTACAGTGACTTGAACCACAGCTGGCTTTGCTCCTGATGTGAGAAAGTAACAGGTGAGGCCAATGGAGGGGTGAGGAGACAGAGTTCTCATGCGTGCTTGGTATCCTGGGACAAGCCACATAGCCACACAGAGTCCCAGGGTTCTGGGTGGTAAAATGCCTACCTCATGTGGTGGTTTGCACAATCTGGTGAGGTGATGTTTGCAAAAGGGGTTTGAGATCAGTTAGGGGGTGGTAATGGCAGTGTTGATATCTTCGTTGTGTGCCTGCGAGGAATCTTGAAGCTGGGGGTGGAGTGTGCAGATGGCAGGTAGCTGACTCCTGGTTCTGTGATCTCTGAGTGTCTAGTCTTCCAGGGGCTTGTGCTCCTGAAGGTCCCACTGCCTTAGCAGAAAAAAAGGGGGAGGAATCACTCCTGAAATTGAGAGGGAAGTCAGGAGCCCCCAGCCTCTTACAGCTGTAGCTGGGGAGAGACTGGCTTAGAGGACAGCGTGAGGGACGAGGAGAAACTCAGAGGCTGATAACAGGGAGCCAGAGGGAGTATATGGCAGATTAAGCCTGGGGAGTGGCATCCCTGGGGGAAAAGGTGTGTATGTGGGGGGCTGGTGATAGCAGACATCAGCTTGCTGTGTCCACCTAAAAGGTCACGGCTATTTTAGGAAGCGGGTGACAAGGGATATTTCTATTGAACTCAGTGTTAGTGAGTATCCACTGTTTGCCTAGCCCTGTGCTGGGAGCACAAAAGCAGAGGCCACCCCTACCCGCCCTAGGTTGTCCCCTGCCTGTTCTGTAGTATAGATGTAAAGTAATTTATTCAACCTTTCCCCCATTGCTGGGTATGGAGACTGTTGACTGTTTTTATAGTTTGAAATGGTGTTGGAGTAAACAATCTATAAAATCCTGTTTGGAATGTCACTGAATGTTTTATTTATAAGGAAGAGTTCACATTTTTATGATATTAAGTTTTCCAAATCAGGGACAGATTACAGGCCTTGTGATGTAGAATGTCTTCATTAGATATTAAGAATAGGATTCTAATTGGATATGCTGGAGATATATATATATCTCATAAAATATATGTCATATAATTTGGAAATTATTTGTAAATAATTTTTTTTATTCCTACCTTTTTTTTCTGTTTGTTGGTCATTCATTTCAACCTATATTGTTACTCATTTCTTTTTACTTCTGGCTTATTTTGTTGCTCTACTTCTATTTTATTTATTTATTTTTATTATTTTTTTGTGTGGTACGCGGGCCTCTCACTGTTGTGACCTCTCCCGCTGCAGAGCACAGGCTCCTGACGCGCAGGCTCAGCGGCCATGGCTCACGGGCCCAGCCGCTCCGCGGCATGTGGGATCCTCCCGGACCGGGGCACGAACCTGCGTGCCCCGCATCGGCAGGCAGACCCCCAACCACTGCGCCACCAGGGAAGCCCTGTTGCTCTACTTTTAACATCTAAATTGGTTCATTTATTTTTAGTGTTTTATTTTAATTAAAAAAGTATATAAAGCTCAGCGTTTTCCTCTGAGTACAACTCTAGCCAATGGGCCTTTGTATGAAATGCTCACCTTTCCATTGCTTTCTAGTACTCTGTAGATCAGTTTTGATCCAAGAATTTTTTAGAAGGCAACGTCCTGAATTTTTGAGTAAGTTTTGTGGGGGGTATGGTCATATTTTAATGTTGACTGCTAGTTTTATTGAGTGAACGTGCTCAGCAAAATCTCTTGTTGGACTGCATTAAGATTTTCTTTGTGGCCAGCTACACAATCAATGTGAAAAGGTTTCATGGACGTGTACTCTCTGTGGGATACAGTCTTCAGATATATCTGTGATCTTGAGGTTGCCCTCTGCATCCCTGCTTATTGAATCTGTTTTTTGAGTCAAGCTCAACTTATATTTGTCTTGGATTTATGAATTTGGCATGCATGTTTGGTGTATACAGGTTTATCAAGCTTACCTTTGTGGATTGTACCTTTTGTCTTTTGCTTATTCAATGCTTTTGGCCTTTGGCCTTAAATTCTGTATTAACTCTTTTAGGAGCATATATCGCCAAGAATCTGGGAGAATCCCTTCTTCTTTACAGTCCTAAAATTAGTAACTAAGTGCATTTTATAGGACAGTAAGTGAAAGCCTCAGAAATTTGGAGGCAGGCGTCAGTCAGGGAGGGGGTAAGCCGCATCCTTTAGTTTCCACTCAGACTCATGCAGAGCAGGTAGTAATCAGACTGCCCCTGCTTGCTTCTGAGTCAGGATTACTGTGAGCTCCCCCTCTTTGCCTGTTCCAGTGGCCCCCATGATAGCCAGGTTTTAGGAGGGATGGATAAAAGGAGATCTGTCTGCAACGCCCAGGGATGGGCCTGAGTACCACTCCTCTGCCTTTGTGTTTGGTTCCCCCCCATCCCTTAGGTCCAAGGAGGTGGACAGCTGTGACTCGCAATTACATTTCCTTCCTCATCTGAAGCGGCAAGGCGTACTTTGTTTTCCCCAAGGGATATGACAAAACAGTACACAAAAATGTCCCAGGGCCAAATGTCAGGTATAAAGACTTGGGCCACAAGTTTTACACTCGTTTCTATGCTTGTGTTTTAAGTCACATAAACTATTTCAAGGGACTAGAATGGCCTAAGCCCTGTTGTACCATGGATTCCTAGGGGGTAGTTTTCCAAGTCTTGTGTTTCCAGATGGCTGAGAAATGGTTGGGAAAAACCCTCAGTTTGCAGAGGCAGGATTATTGGAAAGTCCTCAACATGTTTTTAATATTAATATTTCCACTTCTGGTTTGTCTTTGTGTTTACCTAGTATGTCTTTGCCTTAATTTTTAACTTTTCTTTCTCGTTTAAAAAAAAAAGTGTTTCTCTTGTAATCAGCACGTGACTGGGGTTCGGGGACATGGCAGAAGGCAGTGATAATAGCAACAAACCGAATTTGGTCATTTCTGTCTTTGGTAGAGAATTCAGACTGTTTGCATACCAGATAGTCTTGATTTTATTTCTTGTGTCTTGTTTTCTGTTTATTATTTACTATAATTGGATGTTGTTTCTTTCCTGATTTCTGCTGTCTGGGTTAAGTTTCTCATCATTCCTCTTCCTTCCTCTTCCCCACCCACTTGCATTAGGATTCAGGTTTGGCCATGATTTAAGAGAGGAGTTTCTCGATCTCCAGAAATTGGAGTCCAGAGTTAATAAGTGTCTGTTCCATGAGGTTGTCCAGGCACGAGGCTTCTTATGAAAATTTGCTCCCAGCATTCTTCAGGGCTTTGGTTTACAACCTTGAGCATGTTTAAGAATAACTGGCAAGGTTTGTTAAAACACGGATTCCTGGGCCCCACCCCTAAAGGTTCTGATTTAGGGGGTCTGTGGTGAGGCCCGAGAAATTTCCTTTATGACAGGCACCCAGGTTGTGCTGATTCGACCAGTCTGGGGACCACACTTGGGCAGTGTTGCTCTGGGTGCTTCCCTTACCTGCAAGGCCCAGGACAGCTGACTCCCTGACAGGGCCCTGCCTTGCTGCCAGGGAGGCCTGGAAACATAGTCCTTGTTTGGGGCTGCCATGTGCCAGGCTGCGGGTAGTGTTCTGTCATGGAAGCAAGAGGGGGCAGATGGCTGAGGGGGGTGACGACTGAAGTTTCTGGAACACCACCCACTGGTGTCCTCAGTCTGAAACTACTCCTGTGCTTGTCGGTTTTGCCACTGGCTAAGCCAGCCTTCCTCGGGTTAGGAAGTAGGAATGGTATCTTGTGACAGGGGCAAGCCAGCAGGAAGTGCAGGGGGCGGCAGCCTCCGATCCTGAGGGCAAGTTGCTGCTGCTACTTTTCTCATGCTCTGAGAGTCTCGCTGCTTCCAGGCCATTCCCAATAGTCAGGTCTGGCAGCCATTCGTTCTGCCACTTGGAGTCACCTCCTGATCTTAGAGGGCCCTCGGGATGCGGGGGCGGGTGTCCCTCCAAGACCCAGCTTTGGGATGGAGAGAGTCTAACTGTGCTTCCTTCTCCCGACTTACCTTCATCAACTCCAGGTGTGACACATCATTGTCTATTTCCAGGAGAGCTTGGGGACAGAGGCCATTTGAACCCTGAACTGAGCTGGGCTGTTGGTCAGCGCGGCTCCTGACACCCTGGAGAGATCAAAACAAGAGGCTGCCAACCCCGGCTCTCTGCTCTTGTTAACTCATGGGGGTGAACCTGGAGAGAAGCAGTGTCCCAGAGGCTTCCCTGGGCAGAGGCTGCTTTCTCTGTGGCTTGGTGATATGGGCTTTATTAGGAGGCAGCAGAGTCATTTTCTCATTCTGTCTTTCCCAGGGTAGCCTTTGCATTTCCAAGTCCATTCTCCAGCCCAGGAAGGTGGAAAGGCGCCCAGAAGCGTGAGTGGCAGGGAGCCAGCCTGGGCCGCGATGCATCGGCCGGGAGGTCGAGAAACATGACTTGAGTCTTTGTCCTGCCCCAGCCGATCCTGAGAGCCCAGGCAGGCCTTGCTCTCTAGGCCTTGGCTCTCACCTCAGTAAAACAAGCTGGTTGAGTCAAAGAAACTCCTGAAGGCCCCTTCCAGCCCTGATATTGTAGGATTCCTGTGTAATCCAAATGCCAGTGCACTGGGAATTGGCTTTATTATTTTTATTTTTTTAAATAATTTTTATGTATTTTATTTATTTATTTATTATTTTTGGCTGCATTGGATCTTCGTTTTTGCGTGCGGGCTTTATCTAGTTGCGGCGAGCGGGGGCTACTCCTCGTTGCGGTGCGCGGGCTTCCCACTGCGGTGGCTTCTCTTGTTGCAGAGCACGGGCTCTAGGTGCGCACAGGCTTCAGTAGTTGTGGCATGTGGGCTCAGTAGTTGTGGCTTGAGGGATCTAGAGCTCAGGCTCAGTAGTTGTGGCGCATGGGCTTCGTTGCTCCGCGGCATGTGGGATCTTCCCGGACCAGGGCTCAAACCCGTGTCCCCTGCATTGGCAGGCGGATTCTTAACCACTGCATCACCAGGGAAGGCCTGGCTTTATTTCTAAGAGGTGTCTTTCTGAGCCTGCTTGCTCAAGTTCAACCCCTTGGTCAGGCCTGGACACTGGTCCGTGGCCACTCTCCAGCCTGCTTTGCCCGGAGCTTCTCCAGGCTGGGTCTCCCCAGGTGCCAGCCCTCGGAGGGCAGTGTCTGAGGCACTGTCTGGCTAATGATTGACATGGGCTCCAGCTATTCCTAATTCATGGGTGTGAGTGAGGAGTTAAATGTTTAACAGCACTTTCTATGGGCTTTTTGTTCAGTGCCTGGGAAAGGAGGGTCAGGGTTGGTGGAATGCGGCCCTGGGGCTCACTGGCTTGCTCCTGGGGCCTGATGGCATCTGTGACCCACACCTCAGAGGTGAGGCAGTGCCCCAGCAGAGTCGGGGATGTTCATACGCCCTCTCACGTAACTTGAGGTTCTACCTTGTCGTGGGAGGGAGAGAGGGAATGTCTTAGATCAGTCCTTTCTGCCCCCAGAATTCCTGGAGCCTCTGTACCAGAAGCTCTGACTGAAGAGGTCATTGGGACAGGTGCCACCAGGGTGTGAAAGAGATGAATCAGGGTACACTGGTGTCCTGTTGGTGTGTGTCAGGGACCTTGCTGTGCCCTGCCCCATACTGGCCAGTGGAGGAGGAGAGAAGAGGCCTGTCCTATAGCCCGGGCACTGACTGTCTCACTGGGAGGCCTAGAAAAAGTAATTCTGCCTTGGGCACTAGTCCGGTGTGTGATCCTTGCTTGTCAAGAATTATCCCTGAGCCTTAGTTCCCTTGAGGTGATAATACCTCTCTTGCAGGATCATTTCAAAGGTTAATGAGGTGATATATAATGCGGTAATATATGTATTAATACCTGTCATAGGTACTGGAAAAGGGGGAGTATTATTAGAGCACTAAGAAGACATAGAAAACATTTTAGGCCAAGTGCTGGTAAGTTCTAGAAAGGGAGATCATCGTTGTGGGTGGAGAGATCAGGGTGGGCTTCCTGAAAGAAGTGGGGCTCCATCTGGCTAAAAGGAAAGCCAGAATTGACTTAGGCTTAAGGAAGGCACAAAGGAGATAGGAGGACAGACCAGGTAGAGGGACTGTTTGAGCAGAAGTTCTGAGGATGGAAAGTGCTGAGGTATTGGCTTGACTGAGCTACAGACATGCATTTCCTGCATTCTTTCCATCACACAGAGACCTCCAGGGACCTTCCATTTTCTTGCCATGGCACAGCCCAGGGCGGGTTGGCAGGCTTTAGCATCCCGCCTGCACAGTGATCAGCCCCACCTGAGATCTGAAAGAGCATCTTCTCCTCCAGGGTGATCTGCAGATTCTGTTGGGGATTTCTTTTCAGCTTCCAGCTGAATAAGACTGGCTGGGGACTTGGTCACCATTAGAAGAGCAGCCCTTGATAAGTGCTATTTGAAGGAGAGATTTCCTGGGGCTTCCAGGAGCTGGAGTATATACTCTGTCAGGTCTTCTAGGTTTGAAGGGACTAGGCCTTTCCAAAGGCTTTGAACAGGCCCCAGGACTGCAGAGGCCCAGGGACTCCCTGCTGCCTTTAGGTCTTTAGTCTTGTGCGCCACCCCTCTCCTCACCTCTTACCTGGCAGGGCCCTGGATGAACATCTGTTCCTTTCATTACAAATATCGGTACCTGCAGGGACTGCCCTGGTGGGGACAGTGGGCAGCCGAAACAGGCATCCTGGATGAATGGGCAGCTGCTGCAGCCCTAGCTGTGTGCCACCACGTGGGAATGTAGGACCCTTGTTGCCAGGTTTCCTGTTTTTCCATTTAAAACAAAATTTAAGTGGGAGAGTCTCTTTTGTGGCCTCACCTCTCCCCTCCCCACAACAAAATAAATGTTTGTGAACTACAAAACCTCCAGGGAGCCCCAGGTCCTGGGCAGCACAAATTGACAACCACGGATCCCTTGCAGGCTCGCTCATTTAACAGATGAGGGAGAGATGCCCAGGGGAGCCTTGGGTTCGCCAAGGCCCATCCATCAGAGAGAAGCCGCTTTCCTAGACACCACGCCTCCCACCTCTCCTGCCTCCTCCTCTCTGCTCTCAGAGCCCTTTCCTCATTCTCAGACTTAATCTCCATTCTGCCTGGGAGTGGCTCTTAAACATTTTGTGGGTATTTTCCTGTGATTGCTCGTTTGTGTTTATCTCCCCAGCTAGAGGGAAAGCCTGGTGCAGGTCAGAACTTTTGTTTTTTCCTCCTGTGCTCCAGGAAGTCTAGCCCAGCACTGGGTGCCTCTCTGAGCCCAGAGGTGGAACTAGTGTTAAGCTAATGAAACTTAACCTTCAGGTTGAAGCCCCCCCCACCCCCCCAGTCACTTGCGTGTGGCCTTTGCAAGGCTGTGGGAGAGGCCCTGCAAGTGAATTCACAAAGTCATATAGTTTTGTCGAATTTGCAAGAAAGTGTTCTGCAGCCAGGGTCTTAAAAGGGCCCCTAAAATTATATAGGCTTCAGGCGCAACAAAACCTGAACCTCCCTCTAAAGATGCTGTGAAAACTCAGCCGTTGGCTTGGGTCCTGCCTTTTGGACAGTGGGCCCTTGGCTTGGGAGCAGGAAGTGGGCGGGTCCTGAGCCAGCCCTGGGAGGATCTTGCTGTGTCACCTTGGCCTGTCACTTCCACTCTCTGGTTGTCAGTTTCTCCACTTGTGAAATAGGAGCCGGGTGGGGTGGGCGGGAATGAACTGAGTCATCTCTAGGGCAGAATGATCTCTGGTGTCCCAGTTGCTTGGTTTTGGCTGGCTGGGTGTGATTTTTTTTTTTTTTAACATCTTTATTGGGGTATAATTGCTTTACAATGGTGTGTTAGTTTCTGCTTTACAACAAAGTGAATCAGCCATACATATACACATGTTCCCATATCTCCTCCCTCTTGTGTCTCCCTCCCTCCCACCCTCCCCATCCCACCCCTCCAGGCGGTCACAAAGCACTGAGCTGATATCCCTGTGCTATGCGGCTGCTTCCCACTAGCTATCTACCTTACGTTTGGTAGTGTATATATGTCCATGCCTCTCTCTCGCTCTGTCACAGCTCACCCTTCCCCCTCCCCATATCCTCAAGTCCATGCTCTAGTAGGTCTGTGTCTTTACTCCTGTCTTACCGCTAGGTTCTTCATGACATTTTTTTCCCCTTAAATTCCATATATATGTGTTAGCATACGGTATTTGTTTTTCTCCTTCTGACTTACTTCACTCTGTATGACAGACTCTAGGTCCATCCACCTCATTACAAATAGCTGGGTGTGATTTGATTGCCCCACCAACCCGAACATCACACTGCCCACCTTTCCCCTCCCAAGAGCATTTGCATTGCTGGCTGGGTGTGCCTGGCCAGCCATAGGCAACCCACTCACAAGCCCTGGGTCTCACCACGGTGACTTTGTTGATTGATAATAATACAAGCAAGCAAAGCTTTACTGAGTGAGCTCTTATTCCCAGACATGTAGGAGACGTGAGCACCTGGTCCCTCCCTTCTTGGTGGAATGGTTTTTTCTGTGGTCTTGGTTTATTGCTTCTCTTGCTGACTGAGGTAGACTTGTGCACTGATCTCTTATACAAAGAGAGGCTTTTCAAAGAGGACACCATGGAAAGATCTGGAGGGAAGGAGAGAAGCGGTGGTCACTGTATGTACTTGCTTTCTATTGCTGCTGTAGCGATTTATCCATATTTAGTGGCTTAAAACCACACAGCTTTTTTTTAATACCATTTCATTTTAACCATTTTTCGGTCTGCTGTTTGGTGGCATTAAGTACATTCATATTATTGTGTAACCGTCACCACCTTCCATCTCCAGAACTTTTCATCTTCCCAAACTGAAACTCTGTCTCCATTAAACACTAACCCCCGACTCCACTCCAGCCCTCGGCACCACCATTCTACTTTCTGTTTCTGAATCGGACTACTCCAGGTGCCTCATAGAAGTGGACTCATAGAGTATTTATCTTTTTTTTTTTTTTTTTGCGGTACGTGAGCCTCTCGCTGTTGTGGCCTCTCCCGTTGCGGAGCACAGGCTCCAGACGCGCAGGCTCAGCGGCCATGGCTCACGGGCCCAGCCACTCTGCGGCATGTGGGATCTTCCCAGATCGGGGCACGAACCCGTGTCCCCTGCATCAGCAGGCGGACTCTCAAACACTGCGCCACCAGGGAAGCCCGTATTTATCTTTTGACTGGCTTATTTCACTCAGCATAATGACCTCAAGATTCATCCATATTCTAGCATGTGTCAGAATTTCCTTCCTTTTTAAGGCCAGATACCCTTCTGTTATGTATATACTGCATTTTGCTGGTCCATTCATCTGTTGATGGACATTTGGGTTGTTTCCACATTTTGGCCGCTGTGAACAATAACTTCCATGAACACTGGTGTACAAATATGTTCAGGTCCTGCTTTCAGTTCTTTTGGGTACATATGCAGAAGTGGAATTGCTAGGTCGTACGTTTAATTTTTTGAGGAACTGCCCTACTGATTGCGGCTGCCCCATTTTAGCACATGACTTTACTGTCATACGGTTTTGTCTCACGGGTCTCCTGGTGTTTGTTGGCAGGGTTATATCTTTTCTGGAAGCTCTAGAGGGCAATCTGTTTCCTTGTCTTTTCTAGCTTCTAGAGGCTGTCTGCATTCTTTGGCTCCTGGCGCCCATCGTGCATGGATGGAATCCCTCTCAAGCTTCTTATCTCTTTCTTTTCATCTTTATTTCTCCTCATCCTTTCCTTTCATCCTTAACATAGCAAGGAAAGGACTCATGGGTCCACCTGGATAATCTAGGATACACTACCCATCTCAAGGTTGGTAACCTTGATCACATCTGCAAAGCCCCTTTGTCATGTAGGGCAACATAGTCACCAGTTCTGGGGGATCAAGGTGCAGTCTGTCTGTTGGGAATATTTTTGACAGACCTACAAGGAACCTGATGGTGCCTTGATCGTTGGCTTTGAAAAGCCCTCCCCTCTCCCCTTTCCCTTTTTCTAAATTGTCTTGAAGCACCCATGACCGTAACGATTGGTTAGGTACTACCCTCATTGTGTGGGCTAGACACCTGGTAGACACTGAATAAGTTTGGGTGTCTGTCTAGGATCTTTCTTTTTCCCCTCTCCAAACATCAGAGCCTGTCCTCTTTGACCACTTGGGAGGGTACAACACTGGCTGAATTGGTCACAGAGTGGAGAAAACTCTCCCTATATTATAGAGGTCTTCCCTGTTCTTACTTCATTCAGTCCTCACAGTAACTTCAAAGTAGGTGGGCAGACAGCTTGGAGGTTCAGAGAGGTTAAGTTGTCCTGTGAATGTCACACAGCAAGTGGTGAAGTTAGGACCCAGACCCTACCTACCAAGCTAATGCTCCTTAGGGAGTAAGTTAAAATTAACTGAGCACCTACTCTATGCTAATAAGCTACATGATGGATAGCTTTATATGCGTGTATCAGTGCATCACACCCTCACCACCACACAGTAAGATGAATGTACTTTCCCCAGTTTTAAGGAGAAAGGCTCAAAGAGGTTAGGCAACATGCCCAAGGTCAAACGGCCAGCAAGTGGTAGAGCTAGAATTGGAACCATTGTCATTGGACCCTGTGTTTCTCCCTGGTTGCCCAGCAGCAGTGTTAGAAGATTCTATCAAGGCTGTGTGGGCCGTGGGTAAAATTCATATGACAGAGCTCTTGATGGGGGAGTGTGGGTTGTGCAAAGATGGGGGCACTGGTTTAGAGTGTGGGAAAGAGAGTAATTGGAGGTGGTAGAAGGACCTACGGAGGACCTGGGGTTGGATGTTATGAGACCCAGTGTTGGTGATGCTTAGACTGTGTGACCTGGATGAGCCACCCAGCCTCCCCTTCCCCACCCAGACAAGGGAGGGGTTCAGCGAAGGAGCTCCCCAAGTTCCTTTCCAGCTGAGCTTCTGACGGGTTCATTGTGCAGACAGTACCTGCCGCCGAGCTTGGAGTGAGGTGCACCCCTGTGGGCCCAGGCGATCCTGGAGGAACAGCGCTTGGATTGGAGTTTGCAGGAACTGGAGGGACTTGAGCGCCAAGTCTGGGACAGCCAGGAGGCCTCTAGTGCTCTGGGGCTTGTGCTCGATTTACATCCGCTAGTCCCGAGGAGCCCCTTCTGATCAGGTGGTGTGATTGCCGGCAGCTTCCCCACCGGAAGTGGTGAAACTGACAGACACAGACCTGCCTCCCCAAGCCTGAGCTGCACTCAGAAACAAACCACGGTTTCTGTATTTGGGGAAGGGGAAAGGGGTATGTGGGGAAGGGGGTATTTCCTTAGGTCCTGGCCACACCTTGGACTTAGGGGGGGGATTTTTCTTTCACTGCCACTGTGTCTGTCACAAGAACCTTGGCGACTACAAGAACCGCAGCCTGAGCCCCCGTCATGTCTTGGGCCTGGTTGTCAGCCAAATACTGACACCATACCTGGGTTCACCTGCTTCCTCTGTGGCTGCTTTCCAGTCCTCAGAAATCCTGAATCGGGGTTGGCATTTGGTTAAGTGTTGGCTCTTCCGGAAGCCTGTTTGGTATGGGCACCTGCCACAGGCGTCTCTCCCGATGAGCTGGAGTGACCCAGGTTTGCCAGGGCTGTGCCGTGGAGGAGTTAGTAGAGAGACCTGCTGTGAATCTCCCTGTCTGCCTGCAGGTACTTTTCCATGAAGGTGTTCCCTCCTGCCTCGCCCCCTCCTCACTCCTTCTCCATTCCCAGGACCTGGTCTGGAAAGGCAACTGAGAGCAGAGAATGTGGTTTCTCTCAGGGCCGTCCCAGGATGGACATGCGGACAGCAGGCTCCTGGGTGCGGGCACGGCTGGAGCTTTGTGCAGGCTGAGGCCCTGCTCCCGGGCAGGTTTCTTTTCCAAAGGCCTTCTCAAAGGTGCTTCCTGCTCCATCCCTCCCACCCCCTTTTTTTCCTGGAGCTTGGACCAAGCCTCCAGGGCACCCAGGGCTGCAGCAGGGTTGGAAAGAAAACACTGCCAGTTTCCTGTTGGTGGTTTCTCCTCGTGGAGATTGGAAAATCCAGCACAGCCATTCCCGTCCAGGATCTGCTGCTGCACTGGGCTTGGTGTGGGAGAAGGAACCAGCTGACTTTACTGCTCCTGTCCTCTGCCCTTCTTCACACTGTTCTGACCCCCAGCTCTCCACCCTGTGCCCTCCCTGCTCCCACATTTCTCATCCTGTGTATTATCAAATGGCCCAGGGTCCTCTGGGACCCTCTAATCCTGTTTGCTATTTTATGTTGGGGAAACTGATACAATGAGAGGTTAAATGATATCATGAGAACATATTTGATGTTAAACTGTTACTATCTACATTTAACAGATGTGGAAAACTGAAGCCCAGAAAGGTTAAATAACCTGCCCAAGACCACGCACCTCTTAGGGAGCAGAACTGGGATTCGAGCCTGGGCCACATCTGGCTTCAGAGTTCACGCTCCTCCCACCACCCTAGACTGCCTTTAGTGAGATGCTCGGGATCACGGGGAAACCTGGTGTCCTGCTTCCTAGGTCTGTTGTATTCCATCAACCAGTGTTTTTAAAGTTTTGGTCTTTGAAATACTAGCGTCTGGGGCTGGTGGGCCATGTGAGGAAGTACAGCGTAGGGGTAAAAGTCCTGAGCCTCGGAGCCTGGCTGCTTGGGCTTGAATCCTGGCTTATCATTTACTAGCTGTAACCTAGGGCAACTTGTATAATCTCTCCATACCTCAGTTTCCTTATCTCTTATACAGAGATCATAATCTTAGTATTTGTCTTATAGAGTTGTTGTAAAGTTCTATTCCATGTATAGCACTTAACACAGTGCCTAGTACATAATAAGTATTCGATAAATGTTAACTATTATTATTATTGCCTAGTAAGTTTGGGAAATTGAGGGAAAAAGTTAAGCAGGCACCTTTGTTACAGGACTTCTCAGAGCCTTTATTATCCTATTAAGTATTGGCACTTTTCCGGAAGGGGATGTCGTAGGCAGCGTTTTCCAAAGTTTTTGGACAACTATTCTCTTTCTCTTTTTTAACTGGGCACCTGGTAAATTCTCAACTCATAAGATGTAAGCTGGTGTCGGGGAACACAGTTCAGGAAGCACTGAGCTCTACCTCATGCTGCCTGTTTTTGCTTGGCAAGGCTGAGCTGGAGATGGGAGTCCAGGCTAGACCTGAGCACGACTTTGAAGGACTGTGTGTGGCAGAGCTTGGGCTGTGCCAGGCTTCTCTCCTCCTGTCCCTGTAGGTATGGGGAGAGGGAGGTGGTGGGAGCCGAGGCACCTGAGGGTTTCTGGAACCTCCTGGCCATGAGGAATGTCCTTGGCTGACCGCAGTTCAAAGCAGTCATTGCACTGTCCTTGGAGGAGGGGTCTTAAACTAGGTCACCAGTGGCAGGACCGGTTGGGACCACCAAACCAGCCAGCCCAGCCTAGGTTGAAATGGTCACAGGTTTTGCAGTATGACCCTCTTAGGGAAAGGTAGGCAGACTTTGCTCCCAGCAGGCTGAGTTCTACCTTGGACCCTCTCCCCATGTGTTTGTGACTTGAGTAAACGGTGTCCCTGGCATATTTTGGCTCCAAAACCAAGGTGGTTAGAAACTAGATAATCTTCAAGTTTCCTTCCAGCGTAGGCATTTAGGAAGTCTGTAAATCTAGGATTGGGGTGAAAACCTGAAGAGGTGTCCCCTTCAGGAGTCCTAAAATCCAACTAGGAAGAGCCCCAAGATGTGAAGCCCCCTGTCACATCCGAGGTCTGGGGAGGTGAGGGCCTGGCTCCAGGTCACTGATCGGGGACCTTTTCCATATCAACATTCTTGGAACTGACTACCTTAAATAGTCTTGCTTTGGGCCCCATTTGCGCCCTGCTCTGGGTTGTTGCCTCTCAGCAATGACCCTGGAGAGATGGGCAGTGTATGGCGGTCAGGAGCTGCTCAGACCGGCTCAGGGCTGGCTAATCCTTCATCTCCCAGCAGCCAGGTACTGGAGGTGGGCCAGGAAGGCATGTGGCTGACCGGTTACACCTTAGCCTGCCCAAACCTAGCTTTGCACTGGAGCAAGCAGAGTTTGCAGATAAGCAAATTTCTTCCTTGTATTTTTAAAAATTATACATATATGTATACACGAACATACATAAACTGTATATATATACATACATGTATGCATTTACATTTGTGTGTATGTGTGCGTGTGTTTTGTCTTGAATTATACTTTGGAAACTGCTCAGTGGCGACCTTTGAGTAGGGGATTAGAGGGGAGAATGAACTTTGTTTCTTTGTGCCTTTCTGTTCCATTTGAATTTCCCTATAGTGTGTTTGTATTCCTTTTATTTTTTATTTTTAAATGTGATTTATATTTTAGAGCAGTTTTAGGTTCACAGCACCACCTCCACCACTATCATCACCCCACATCAGAGTTACAATTGATGAACCTATATTGACACAGCATTATCACCCAAAGTCCATAGTTTACATTAGGGTTCACTCTTAGTGTGGTACATTCTATGGGTTTTGACTAATGGATCCACCATTTTAGTGTCGTACAGAATAGCTTCACTGTCTTAAAAATCCTTTGTGCTCTGCCCATTCATCCCTTCCTCCCCCTAACTCCTGGTAATCACTGATTTTTTAACTTCTCCAGTTTTACTTCTAGAATGACATACAGTTGGAATCGTGCAGTACATAGCCTTTTCAGACTGGCTTCTTTCACTTAATAATATGCATTTAAGGTTCCTCCCTGTCTTTTCGTGGCTTGATAGCTCATTTCTTTTACTGCTGAATAATATTCCATGGTCTGGATGTACCACAGTTTATTTATCCGTTCACCTTTTGAAGGCATTTTGGTTGCTTCCAAGTTTTGGCAGTTATGAAGAAAGCCACTGTAAATATCCATGTACAGGTTTTTGTGTCCATGTGTGTCTTCAGCTCCTTTGGGTGAATACCAAGGAGTGCTGTTGCTGGATCATATGCTAAGAGTAAGTATGTTTAGTTTGTAAGAAACTGCAAACTGCCTTCCAAAGTGGCTGCACCATTTTGCACTTCCACCAGCAATGCATGAGTTCCTGTTTCTTCACATCCTCATCAGCATCTGGTGTCATCAGTGTTTTGGATTTTGGCCATTCTAATAGGTGTGTAGTAGTATTTCATTGTTATTTTAATTTGCAATTCCCTAAGGATGTAGGATGTTGAGCATCTTTTCATATGCTTTTTTGCTATCTGTATGTGTTCTTTGGCAAAATATCTGTTCAGGTCTTTTGCCATTTTTTAATTGAGTTTTTTTTTTTTTCTTTTTAATTGAAGTATAGTTGATTTACAATGTGGTGTTAGTTTCAGGTGTACTTTATTGTTGAGTTTTTAAGAGTTCTTTCTGGATTTTGGATAACAGTCCTTTATCAGATGTGTCTTTTTAAACATTTTCTTCCATTCTGTAGCTTGTCTTCTCTTCCTTTTATTTTTAAAAAGAAATCAGCAAGGATCATCTGAGCTGCATGGTTTAAACTCTACATTTAAATTTTTGCATAAACACAAATTGAGGATTTAATGTTAAAAAACTAGCACAAATAAATACTCTAGCCCCCAGACTGGGAAGGCCGGTGGAGGGGTCATCCCACGAAAGCGTCCACCCTAGTCCAGGCCCTCTTGGTCTGCTGCTGGTCACTGGGGCGGGAGGTCTCACGGCCGTGCAACTTCTGGCCCTGGGAGACGCGTCCAGGTCTCTGCCTCCTCTCAGTGTTAGCCCGCTGTAAGCTGTGTCCCCACCTGGCCCTCTGGGGAGGACAGTGCTATATCCTTGTGTGAGGCATGGCCCTGCCACCATCCTTTTTCCTCCACGTCCCTGGAAGTGAGGCAGGACACCAGAAGATGTGCATAGTGCATCGTCCAGCCCGTCTTGCCATCTCCCACTGTGGGGGTTGGGGGAACAAGAAGACTCCCCATTACGGGGTGTGTGGCTAGGTCAGGGTAGTGAGGTGCCTCTTGTTCTGGGTGATTTTGCCTCTTCTCCCAACACAATATCTAGATTCCTGTGTTTGGGACTCTGGCTAGGGCCTTTGCGGAGCCCTTGAAATTGAATGGTATTCATGTGTACATGTACACGGTTTTAGGGAACAGGCCATTTTACAGTCCCTGAGAAGCCCCCTATGTACCTGCTGTATGCTTTCAACATTCACCTAGGAAACTGAGGCTTGGTCTCATGGGATCTTGGGATGCCCAGGTTTGGTGTTTATCCTCAGAGTTTACTGCTGGGAATAAAGGCTAGATAGAATAAGCTAGAAAGTGTCGAAGTACCTTAAAGGAAAGTTTGTTTCCTAGAGTGTGGAGCACAGAATCAGTTACATCAGAACTTCTGCAGGACTTCCCTGGTGGTGCAGTGGTTAAGAATCCGCCTGCCAGTGCAGGGGACACGGGTTCGAGCCCTGGTCCAGGAAGATCCCACATGCTGTGGAGCAGCCAAGCCTGTGTGCCACAACTACTGAGCCTGCACTCTAGAGCCTGCGAGCCACAACTACTGAGCCTGCGAGCCACAACTACTGAGCCCGCACACCACAACTACTGAAGCCTGCCTGCCTAGAGCCCGTGCTCCGCAAGGAGAAGCCACCGCAATGAGAAGCCCACGCACCTCAACGAAGAGTAACCCCCGCTCGCCGCAACTAGAGAAAGCCTGTGCGCAGCAATGAAGACCCAACGGAGCCAAAAATAAATAAATTAAAAAGAATCCCTGGAGGTGGGAACGGGATGCTTGTTTATATTTCGGATTCCTGGACCCTTTTCAGACTGAAGGGCCCAGAATGATTGCGGCCAAAGCCTCGGCACTGAGAGTGCGGCCACCACCATCGCCAACATGAGCCTCCTCAACAAGCCCAAGGTGAGATGACCCCGGAGGAGCTGCAGAAGCGGGAGGAGGAGGAGTTTAACACAGGGCCACTCTCCGTGCTCACCCAGTCGGTCAAGAACAACACCCAAGTGCTCATCAGCTGCCACAACAGCAAGAAGCTCCTGGGCCGTGTGAAGGCCTTCGACAGGCACTGCAACGTGGTGCTGGAGAACATGAAGGAGACGTGGACCGAAGTCCCCAAGAGTGGCAAGGGCAAGAAGAAGTCCAAGCCAGTCAACAAGGACCGCTACATCTCAAAACTGTTCCTGCGTGGGGACTCGGTCATTGTGGTCCTGCGGAACCCGCTCATTGCCGGCAAGTAGGGGACTCCTCCCTGCCGTCAGAACTTGCCCCCTCGTTTTGCGAAGACCTGCCCTTTGTGCTGGGAATAATAAAGTCATGTGTTTTTTCTAAAAAAAAAAAAAAAAAGCCTCAGCATTTTTAGCAAGCTGTCCAGGTGATTCTCACGCGTGATGAAGCAGTGCTACAGAAAGTGTAGTCCAGAGTCAAGGAGCATCAGCATGTTTGGACAAGTCTCAGACCTACGCTTGCAGCGACTGTGGGGGCAGGACCCAACAACCTGGGTTAAAACAAGTCCAGCAGGTGATCGTTTTGCAGACTGAAGTTTGAGAAGCACCAGTTTAGCCAGAGAGGGCCACAGCTGGATGAAATCAGGCATACAGGTGCAGGTCGATGGTCCCAGTGAGGAAGGAAGGGTGGTATCTGTGCTGCATCGTGCCCCAAGAGAAGCGGGACCAGAGGCCGGAAGTTCCCTGCAGGCTGGTTTCTAGGAACTGGTTGAACGCCTGTACCTGCGTGGTCCTGGGTGGGCTGATGTCGGGCTGGGAGTTGGTCGGCAGCGACAGTTCAGGAGTGCTCTTTCTGTATCACTCGCCTGGAAGAACACAAATGCCATGCTTTCCCGATCGGTGGATATAAAAGAAAGCTGAGAGAGAGTGCTAAGATGCTTGATGTTGGTCAGGATGGCAGGTCTCAGTAGGCTAGAGGGACGATGGGCAGAATGGAAGAGAGAAATTTAACAGGAATCAGCATCCCGTCTCCATTGTCCAGAACACCCAAGTGTTACTCATCGGGGAGGTGGGGGGGGAGGGGCGGAGCTACTGCCCTGTGCTCTCCAGTCACCCCTGGGGCCTTTGGTTCCCAAGAGAGCTCAGGAGAACGGAGTGGGTCGCAGACGCGAAGCTATTTCAGGCAGGAAATGGTGGGAGAAAAATGAGAAGACTGGAGGTGGTCTCTTGGGGAGAGGTGAAGATGGGGTCCTGGGGACATCGTCAGGGAACTCTGGGAATGAGCACCATCACCCTGTGAGCGGGCTGAGGCTGGCCTGCGGTCCTGCCCCAGGCCGGGAACCTTAGCAGTCCCTTCAGGTCCAAGTCCCACGGTATATTTATATAATAATGCCAACCCCAGGCTCAGAGCTGGGCAGCCTTGCACTGAATGGACCCTGTGTGAGTTATTCAAATCTTGGAAGAACAGCACGGCCTCAAGTGAGCTCAGAAATCCCCACCTGAATTGGGCCTTTCTTAAAGTTGTTTTTTTTAATTGGCATACATGCATGTGGCAGGAGATGCAAATATAAACAGTGAGCTTCATTTCTATTCCAGTTTTCCCCTCCAGAGGCAACAAGTGTTACCCAGTTTCTTGTTTAACATTCCAGGGATATGTGTGTGTGTGTGTGTGTGTGTGTGTGTGTGTGTGTGTGTGTGTGTGTGTGTGTGTGTGTGTGTGTGTGTGTGTGTGTATACAGCACTAAATTTGTACATTTTCTTTTTTTAAACGAAGTTAGCATACACACAGCACTACACCTCGATTAATAATGGCGATCGTTTCAAATCACCGCTTACAGAGCTGGCTATTTCTGAAAAAGCTGCGGAGTATCCCTGTGTGGATCTGCTTGATTTACTTAACCAGCCTCTCCCTGGTGCATATCTGGGGGCTCCTTCTTGCTGTTGTGGCAGGTGCCGCAGTTTAGTGTGTCTGGGAAACAGACTTCCAGAAGTAGAGCTTCTGAGTCAAAGCGTGTGTCATGTTTAATTTCTACTTCTCTATTTTTAACTGGCAAGTCAGCATATTAGTGAGGGTGAATATCTGTAGTTCCTTTTCTGTAATTGTTTGCATCATTTGAGTTTCTATAAAGGTTACTGGTCTTTTTCTTATCATAAAACATTTTTCCTAAATTTGTCACTTCCCTAGTCTTTATGTTGTTTTCATTACTTGTTTCTTACGCAGAAATTTAATTTCATCCTTGGGGATAAGGGCTACTTCTTATGCTTAAACTTGGTCTGGCTGAAGTTTTATCTTGGCCTATGGAACAGGGTAGGATCCAGCTTTTCTGTTTTGTTTTTCCATCCGACTGTGGATGGGCCTTTGGGCTCGTTCTCCTGGGAGGTGGTCTCCAGAGACAAAGGTGTCAGGAGCACAGCTGCAGCTCCCCCTGTTTTTCTGAGGGCCGGTTTCTCTTTCTTCCATCAGAAAGTTCCTGGCCCATCCATCATTTGCCTCCCCAGGGTATCTCCTCAACAATGACATCTGAGGGTTCAGGCAGATGGGTCAGACTGAAAGCACCACTAGGGACCTCAGTCACCCGTGACAGCGTGCTTGGGAAAGGGCCTTTGGCCCACACCGCAGGTCGCCAATTCTAGCTCTCTCCAAGGTCACTAGGCCATCATCCGGCCTCCCATTGCAGTCACCAGTGGGACCCACTGACCCAAACAAATTACCATGCCCACAGAGCTGAGAACCCAGACCCACCCCATGGGGACCGGTGGCACCTTGAGGAAGCCCTTCAGCTTCCTTGGAAACAGCATGCCTAGTTCGCCAGTGTAGCTGTGAAAGGCAACCAGAGTCTTGTAGGTGACTGACAGCGTCTAGAGCAGTGTTTCTCAAAGTGGGGTCCTTGGACTAGCACCTGGGAACTAGTTAGAAATGCAAATTCTGGTTCTACTGATTCAAACTCTGTGGGTGGAGCCCAGCAATGTGTTTAACAAGCCCTCCAGGTGGTTCTGATGCACACTGCAGTTTGAGAACTAGCTTGGGACCCAGCCTGGGAAGAGAGCAGCTAACCTAGGGTCAGCAGGTGTGATTGTTAAGGGGGCCCGTAGGTTTCCTCACTCTCACTGGTTGTTGGATGCCTCTCAAACGGCAGCAGCCACTGATTAGCAAGAGTAGGCAGGTTGCCTGACAGTGTGTGGTGTTACGGCAGATCTGTGTCCCTCCTGGGCAGTTCAACTAACATGAGACACGGCAGAGGGATCTGTACAGAGAGGGACTTTGTGAGAACAGATATCACACCATCACCAACAGGTAAGAGCTCTAGGTTCTGGCCTTTCTCCTTCCCTTACTACTGATCTGCAAGTCACTTACCTTTCTGAGCTCCATCTGCCCCATCTGTAGGGACAGGATTGTGCTCCCTCACTTGTCCTGATTCCGGATCCTGGATCAGATGAGCCCTCCTGAGGTCTCTCCTTGTTTCTAGGAATGATGATATGATACCCCGTTCCCTTGCCTGGGGAACCAGAGGTTGGAGAACAAAAACCGTAGTTTGGGGCAGAGCCAATTTGGAGGCCGCTGTGTATAGCTTGGGGTCTGTAGGTTGGGCACAGGGAGATAGGGGCTCTGGCTTTCCCTGTTGCTGGATGGATGGTGATAAAGAAGATACCGGCAAATAGACCTGGACCCCCTGAGAATGAGGTGGGAGAAGAGCTTCACACGTGCTGCATCCCTTGTCAGCAGAAGTGGGAATGGAGCTTGGGTGAAAGGGGTTTTCAGGGAAACTCACTGGTTCATGGGTGGTGAATCCTGTAATGCCCCCGGTTGCTGTTGCTGGCGGGGGCCCGGCAGGTACAGGGTGAGCTGGGCTGCCCACCATGGGTCAGGCCTGATGCAGCTCCTCCTGCAAGGGCCAGCTTGCGGCTGACACTGTTCTCCGGTAAGACTGGTGAGAGCCCCTGGCAGAGCCTGAACACACTTTCCTCTTTCCTTTCAGATCTAACCATGAGCTACCCAGGCTACCCCCCGCCCGCAGGCGGCTACCCGCCAGCTGCACCAGGTAAGAGGGTCTGGGGCAGGCGAGGGAGGGAACGCCCTCTCTGCTCAGGGCCCAGGAGTGGAGAGGGGGAGTGATGGTGTTTTCCAGTTATTTCCTTGCTCCCTTCGGACCCCCACAGTGCAGCCAGGCAGGGAAGGGGCTGGAGAAGAGCTTGGACCTTGGGGCCAGGCGAGGTCAGGGTTTGAAGCCACTTCTGGAAAGCCAGGACCAGGCCAGGCCCCGACCTCTTGCCGTATTAGCTGATAGCAGCAGACAAACGTGTACCGTTCTCTGAGACTCAATTTTCTCCTTTGCAAATGGCTTCAAGCACCTCCATCCCTGGGCTGGCCCAGACAAGAACACGGTAGCCAGGTAAAGCCTCTGGCACAGTGTCCTCTGGAGCGCTGCTAGGTGACGACTGCCCATTGTCGCTTCTCTCAAGGTGTGTGGTTTCCCAGCAGCAGGGCCCCTGCAGAGGGAGGAAGTGGAGGCAGTTGCTAAGGGTCAGACGTTACTGCTGCAGCTGCTCCTGTGGCCCGATAGCAGGGAGGCTGCGCCAGCTGGTCAGGCACCCATGTCCTACCACTGCCACCTCTGTCATCACCTGAGCAGCAAGAGAGGGAGCAGGCGGGCGATTCCGGGAGAGCTCCGTCCTGAGTATCCCGGAGCCCTGGGGCTGGAAAGCCAAACACGGGGCCCTCAGGGCCTTTTCGCTGTCATGGACAGGGCTGCATCTAACAGGCCAACAGCCCGCAGGATGATGCTAGCTGCCTAGCTGCCGTGCTGCTTGTCATGGTGACAGCTATAACATATGAATGCTCGCCGGGCTCCCAGCTAAGCCCTGCCCAGCATTAACTCTCTTAATCCTCACAGCAATTTGAGGCAAACACCAATTATCCCCACTTCACCTGAGGAAACTGAGCCAGGGTGGTTGAGTGCCTTGCCCCGGGGCACATACCCGGTCCCGATGGTTTCAGAGTTGGGGGTCTTTACTGCTGTTCCCCTGTTGTCCCCTGACAAGGACAGGTGTCTGTTTTCCATAACCGAGCCCTGTCTCCCTCCATCCTGTCATCCTGCCTCTCCCTGCCCCTTACAGACTTGTGATGACAGCACACAGCCAGATTGGCAGGACACCCCACCCCGACGCCCACCCGCCTCCACCATGGTTCTCCATCACTGTGGACTCTCAGTGATCCCTGAGCTTGCCGCTGCCCTGGGCTTGGCACAGTGTACCCGAGTGACCTGTCTTTATGTCTATACTCCCACTCCATAGGGGTGAGCCCAGGAGGGCAGGTCTGCCCTTGGCCCTCCTACCTTAATACCCACAGAGTGTCTTGGGAGTGTTTGCTGAACACCGAATTGAAGGTTCCCTCCTCCCTTCCTCTGGCAGCGGGATCTGGCTAGACTTTGTTGCCCGAGTGTTTGCCGTGTGGTCTATATAGGACTGTCCGCGGCTCTGCTTGGCTTCCCCTCCGACCACCTGGGAGCTTGATGTCTCTGCCTTGTCCTGCTGGGGAGCCGCAGGGGTGCTGACAGGCCTGGTGTTGCTTTCAGGTGGCGGTGCCTGGGGAGGTGCTGGCTACCCACCACCCATCATGCCCCCCATCGGGCTGGATAACGTGGCCACCTACGCAGGGCAGTTCAACCAGGACTACCTCTCGGGAATGGTGAGTCCAGCCCTCCTGCTGGGCTGCCCCGGGGGCCACACCGGCGTGGCCAGAGGGAGAAAGGCTGCTGGCTTCCGTGGTGTCGGGGGGTGGTGTGTGCACGTGCGTGTGTATCTGTGGGCACCGAGGGTGTTGAGCTATATCTTGGGACATGACGGTTTCCATCGGGGCTCTCACCGGCTCACTGTCCCTCTCTGCATCTTGATTTTCCCGTCTGTAAAATGAGCGGTGGGGGAATGCATTGGGCCACATGGTCTTCCAGGTCCCTTTCAGCTCTGGGGGATTGGGTAGGGGTGGGGCCTTCGTGGAGTAAGCATCGAGCACCTTCTGCATGAGCTCAGCGTAGAGATAGAGGGGTGAGGGAGTGCCCCTGTGTGTGCACGCATGTGCCCTGTGCAGGTGGCCACACGCGTGCGGGGGCTGCTGGTACACGTGGATGACTCTCCTGGTTGGGCCTGGCAGCAGGTGCCTGGCAGCACGGACGCACGTGCTACTTTTGTTGATTTGCTTGTAAAGTAGCATATTTTATCCTCTAAAAACACATGTGTGCTCAGTGTAAGCGGTGTAGCCACTCCACAGTCTAATTTGTGCCCGGCCCATTCTAGGCGCTGGAGACAGAAAAATCCCAGCCTGGGAGTACTTACCATCCACTGGGAAGGGACAGGCAGTAGCATAAGGAAACGGTGTGGTGTTAGAGCAAGTGTGGGTTCTTTGGGCACAGGGCAGGTAAAGGGGGTCAGCAGTGCAGGTAGAGGGCGTGTAGCACAAGGTGGGTGGGCAAGGTGGGCCTTGCTGAGAAGCTGGTGGTGCTCGGACTTGGCTTGAGCTGAGTGTGGCTCCTGGGTGCCCGCTGCAGGGCTCAGGGTGGGGAAGGGCAGATGGACGGAGTATGGCTGTGCCCCTCAGGGGCTGTTAGTCTAAGGTTCTTGCTTCGTGGACTTTCAGGCTGCCAACATGTCCGGGACGTTCGGAGGAGCCAACGTGCCAAACCTGTACCCGGGGGCCCCTGGGGGCGGTTACCCTCCCGTCCCCCCGGGGGGTTTTGGGCATTCCCCTTCCGCCCAGCAGCCTGTTCCTCCATATGGAATGTACCCGCCCCCTGGAGGAAACCCACCCTCTGGGATGCCCTCGTATCCGCAATACCCAGGGGCCCCTGTGTCAGGCCAGCCCATGCCGCCCCCTGGGCAGCAGCCCTCGGGGGCCTTCCCTGGACAGCCACCCATGACCTACCCTGGGCAGTCGCCAATGCCACCTCCGGGACAGCAGCCGGTGCCAAGCTACCCAGGGTACACTGGGTCCGGGACCGTCACCCCTGCTGTGCCCCCAGCCCAGGTGAGTGCCAACTTTGTGCTACTCTCTGTCCAGGCCTGGCTCCGAGGGCCTGAGACATGTGGCCCAGTGTCCTCTGCCAGCAGGGCTGGGGACCGTGCAGGGGACAGGGGAGGACTAGGTCCTCCAGCTCTAACTTGTAGTTTTCAGCGTCACTTCCTCACAGACTCCCCATCCCCTGTTTGTGCGCCTGAGGACCTAGGGAGCTACTGTCTTCGTCCCAGCTTGTTAGATGGTCCCTGTGGGAGCTGGGTCTGAATGCCTCCGGGTACTCTTCATTCGTCTGGTGTTATTTACGGCCTGGGTTTTGTAAGAACTGGTCTCAAGGCCTTTGCCCAATGGCTCTTAGTTTTCAATCCCCCGGATGTGCCCTCCCAGACTAGCTTCAGAGGATTCTTAAAACCAGCTCCTTTGGGTAGGGAAGATTGTTGGCAGTTCTTTCAGGGCTGCTCTTGGCTCGTTTTGGAGAGCAGTTCATGTTTGCAGAGCCTAGAATTCATTGTCATGGTTACACAGCGAAACCAGCCAAGCACAGGGCTAGTGGTATGTGGTTGACTACTATTTTTAGTCAGAGGGTCCCTTCCCCTCCCTCCCTCACACCCACACGTCCCCCTACCCCTGCCCTGCTCTGCAGCCTCCCTCTCTGTCTTCCCCCTTATTCTTTTCTCTCAGCTTGTCTCCTTACCTCTGTTAAAACCAGTTTGTACTAGACAATCCACCGAGGGAGAGTTCCGGCAGGAAAAATCAAGTTTGCTTGGAGTGTGGCTGTCATGTCAGGAAGGAGCCCAGCAGGCAGGCGGGTCGTAGAGTCCGGAAAACAGTGCCGGGAAATGAGAACTAGTCTGAGAGGTAGCTGGGCTGCATGTCCCATCGTGAAGGCTGGACACCTGCATCACAGAGGGAACACCTGTTTCTCGTGTGCACAAAGGTGGACTAAGCAGGCCCGCTAGGGAAGCCCTGATGTGTGCTGTGGTGCTGAGGCCTTGAGGAGAGGCCGCACCCCTGTTCCCGAGGCCTCCCCTTCATCAAGAGCCCGGGCCCAGGCCTGGAGGACCCAGGCATAGGGTAGATTTTCAGCATCAGGACTCAGTTCTAGGTGGGCTCCTAGCCACGGGAGCCAGGCAGACGTTTCAGTGCCAGGACAGGTAATGGTCACGTTAGGCCGACTCAATGTCGAGTCCCCTGTGCTGTTGATTGCAGGCTCCTTCAGGTACCCCAAGTTTTAGAGGAAAGGTCATTTCCAGAGTCTGGGGCAGGTAGTCTCACATCTGGGGGATATAGCATTCTTGCTGTCTGTCTGTCTGAGCAGTTTGGAAACCGAGGCACCATCACAGATGCTCCTGGGTTTGACCCCCTGCGAGACGCCGAGGTCCTGCGGAAGGCCATGAAGGGCTTTGGTGAGAGACCCCAGGTGGTGCGAGTCCTATCACCCCCGACTCCCTAGGCAGTTACACAGTGGCTCTGTGGGCTGGGGTCGCTGGGTGGAGGCAGCCTGGCCCCAGTGGTGGAGGAAGAGAAGGTGGATATGGGGGTGCAGTTGGGATGCCCAGGAGAATTGGAAGACCCAGGCCAGGAAAGTCTGTAGCCGCAGAGCATCCCCACAACCCCCAGCCCTGCCCACTCCCACCTCTCCTTCCTCCAGGGACTGATGAGCAGGCCATCACTGACTGCCTGGGGAGTCGCTCCAACAAGCAGCGGCAGCAGATCCTCCTGTCCTTCAAGACAGCTTATGGGAAGGTGAGTGTTGGCGAGATGGCGGGGTGGCGGGGGGGTCCCTCCTGACTTAAGGCATATCCTCTAGCACAGCCCTACTCCTGCTTTTCCTTGGGGCCTAGTGGGTCTAGATCTCCTGGACAAACCATAAGGCACATTAGGGCATTTCCTGCTGTCTCTCAGCTGATGGCATCTTCTAGAAGCAAAGGATGCTCTGAAGGAGAAATTCCAGAGTCCACAGGGTACTGAGGTTTGATGAGAGGCGCCCAGGAATCTGGGCTCCAGTCTGGCTGTGCACGACTCACCAAGACCATGGGCAAGTTATTTCCCTTCGAAGGAAGAGGCTTTAAGTACTGAACAAATGCACGGGGGCCGTATTTTGATTCTGGGGGCTTTCAGATCTTTAGGTAGGTAACCACTGGGTACATGTAGGCTAGTGTTCTGGCCCGGTGCCTCTCCTACTTGAATGGCCATGAGTCCCCTCGGAATCTGGTTTGAATGCAAGCTCTGATTTTGCAGGTCTGGCTGGGGCCTGAGGTTTGGCTCTTCTGCAGATGCTGCTGGTCCCTGGATCTGGGATATTGTCCCTATTGGTCACCTCCTGTGGATTCTGAAAATAGGTTTTGTTTGTTTGTCTGAATGTCCAATCAGGATTTGATCAAAGATCTGAAATCTGAACTGTCAGGAAACTTTGAGAAGACAGTCTTGGCCCTGATGAAGACCCCGGTCCTCTTTGATGCTTATGAGATAAAGGAAGCCATCAAGGTGTGTATGGGTGTGGGTGTGTGTGTGTGTGTGTGTGTGTGTGTGTGTGTACCCGTGTGGGCTGTCCCGGGAAAGGCCTGGGTCACGTGGTGTGTCTTCGCTCACTTATTAGCTACGGTTGTCAGCGCGGCTCCTGGGCCCTCCCGGTTGGAGTCCAAATGCTGTAGGAAGGGGAACTTCTGGTGGCTCCCCCAAGAGGCAAATGAGGCGTCATTCGTCATCAGGGAGCATCTAAGTCTCTCCACCTTAAAAACACGGTGGGGGCTGGGGAGCTGGGGTTGCAGAGGGAGCTAGTGATGCAGTGATAAGAGTGGGAGGTGTGGATTGTATCCTCATTCATTAGGACTCTGTTGTTAGCAGATAACAGAAACTGCACTTGAGGAGCTTAAGCGGAACAGCAGCCTGGCTTGGCGAGGGCCAGGGCCGGGCAGACTTTCTCTCTCATCTCTGCTGCTTCTTGAGTGTCTGCTTCATTCTTCCATCTGCTTCTGTGCCTCTCCTTCCTTAGCACAGCATCCCTGTCGACCCCTCTCCATGTACCTGTCAGAGATCCAGCTACAGAAGAGGCCAGCTGTCCCTTGGTTCAAATTCCAAATGGGGGCAGGTTCTGATGGGCTTCGCTTGGGTTTAGTATCCCCCTAGTTCAATCAGTTATGACCAAGCGGAGGGTCCTGCACGTTTTGTACAGTCCTGTGGCTCCCAAGACCCCCAGCCGGTGTCCTGTGGATGGGGAGGAGCCACACCCACAGACAGGGGAGCCCTTGTGAACTGAGCAGGTGCCGCAGAACGAATCTAACATTCCTCAGGGGCCTGATAGGCACAGTGACTTTTCTTGCCCCCACGAAGATGTTACCTGAAACTGGGTTCGCCTTTTTGTGGCTGTCAAGAGACCCAGCCAAGCCAAAGAGCGAGGCAAGGAAAGATTTATTACTTGCAGCAAGTAAGAACATTGGGGATCTTTCCCAAAGCCGTATCTCCCGGAACTGCAAAACTGGGGAAGTTTTAAGCTAAAGGCACATACATATTCATGAAGGGGCACAGAGTCCAAACTTGAAAAGGCCAACCTCTTCATCCCTTAGGTTCCAGTTGATTTGGTGGTTGAGTGCCCAAGGGGGTTTAAATTCTGCCAACAGCTCAAGAAAGTGCTTCAGGCTAGTTTTTACCATTGAAACAGAGCTGGGAGTCTTTACATCTGATTTGTTGTCTTTCCTATTGTTCTTTTGTTCCTTTAAGGGCAAGTACTGTGGCCAGGCTTAGATCACAAGATAGCTTAGGCTAAAAATGGTTTCTCTTATGTCAAGAAAGCCATTCCTGGTTCTCTTGCTCTGGGGACACCCTACTCTGTCTGCCTGCAATATCACTTCCATTTTATGGTCAAGGAACCTGAGGCGCAGAGAGGAGAAGTGACATGCCCAAGGTCACACAGCTAGTGACCAGCAGAACCAAGATTCAACCTGACACAGAAACCAGGCTACTGACCCTGTCCTCTGCCTCCTCACTGTCCCTGACTCGCTCATCTCTTCCATCCTCGATGTTGTTGCCTTCTCCTAGGTGTCTCCAGATGCTCCACGGTCCACTCTAGGACTCACGTTTTCCCACATGTCATGCTCTCGCTTTAAACCCATTTTCTCAGTTGCTTCTCATCTCATTCATGGGCTGAACTTGGAATAAAACAGATCCAGGTCCACCTCTCAACCCCACCATTTACTGTGTAGCCTTGGACAGGTTACTACACTTCTCTAATTCTCAGTGTCCTGGCGGGTGGAATGGGGATGTTCCTTCCCATGATCTCTACTTATCACCGTGTTGCTGTCATTACTGGTACTTTCCTGGGACTGCAGAGGGGAGGCTGGCTGCTTCAGGCCCGGGCCGCAGCAGCAGCACGATGGGCGAGTCTGTGTCTGTGGCCTCTGTCTCTGGGGTTTGTGCCCCGGGGGATCCTGAGTGCCAGGGAGGAGGCTGGAACAAGCCTGTGCTTTGTTGTGCTCTCTGCCTCCCAGGGGGCAGGCACTGATGAAGCCTGCCTGATCGAGATCCTGGCCTCCCGCAGCAATGAGCACATCCGGGAATTGAACAGAGTCTACAAGACAGGTTAGGCTGGCCCCGGGCCCTCTGCCCCTTGCAGAACCCTGTGCTTTTAGGGCCTTGGCCACACCCTCTCCCAGGGCCTCTCTTCCTTCCTGGCCTCCTTATCTCCTGCCACCCCTAACACACTGGGATTCCCTCCCAGACCCAGGCCTGCCTGCTGTTTACACTGGAGCAGGTGACTGAGGTAAGAGGGCGCTGGGGTAAACCTCCTGGGCGAGGTTGGGGCCAGGTCAGCCCGGAAGTCGCAGCCCCTCCTGATCTCCGGTTGTTTGTTCCTGGGGGCCACGTGAGCCACCTGTCTCCTCATGCCAGAACCCACTGTTAACTGTGTGCAGTGCGCAGCTTGGTCCACTGGGCTACAGGGCAGCCCTTTCCTGTGTCTCCCTTTTAGAATTCAAAAAGACCCTGGAGGAGGCCATTCGGAGCGACACGTCAGGGCACTTCCAGCGGCTCCTCATCTCTCTCTCTCAGGTACCTTTCCCAGGGCAGAGATCGGGCCCACAGCAGGGAGAGGTGGATCTCTGGGCCATGGGGAGGAGGAACAGGGAGGGAGGGGTGCGGCTCCAAGGAGTGACCTTGACCTCACAGCCTGCTTCCTTTCAGGGAAACCGGGATGAAAGCACAAACGTGGACATGACGCTCGTCCAGAGAGATGTGCAAGTGAGTGTGGTGGCCGCTCACCTGGCTTCCTGAGCAGGGGAGTGTCTTCCACTTTCTTGTGTCACAAGGGAGGGGTTCTGGGATTGAAAGAGCAACAGATAAGGAGTGGATTCCAGATGCTGTGAGTTTTTCAGGGGAACAGTCTCTGGCTGTTTCCTCTCTTGGTTCAGGAGTCCGAGTGCCTCTCCAGAGGAGTTTGGGTTTCCCACTAATGAATTCAGACCATAGCAGTTCTGGCTGGAGAGAGCCCTGGCTTCCTGGTGGGATGGAGCTGGCTGTGCCTCTCCCCACCTCACTGCTCCCGCCCCCCAGGGCGCTGCATTCACCAGGAGCTGCCAGTAGGCTCCTTGTCTCTGTCATATGTCAGAGGACTTCCGTAGTGCCCTCTTGTAAGGGCTGGAAGAGAACCACTCTTCTGGTCTGGCCCATTTGCTTTCCAGGTAAGGACACTGAGGTCCAGAGAGGTTGAGCATTGTGTCCAGAGAAACCTGGAGGCAGAGTCTGGGCAAAGGCTCACTGTCTGTGCCCAGACGGTGCCTGCCTCTGCCCTGGTCCCAGACCTCTCACTTAACGTCTCCCTGGCTTGGGACACCCATTCCTATAACTGGACTCAGGGCTGGATATCCCCAGAGTCCTGGGCTCCAGCTCTTGCCCCAGTGGGGATCTTCCGGTTTCTGTTTCCTGTCCAGGCCTTTTCCCAGCTGAGGCAGAAGTTGCCTCGGTTGCAGGGTCTCGTGCCTACTGCTCTGCCTTCCTAGGTCTGGACCTGCTCGGCTTCACCTCGACCTGTGGGGTCTCTGAGCCCCTGATGGCCACCTTCTGCCCTCAAGTATCAGTGCCTTTAGGTCCAAGAGCTGCTATCTGAGGCCTGGAAGGCACTTTTGAGCCATCTGGTACAAGGGTTGCAAATTGGCAAATAGATTGGGCTCAAACCTTCAAAAACCGAACAGGAAAGTGCAGATTCTCCCCATTTGCAAACATAACAGTGTATGCAGTGAAACGGCAGGCAAGCACCTGTCACATAAAATCCCACATCCATAACTGCGATCTATCAGTTGTTGTTATAATTATTGTCTCATGTGTTCCCGCTTATAGATAGGGAAACTGCTTTTAAAGATTGAGAAATTTCACGTAGATATCTGGGTTTCTGGTTCCTCATGAAAATTGGATCAGGCAGCTGTGAGCCTTGTTCCTCTGTCATGTACTCGGCTGAGAAGTAACTGCCTCTCTGCATGGTCCCCGCGGTCCCCACCACTCTGGCCTTACAGCTGGCCTGATTCCTGCATTTAAGTTACCCAGCTGGCCCCTTTGGGCTTTCAGGTTTGTGACCCCGAATCTAATCCAACTTTGCGTTTTAGAGATGAGGAAACTGAAGTTCAGAGAGGGCCGGTAGCCTGCCTAGAGTCCCGTGGCAAGTGGGTGGAAGAGCTAGGTCTCAAGCCCATGTTTTCCTCTGTGCTGCTGCTCCCTTGTTGGGTTAAAGCTGCTCCTTGCCTGTCCTGGGCCCCAGCGGCCTTGGCTCTCCTGGCTTAGTGAGAGGATGTGTGGATGGTATCTACTTCAGCACAGTGAATGGGGCTCAGCTGGGGCCCTGCCCCCCTTTCCCTCCCCTCTGGGCTTGTAGGGCTTGGAGACTCTGCCCAGCTCTCCTCCGTGACCTGGGCCTGGAGTCTGGGGTGAGGTCTGCATTGCATGTCTATCTGTCCCTCTTCTGTCCAGGAGCTCTATGCAGCTGGAGAGAATCGCCTCGGAACAGATGAGTCCAAGTTCAATGCAGTTCTGTGCTCCCGGAGCCGGGCCCACCTGGTGGCAGGTAAGGCAGTCCCGGCCTCCCTGCAGCCAGGTAATGAGGTCAGATGAGGTATGGCAGGAAACAGCTTGCAGGAACACTTAGCAGTTCCGCTCTGCATGGGCCTTTCACTTCCTTGAAAGAGCCCCCTGGTGGAGATTTAAAAGATATTATCAGCGGGTTTCCTGAGTCTGCAAGCATCCCGTTCTGCAGGAAAGCAAGGGAGGAGGTTAGAGAAATGGGAGCCTCCTGTTGGCTGGTCTCTTTATCTGCTATAATGTGGAACATTAGAGTTGAGAGAGCCTTCAAGAGCACCTGACCCAGTGGTTTCCAAAGTGTGGCATAAAAAATTAATAGTACTAAGTAACACTTATTTACTCTTTCCTTCAACAAATATAAACTGAGCTCCTGCCACGTGCCAGGTCATGGAGTAGGTGTAGGGAACGGCACTGCAGAATCTCTGTTCTCAGGGGGTCCACCTTGTTTGGGGAGCCTGGCAGTAAACAAAAATCAAATACAATCTGTACCAGTTGGTAAATCTTTAGAGAAGAATAAGTTCGAAACTAGGATAGGAAGTGATAAAGGTGTCGGAGGGTGCTGGGGGCATTCCTCACTGGGGTAATGACATTTGAGTTAAAAACATGAAGGGGGCTTCCCTGGTGGTGCAGTGGTTGAGAGTCCGCCTGCCGATGCAGGGCACACGGGTTTGTGCCCCAGTCCGGGAGGATCCCACATGTCATGAAGCGTCTGGGCCCGTGAGCCATGGCCGCTGAGCCTGTGCGTCCAGAGCCTGTGCTCCTCAACGGGAGAGGCCACAACAGTGAGAGGCCTGCGTACAGCAAAAAAAACCAAAACATGGAGGAGTTGCAGGTGCACAGGCCCTGAGCATGGGGTTCCCAGTGCAACCGAGAAACAGTAAAGGGGGCTGGTGAGGTGGAGTAGATGGAGTGAGTGCGCATAGGAGGAGGTGAGGTCAGAGACGGTAGGAAGCCCTGATGACAATTGCATGGACTTAGGTGTTTACCCTGAATAAAACAGGAGGCCGTTGGAGGGCTCTGAGTGAAGGAGAGATGTGATTTGACTTAGGTTCTGTGAGTGTCCTGGCTGTTGTGTTGAGAAGAGAGAAGGGATCAATGGCAGAGCAGGAAGCCAGTTAGGAGGCTGCCGCAGTAACTCCAGGGGAGAAGTGACAGTGGCCGGGACCAGCTGGCAGGGGCAGGTAGCAAGAAGTGCTCAGATTCTGGCCCTGTTTGCCAATGAACTGGACGTGGAGTGTGAGAGAGAGAAAGGAGTCAGGGATGACACGGGGTTTGTTCCTGCTGAGTCAGTGGAAGAGGGGAGGGGGCCCTCGACCAAGACTGGGAAGCTGTGCGTGGAGTAGGCTTTAGGAGGGAAGGAAGTCAGGAGCCTTGAGCCACAGATACCGTGTAGGCAACGGGTATGCGAGGCCAGAGGCCAGGAGAGGTCTGGGCTAGAGATGGCAGTTTGGGAACTATGAGTGGGTCGAAGGAGTTTGAGGCTCTGGGACTGCAAGAGGTCCCTTCAGAGGGAGACGGGAGGGAGACCAAGCAGTCTGAGGACAGGGCCCTGGCCATTGCAGGAGAATTAGAAGGGGCGCCCAAAGAAAGGGGCATCCTGGAAACCAGCAGTGTCAGCGGCGAATATGAGAGGGCAGGTGAGGACAGAGAACGATGACCACACTTAGCAGCGTGGGTGGGTGAAATCGCCGCACCCACTCTGTGCAGGCACTGAGTCTTTAATACATGCGAATAGGGGCCATTCTCCTGTTTTGCAGATGAGGAAGCTGGCAAAGGGCAGTTGGGGAAGTCAGCTACCCAGGTGGTAACGTGGCAGAGCTGGGGTTTGCACTCAGGCCGCCTGCCTCCAGAGCACACTTTTTAACCTCTGCCCTATTCTGTACTGGAGCGCGAGCGAGCATATGCTCATCTTAATCGTTGCTTATTTTAATGAGTATGGAATATGTCTGTAGCACATCAAACCCCCGCTTTCACAAATGTTATTAGTCAGGGGGAAAGAGGAGCTGATCGGAAGAAAGTAGTAAGTAATGAAGTTGGATACAGATGTAGCAGAAATCATGATACTGATATGCAAATCACAGCAGTTTGGAGAGCACAGATAGAAACTGAGCCCTGGCTGGGGAAGAGGAGGTTTATATCCTGGGGCAGAGCTCAAATTAGGACGCAGGTCTCCATGGCATCACCTGCCTCTCTCGGAACCCACAGCCCACACTTCCTGTGGGTGCTCGGCCCATCCCAGGGTAAGCGGGGGCACTGGATGGGCGTTCGCTCGCTGTCAGACTGGGAAAGATTGGCACATAGAATGACGGAGCAGGGCTGGGGCTGGAGGTGCGGGGATCTGGGAAGAGACTATCGGTGTCAGGGCTCCTGGACCGGGGATTGAGGTGTCATGGGTGAGCAGTGGCGAGGGCAGTGCTGGTAAGGGGACGGTGAGCAGTCCTGGGGGGGGGCGGTGCACTCTCCCTGGGGCAAAGAACTGGCCAACTTGAGAGCTGAGCAGGTGTGGTCACTGGGGCCGCCCAGGGCGCCGGGAGCAGAGGGCGAGAGGTGGGCTCTGGGAAGGGGCAGAGGCCTCCTCACCACGTGTCCGTACAAGTCAGGTAGGGCTGCCGTAATAAAATACCACAGGCTGTGTGGCTTAAACAACAGAAATCTATCTTCTCATAGTTCTCATAGTTCTCATAGTTCTCATAGTTTCTCATAGTTCTGGAGGCTGGAAGTCCAAGATGAAGGTGCTGGCAGCGATGGTTTCTCCTGAGGCCGCTCCTCTTGGCTTGCAGACGGCCCCCTCCTTGCTGTGTCCGCGTGTGATCTTTCCTCTGTGTTTGCAGCCCTGGTGTTTTCTTGTGTGTCTCAATCTCCTTTTCTTATAAAGATACCAATCAGATTGGATTTGGACCCACGCTAAGGGCCTCATTTTAACTTAATTACCTCTTTAAGACTATCTCCAAGTACAGTTAAATTCTGAAGTCCTAGGAGCTAGGACTTCAACAAAGGAATTGGGGGGGCACAGGATTCAGTCCATAACATGTCCCTCTGTCTTGCCCCTAGTTTTCAACGAATATCAGCGAATGACAGGCCGTGACATTGAGAAGAGCATCTGCCGGGAGATGTCCGGGGACCTGGAGCAGGGCATGCTGGCCGTGGGTGGGTATCTTGGCCTGCCCGCTGCGGGGCTGTCGTGTGTGGTGAGTTTTCAGGGTGCTCACCCAGCCTCCGGCTGAGGAAGATCATAGTGAAAGGGCCCAAGATTGCTAAATCCAGTTGCCTACGCGGTGGGAAGTCAGGCTGCTTCTTGGTTGCTGCGTAGTCGTGCCTCTGGAGGCGTCTTGTTTATATTTCAAGCCCAGCCCTGGGGGAGGGAGCTGCAGTGCGGGCACTAGTGGGAACGTGACCAACTGTTCTCCCGGAGGAAGATGATGCATATCCTGCCAAGTTTCCTCTAAAAATACATCCCTGCAGGCAGTTGTCAGATGTTTGTGATGGAAACACGTGGAAAGATTTTTTTACTTGCAGCAGCAAAACAGGCCCTGGGCAAGGAAAGCTGGCGTAGCTCCCAGGACACTGGTGTACTTCCTGCAGTGCCTGTGTCATGTCCTCCAGAGCAGGGCCTGATGGGCTCCAGGTCCGTCCTACCCCCTCCCCCAACCCTGGGGTTGGCCCCTCTTTATACCCACTTGGGAACATCACGGTTTGCCCTTCTTCTGTTTTGCTTTTCTTGGAGCTTTCTGGATGGGACGGATTTCCCTGTGTACCCCATGGTAGGTATCGTGGCCTGAGAACCCTAGTTAGATGTTCGTTCTGCTCGGCCATCCTTTTCCACGAGGGTCATGGCATCTCCAGCCTGTCCTCTCCTGCCTGAGCAGCAACATGGTTCCGCACACCATTCACGTTCCTTCCCTGCACAGCTTCCTGCATCACATTGGTTGTCAGGAAATGTGTTGGGTTGGTGTCCAGGCTCTGCATGTCTCTGTTCCAAAGGGCTGGAGCCAGGATTGTAGGATAATTGAGCCTAGAGGAGATGAGGGGAGAGGAAGGTGGATGCAGCGGTGTGTTTGATTGACATCTGGCCTCCTGAGAGGATGCTGTGTGCGTCATGTCCCCCTGGACTGAGTTTTCTGCAGATCGAGTTATGCCGTGTTTCTCTCTTCTAGTGAAATGTCTTAAGAATACCCCAGCCTTCTTTGCTGAAAGGCTCAACAGGGCCATGAGGGTAGGTAACCCCCAGGTGCAGGGTCTGGGTGGGGGGTGTCTCAGCCCACTCGTGACTGGGACCTTGCTCGGGGGGGAGGCATGAGGAGGGCCACCCTTCAGCCAAGAGGGCAGAGGGCTCAGGGGCGGGGAAGGGACCAGGGCCCAGGGAAGGTGGGGAAGTGGACGGTGAGGAGGCCCGTTGCTCACACCCCTGGGCCCACTCTCTTTAGGGAGCAGGAACCAAGGACCGGACCCTGATCCGCATCATGGTGTCTCGCAGCGAGATCGACCTCCTGGACATCAGAGCAGAGTATAAGCGGCTGTACGGCAAGTCCCTGTACCACGACATCACGGTACGGGCCTCTGGGGGCTGTCTGGGCTGCCTCTTGGCGTCCTGCTCACCCTCGGACCTCCCTGGCCACTCCCACCGTCCCCTTTACTCTCCCTCCTCGGAGCTCTCGCGGGCTCGGCTTCAGCCAAGTATGGGCATCTTGTTTATGGTCCTCGTACTTGCCCTCTTCAGTTTTCACTTGTTCATCTGGTTGTACAACAGCAGGGTGTCAGCTCCTGACGGCAGGGTGCCTCTTGACCCTGCTGTTGCCCCTCTCTGTGTCCCAGCATCCAGCACATCTGCTGTTCAGTAAACAGTTGTGGGAGGGAGGGTCCAAAATTGGCATCAGAGAACACAGGACCTCCCCCACCTGGTGCCTGGCCTTCAGAATCCAGCCGCCCTGTGGGTCTGTGATCCATCAGTGAGAAATCAAGCCCCGAGCCCCCGGAGGGTGAGCGGCTCTAGCTCCCTGATGAGTCCCCTCCCTCAGCTCTGTGGTGGAGGCAGCACAGGAAGGCAGTTCACAGGGAGGGCTCGGGGGTCACACTGCTTGGGGTCCAGCTCTGGCTTTTCTACTTGCTCACTGTGTGATCTCAAGCAGCTTGCTTAAACCTCTCTGAACCCCAGTTCCATCATTGTTAAGAGGAGGATAATAATAGTACCCCCCGCCCAGGACTGTTGCATCTTAAAGGAGGTGGTCCACGTGAAGCATGTTGTGTGACACATGTACGTGTCTGATAGACACTAGCTCCTGTTTTATCACTGTGCCAGAGCCAGTCTGATAAAATTGATTCCTGTCGTGGCAGGGGTCAGGGGGTCTGACACTTAATTTCTGAACTCACATGAACCTTGAAATTGAAGTCACCACGCCCAGGTCCTGATTTCAGACTCACTAACGTTTGATGTTGGGCATGTCACTGAGAGAGGCTTCTCTCTCTTTTCTTGGATATAAAAGCAATGCTGTTGATAGCAGAGAATTAGTAATTATTCACAAAGTATCTTGTGTGTGCCAGTAGGTTGTGGGCACCGAACAGGCCTTGCCCTCAAGGAAGGAAACGATGGTTAGGAAATGATGAGAAATTAGCTAAGTGTGGCCTTACTGCTAATGTAAGTGCAGTGGACTCAGATAGAGGGGATATCAGTGTGAACTGGGATGCCCAAATAATAACAGTCCCCTTCACTGGACAGTCGTATCATAGTAGATTACACTTCCTGTACAGGACACAGTAGTGCATTATGGTATAATCCCAACTTAGTGCAACAAAAATGCACTGGGCAAAGGCCACTGGTAGTTAGCCCTGGGTAGGGGGGGTTTTGGCTATTTAAAATTTTTTTGTATTTGTTTTCCAAATTCTGACTTTGATCATTCGGGTGAGTACAGCTTTCTATTTTTTTTTTTTTTTTTTTGCGGTACGCAGGCCTCTCACTGTTGTGGCCTCTCCTGTTGCGGAGCACAGGCTCTGAACACGCAGGCTCAGCGGCCATGGCTCACAGGCCCAGCCGCTCCGCGGCATGCGGGATCCTCCCGGACCGGGGCACGAACCTGCGTCCCCTGCATCGGGAGGCAGACCCCCAACCACTGCGCCACCAGGGAAGCCCCCAGCTTTCTCTTTTTTAATGGGAGGGCTCAGGAGGCTGAACTGCGTTGGCAAAGGTCTGTGCCACCTGCAAGGCCAGCGTGTGAGCCTCTCACCTGCTCTGGCACCAGCACGGTGGGGAATTTCCTAGGATGGGGCTGCCTCTCTGTAAGGGCACCTGGGGCAGAAGAAAATTAGGAGCCAGGAAGCCAGAACTGGCCGAGCCTCGCTTAACTGATGCCTTACATGTTTCTGTGACCAGGGAGACACTTCTGGGGACTACCGGAAGATACTGCTGAAGATCTGTGGTGGCAACGACTGAGTGGTGACTGGTGGGTCACTTCTGTCCACCTGCTGGCAACAGCGATGCCAGGAAAAGGCCAAAAGAATGTTTGTCTATTTCTAACAAATCCACAAAAAACCCCTTGGTGTCCCAGCGCAGACCGTCCGTAGAACCTTGGCCCCGTCCCCCGCCTGCCCTCCTGATCCGTGTCTTGTGCTCGTGCTGAGGGACCTGGGTTGGTCTTGAACTCTCTCAGGATACCTCCTCCCCACCCCCACTCCTCACAGCCTCTTGCAGCTAAAGGAGACGTTTTGTTTCCTGACTCATGCAGTCATTCCCCTTTGCTTGTGGCTTAAACTCCTGACTTCGTTTTAGTCATATAATGTTGTATGTTTATTTGGAGGTTTTTTTTTTTAATATATAGTCGTTGCAGACAGATGCGCACACGTCTTTGCTGCATACACAGTTTGGGTGAGACAGGTGGGGACTGGGGGCGCCATGTCCTCACTGAGGAGTAAAAGGGAAAACCTTTAAGAGTACTCTTTGCATCTGGTGAGAATGTGTCATGAGCTTTGTTATTGCCAAACTCACTCCTTTTTAGAAAAGAAAAAAGCCAGAAAGTCATCTGTTCCACGCAAAACCACGAGAACAGAGCCAGCTCCCTGCCAGTGACAGGGTTACTTGTAATTGAGAATGTGCCTTAAACCTGAATGTCGATGGCCGAAAGCTGTTTCCAAATTAAAGTCAGCCAGTTCTGGAAGTGTTTACCTGGTGCCAGCTTGTTTTCCTGTGCTTCATGATTCTGCCCTGTAGCGCAGGGTTCCAGCCTTACTAGCCGGTGGAAATTTTTATGACTTTAAATAGAAACTTGTGCTTAGGGAACTCTGAGCATAAGTAATTTGCAGGGACTGGGTCGTAAGGACATGATAAATGGAGGTTCCTGAAATTCGTGCTCGGGGCCCAGACGCTGAAAAGGCATCATATGCGGGCACGGTGAGGCCCACTAGGGCGAGGAGGAGGAGCGTGGTCCTTCCCGCCAGGTCCGGAAGGAGGGGCACAGGAAGGAGGGGGTGTGCATGACTCCTGGGGGAGGCCTTACCGAGGAGGATCAGAGAGACGTGAGACCGGCTCCTCCCCTCAGGGACCCTTCAGTCTGAAAGGGAGCTCCTGGCTGTGGTCCCCGGCAGGCCCTTTGCCCCTTGGTTGGTGGTGTTAGGAGAAGGCAAGTCCAGAAGGGACAGAGTTTCTAGAAGTCGTCGTCACTTCTAGAAGCCCAAAGCTTGTTTTCTGGTCAGGGATCTTCACTCCCTTTCTGGTTTCTTACGTTGAAAGTTTAGAAAGGAGAGAATCAGAGATTATGGTGGGAGCCCAAGCCTGCTGGGCCCTAGCAGGGGCCCCAGGGAGTGGCTTGTCCACAGAGTAGACATCTGCTTGGGGACACCACCCTGACTCCTCCCTGCCTTGTGGACATAGAAGAGGGGATGTCCCAAGGGACGTGGGCAGCCGTGAGCTGGACACTAGCCTGGTCTACCTAGATCTGCCTTGCCCAGCCAGAAAGGCTGATGTGGGCCCTGGGATGGACGGCAGGCCCTGCTTGTCACGTCAGCTGTGCTTCAGTTTCCGTGCCTGGAGCCTCTTGACCAGGACCCAGCATGCTTGGCTGCCCTTCCCCAAGGGCGGGCCCCTTGCCCTTGGGTGCCAGGTGGGACCTGCCTGGTGGGATGAACTGTGAGGCACTGCACAACTTGCCATGGGTCCAGGCCGACTTTGGTGGCCTCCTGCACTGTGCCAGAGTCTAGATTCAACCTCCCATAACGTGACTGTAAATGTTCTGTGACATTACTTTGTCCCATTGTCTGCACCGGAGGTTCCAACCTGGTGCCCAACAGGCAGTATTTAACCTGTACGTGCATTCGCTTTGGTCCCCAAAAAGTCCTTTTAGACATTTGAATTTGTTGCCAACATTTAAGCATTGAGCGATTTCATATTTTTAAAAATCTGGAAGAATGGATTCTCATGAAAAGCCAAAAATTCTAGTAACGCTTGCCCAGAATTCCTGCACAGCAGTTGCTGCTGGAGCCAACTCACAGGTGCCCTGTTTAGGTATGTACTCTCCATTTTGCCACAGGCCCCACTACTCCCTATTGATATACCATGTGCACGTTACCTGTTGGGCCCTCACACGTCTTTGAGTTTGAGACCCCTGGCCTACACACTTGGGGGCCACCTGTGTTCAGCCTGGTCCTTATTTTCTACCTTTCTGTCCCTCTGACTTCCCTCTTGGTCATGCCCATGGGACCCAACTCTTAGTAAGGATGGGCTGGAGGACTATGTGAATGCCTCACAGATCTCTCCAGAGACAAAGAAAGGCACCTGCTGCCTTCTAAGATCCGTAAAAGGTTATTAACACTGACGGTGATGCTCAGGATAAAAAAAGATGAGGGAGACATTGATCTTACAGGTCATCTTTCTGGGAGGAAACTACACTGGGTCTTTTCCTGCCTCCTGGAGGTGTTAGTCAAGGCCGGTCCATGCCACACATCTAATGTCACTTCCAGAATAGCAACCAGAGGATGAGGCATGAGGTAAGTTCAGCCCTGAGTCTGTTTTCAACAGCTGTGGGGACATTGGAGTGAACACTGTGTGTTAGGGACAGGGACAGGACTAGGGTGAGGCAATGAGTCACTTGCTTCAGGTGCAAAATTTGAGAAAGGAACCTTGGAGTGCTCACTTTGTAGATGGGGAAACGGTCCTAAGTGGTGGTTCTCAAACCCTAGTGTGCATCAGGATCTTCTGAGGAGCTTGTTAAAGGTGCAGGTCCCTGGGCCCCGCCCTCACAGATTCTGAGCAGCCATGGGGACCAAGAAACTGCATCTGTAACCTGCTTGCCTTATATTCTGATGCTGATCTAAATACTCCTGCACTGAGCCAGAGAACTTCTGACATTAGAAATGTTCACACACAGGGCAGGTGAGCAGGTGGCAGAGTGTTTCGGTCCAGCGGTGGGAGGTGGAACTGGTCCACTCCCAGCTTTGGCAAGAAGGATCTGAAAGATGAGCCTTTGCAGGTGCCCATGGTCAAAGCAACAACTGGATGGCCATGCCATGCCCATCCTTGTGCTTTGGCAGGATAGTCCTAGCCTAGGACTTGGCCCCTTATTTCTGCCCTCAGCTCCTTCCTACCCTGGCTGATGTGGAGTGGAGTCAGACGTGAAAACAGAAATCAAGCTAATCATTTCTCCAGGCAGATACTAGACTAGCTTACATTTTTTACCCCATCAAACCTGAAAGCTTCTCTGCTCGTGTTCCTGTAAGGACAGGACATCATTACTCAGTCCTCCAACTGGCCCTATACAGGGTTCCCTCTCAGCAAAGGATTTGGTCAGTCAGGGTCTCAACTCTGTAAGGGGCTCTTACCCTCAACGCCTACTCCTTGGAAAGCTTGCTTTGGCCTAATACTGGTGTCCACTCTGAACCTGGTTCCTTCCCAGCAATAAGAGCTGACGCAGCCCTGAATCAGAAAGAGCACTGGTCCAGGAGTCAGGCATCCCTTTTCCCGTCTCAGCTCAGCTACTGGTTTGCTGTGTGACCCTGGATAAGCCACTTCCCCTCTTTGGGCCTAAAATGAAGGGAAGACTAGATCAGAGCTTCTTAAACTTGACTGTAGTCAGCAAAAATTGTAGAGTAGGGAACTCCAAAAGCCTGTTCCTCCGTGAAAGTGACAAATAAGATGGCAAAAACTGTCAGAATCAACTTTATGAGAGCTCTGAAAATGAAAGTTTGCAACCAAACAAAAGCTTAAAAAACAAAGTTGAGTCTTGGTGAGAGGATCGTGCTTCATTTTCACTTACTCCAGCCTTATCCTCCTCACCGCAGCTTGGCATCAGCCTCAAAAACAATATCCACATTCTGTTATAGGTTCCTAGCAATGAATGGAGCAGAATGGACCTTGTTCTCAAGAATTATGGTTGGTTGTTTTGATCTTTCTTATTGCTCCCTGAAAGACTGGCTCAAATGACTTGCTTTTATTTTACCTAATTTGGAACTCTCCCAAGGAGGAGGTGGTAACCCTCAGGGACATTGAAGGCAGATTCATTAGCACTGATGCCTGGAGAGAGGGATAACAGTTGGGGCAAACAGGAGACAAATTGAAAAGTTTGGGGAGCAAAGGCCGATGATGTGATGCTTTGGGGAATAATGGTTTTAGAGTGCTCCCATTAATTCCTGGGAATCTAGAAGGCCACACACATGCCTAGGGCTGGGCACATGCTTAGAAAAGACTTGAGAGGACTGTAAGCTCTCACCTCTGGCTGACCTTCAGGCTCTATACATGCAGAAAGTGAAGCAGGCAGAGTCATAGACTGCCTGGCAGAGTATCCAAAGATTTTCCCCAACACACACAACACATTTGTAAAGACTGGGAAATTTGGGGTTTTGTGGTTGTTCCAGGAGTTTAAGGAGTTGTGTTGGATCACTAGTGACCACTGAGTTAACTGAACAGAGACTTCAATGACCACACCAAATACAGACTTTAAAAAACTAGTTCAGAAAGTCACTAAACAAACTACAACAAATTCAACAAGCAGCAATAACAAACTGGGGGGAGGGGGAAGAATCTGATTTCCAGAGTTTTCACATAATGTTCAAAATGCCCAGTTTTCAACAAAAATTATTGAGGCATGCCAGGAAACAAGAAAGTATGACCCATACTCAGGAAAACAAGAAATCTGTTCATAGAAATTGAGGAAAACTGAGATATTGGACTTACCAAGAAAAGACTTTAAATCAACTGCCTTTAAAAAGCTCAAAGAGCTAAAGGAAACCACGTGTAAAGAACCAAAGGAAACTAAGAGAATGATGTCTCACCAAATAGAGAATGTCAATAAAAGGAAGTTACACAAAGGAACCAAATAGAAATTCTGGAGTTGAAAAGTACAATTATAAATTTTTAAATATCACTTAGAGGGGCTCAAGAGGAGATTTGAGAACGGAGAAGAAAGAGTTGGCAAACTTCAAGATAGGTCAATTGAGATTTCCCAATCTGAGGAGTAAAAAGAAAAAAGAATGAAGAAAAATTAACAGAGCCTAAGACCTGTGGGACATCATCATGAAGTATACCAATGTACACATAATGGAGGTCATAGAAGAGAAGAGAGAAAGCAGAAATACTTGAAGAAACAGTGGTTGAAAGCTTAGAAATTTGATGAAAGACATTAATCCACACATCTCAGGAGCTCAGTGAACCGTAAGTAGTATTTTTAAGAAGATCCACTTTGAGACACATTATAACCAAACTGTTGAAAAACAAGGAATCCTGAAGTCAGCAATAGAGAACTGACTTGTCACATACAAGGGATCTTCAATAAGATTAACATCTGATTTCTTGTCAGATACCATAAAGGCTAGAAGGCAGTGGGATGACATATTCAGTGTGCTGCAAAAAGAAATGTTAACAGGAATCCTATATCTGGCAAAATAGTCTTCAAAAATGAAGAAGTTAACACATTCCTGGGTGAACAAAAATTGAGACAGGTTCTTGCTAGTAGACCTTTCATGTGAGAAATGCTAAAGAAAGTCCTTCAAACTGAAATGAAAGGATACTGGACAGTAATTCAAATCCACCTGAAGAGATGAAACATTGGTAAAGATAAACATAGGTAAATATAAACATCAGTATTAATATGTATTTTTTGGTTTGTAGCACCTCTTTTTTTCCTATATGATTTAAAAGATAATTGCACCAAACAAGGATTATAACACTGTGTTGATGGGCACAAAATGTATAAGGACGTGATTTGTGACAATAACAACATTAAAGGCAGGTGATGGAGCTATATAGGACATATATAGAGAGACAAAGCTTTTGTATACTATTGAAACGGTATTAATTCAAACTGGACTTATAAATTAAGATGTTAATGTAATCCCAGAAAATAACAAAAACAGTAAAAGAAAGGAGAAGGAATCAAGTGGTACACCTGAAACCATCTAACATAAAATGTGGCAATAATGGAGGAATTAAGGAGCCCCAAAATTATGACATAGAAAACAAATAACAAAATGGTACAAGTCTTTATTTATTAGTAATTACTTTAAATATAAATGGAGTAAATGCTCCAATTAAGAGGCAGAGATTGGCAAAGGACATTATATCCTAATAAAATGGTTAACCCATCAAAATATAATAATTATAAACATATATGCGTCTAACAATAGATCCCCAGAAAGTTTGAAACAGACTGACAATTGAAGGGAGAAATAGTCCCAACAATAATAGTTGGAGACTTCAACACTTCACTTTCCCTATTGGATAGAATAATTAGACAAAAGATAAACAAGGAAACAGAAAACTTGAACAGCACTATAAATCAACTAGACCTAACAGACATATATAGAACTGTCCACCCAACAAGAGAATATGCATTCTTCTTAAGTGCACATGGAAAATTCTCCAGATCACAAAAGAATCTAAATAAATTTTAGAAGATTCAAACCACACGGAGTATCTTCTATGACCACAATGGAATGAAATTTAAAAGAAATATCAGGAGGAAATCTGGAAATTTTACAAGTAGGTGAAAACTAAACATACTTTAAAAGAACAGTGAGTTAAAGAAATGAGAAATTAAGAAATACTTTGAGATTAATTAAAATGAAAGCCCAAAACTTATGGGATGCAGTGAAAGCAGTGCTCAGAGGGAAATCTATAGCTGTAAATGCCTACATTAAAAAAGAAAAAAAAAATCTCAAATCAGTAGCCTAACCTCCCACTTTAAGGAATTAGAAAAAGAAGAGCAAACTAAACCCAAAGCAACCAGAAAGAAGGAAATAATAAAGATTAGAGTGCAGATAAGCAAAACAGAGACTAGAAAAACAATAGAATCAATGAAACAAAAGCTTCTTCAAAAAGATCAACAAAATTAACAAACCTTTAGACTGACAGAAAAAGGAGAGAGGAGACTCAATTACTAAAATCAGAAATGAAAGTGAGGACATTACTAACAGCTTCATAGAAGTAAAAGGATTATAAGAAAATACTGTTAACTGTATGCCAACATATTAGATAACCTAGATGAAATGGGGAAATTCCTAGAAACACACAAAGTCTGAAATTTGACTCAAGAAGAAATAGAAAGTCTGAATAGACCTATAAGAAGAGATCAGTAATCAAAAACTCCCAACGAGGAAAAATCCAGAACCAGGAGCCTTCACTGGTGAATTCTATCAAACATTTAAAGAAAAAGTTAACACCAATCCTTCTCAAACTCTTTCCCCCCAAATAGAGGGGGGAACACTTCCTAACTCATTCTGTGAGACCAGTATTACCCTGATACCAAAGCCACAAGAAATGTGCAAAAAACCTCAGTGAAATACTATCAGACTGAATCTAGCAGTATATTATAAGGATTATCCAGCATGAACAAGTGGGATTTATCAAAGGAATACAAGGAGCATTCAATATGTAAAAAATAAATCAATGTAATACATATTGACAGAATGAAGGGGGATAAAAACTACATGATGATCTCAATTGATGCAGAAAAAGCATTTGCAAAAACCCAACATCTTTTCACATATAATAATAACAAACCTAAGAAACTAAAAACAGAAGGAAAATCTATCAACCTGAAATAAAGGGCATCTACGAAAAGCATACCCAATGGTGAAAAAATAAAAGCTTTTCCTTGAGATCAAGAACAAGACAAAGATGTCTGCTATTGCCACTACTACTCAACATTGTATTGAAAGTTATAGCCAGGGTAAGGCTAAGTTACCCTTAGCCAGGCAAGAAAAAGAAATAAGAGGCATCCAGATTGGAAAGTAAGAAGTAAAACTCTATCCACAGATTACATAATCTTATATATAGAAAATCCTAAAATATCCACAGAAAACCCATTAGAGTTAGTAAACGAATTCAGCAAAGTTGCAGGATAGGATACGCGATCAACCAAAAAAGTCGTTTATATATCCATGCACTAGCAATGAACAATCTGAAAGTAAAATTAAGAAAGCAATTCCATTTACAGTCATTGCAAAAGGAATAAAATAAGGATAAATTTAACCAAGGTGGTGTAAGACTTTACCCTGAAAACTACAAAAAATACAAAACATCCTGTGCTCATGGATTGGAAGATTTAGTATTGTGGAAATGGCAATACTCTAAAAACTGATCTACAGATTCAATCTAATCCATATCAGAATTCCAACTGCCTTTGGCTGATGTGGACAGGCTGATCCTAAAACTCATACGGAATTGCAAGGAACTGTTCCTCAAATAGCCAAAACAGTTTTGGAAAAGAACAAAAAAGTTAGGGAACTCATACTTAATTTTAAAACTTAGCACAAAGCTATAGTAATTCAAACAGTGTGATACTGGCATAAAGACAGACATACAGAACCATGGGATAGAATTGAGAAGTAAACCTAAACGTTATGCTCAATTGATTTTTGACAGGGTGCCAGGACGGTTCAGTGGGGAAAGAATATTCTCTTCAACTAAGTGCAAGTAATGAAGCTGAATCCCCACCTCACACCACATACAAACATTAACCTAAAAGAGATTTTAAAAACTAAATATAAGAGCTAAAGCTATAAAAATCTTAGAAGACAGGATTAAATGATTCATAACCTTGGATGTGGTAGTGGATTCTTAGATATGACACCAAAACAAGAAGGAACAAAACAAAGATAAATTGGATTTCATCAAAACTGTTGTTTCAAAGGACACTATAAAGAAAATAAAAAGACAACCCAGAATATGAGAGAAAACATTTGTAAATCATATATCTGATAAAAACCTAGTATCCACAATACATAAAGAACTCTTACAACTCAACAGCAAAAAGACAACCTAGTTTTTAAAATGGGCAAAGGATTTGAATAGACCTTCCTCCAAAAAAGACATACAAGTGGCCGACACACACATGAAAAGATGCTCAGCATCACTAGGCATTAGGTAAATGCAACTTAAAACCACGAGATAACCACTTCACACCTAGTGTGATGCCTATAATCAATAAGATGTGTAGGGGAGGATAAGGAAAAATGGAAAACCTTATATATACATTGCTGGTAGGAATGTAAACTGGTACAGTTGCTATGCAAAAACAGTTTGGTTGTTCTTCAGAAACTTAACATAGAGTTACTATTTGACTCAGCAATTTCATCCTTAATTATAGACCCAAGAGAAATGAAAACATATATCCACACAAACTTATGCATGAATGTTCATAGCATTATTCATAATAGCCAAAAGGTGCACACAACCCAAATATCCACTGATTTGATGAATGGATGAATAAAATGTGATATATCCATAAAATGGAATATTATTATTCAGCCATAAACAGGAACGAGGTACTGATACATGCTACAACATGGACGAACCTTGAAAACATTATGCTAAGCGAAAAACAGTTAAACACAAAAGGCTTTGTGTCTGACACAATCATACACAAAAATGTATGATTCCATTTATATGAAATGTCCAGCATAGGCAAGTCCACAGAGAAAGAAATATTAGTGGTTTCCAAGGGAGGATGGGAGGGGGAATGGGAAGTGACTGCTTAATGGTACAGGGTTTCTTTTGGGGGTGATGAAAATTTCTGGCATTAGAAGGTGATGATGAGAATTAGAAGGTGGTGATGACTACACATTATGAACCCACTGAATTTGTACTGTTTTAAATGGTTAAAATTTTGAATTTTATCTCAACAGAAACATTTTTTAAAACTTTAATGTGCACACAGATTCCCTGGGGATCTCATTAAAATGTAGATTCTGATTCAGGAGGTCTGGGCAGGGCCCCGAATTCTGCATTTTTGATAAGCTCCCAGGTGACACCCCTGTTGTTCACCTACAGCCACATTTTGAGTAACAAGTTTACTCAAAGGGCCGCACACTTCCACTGTGCCGCCTTAACGATTCTGCATCTCAGGTGCCTCACCTCTTGAACTAACTCCTGCCCTGTCCACCCCTATAAATAAGGAGGGCGGAAGTACAGGTCTGAGCCTGCAGGGGGTGTGAGCCTCAGCGCATGGGAGCAGATGGAGAAGGGGCTGTGGCTGCGGGGGTCACTGTCAGCAGACACAGAGGGGACCAAAGGAGTAGCTTTTATTTTGCACAAAGCTGAGGACGGCAGGCCAGAGCGCACGGCTCTGTTCTCAGAGGAGAGCTGTTGTATCCCTGCCAGCTGTTGGGTGGCTCCTGCTCTGGTGCTGAGAGGCGATCTGAAAGAAAGGGGGCGGCCTCGGAGTGAGCAAACAGGGTGCTGAAGGCTGCCTGCCCTCCCCTCCCAGTCCCCTGGGGACTCCTGTGCCAGGACGCAGGGCTCGAGGGAGCAGGTGGCAGTCCCTCCACTGCCAATGAGAGGGATGCCAGGCTTCCCTGATAGGGTTTGGTGGCGGCAGAGGAGTAGAAGGGAGATGGGTAGGAGCTGTGACGTGTAAATGGCCAGGGAAGGAGGCAGCCGCTCTGAGTCAGGGTGGTGCTGAGAGTGGAACTCTTCCAGGTGCCCTTACCCGATGCTGGGCTGCAGCAACCCCGGGCGTGGGGGCAGAGAACACTTGGGGTGAGCCCGGAGGATGCCTCCCACTTCTGTCCCAAGGAGGAGCTGGAGCCTCCCTGGCTTGTCCAGGCTACACCATGGGGGTGGAGCAGCTGTCCCCACCCTGCTGCCCAGCCCTGGAGGCTGTCATCTCTGCTACCTGAGCTGCTCACCGTCTCCTCTGCGAGGTCGGGTATCAGGCTGAAGGGGCCTGGGGGCAGATTCCAGGCCAGCTCCTCCAGCTGAGCCAGCAAGCCTCTCACTTCTGCCTCCAGGTGCTCCACTGTCTTCTCCACCGTCTGAAGCAAGGAGAGAAGTTGGGGGAGGAGTAGAGGACAAGAGTGGTGACAAGTCCCACTTAATCAGCCACATCCTAAGGAGCACCTGGAAGTCCAGTAGGGTGCGGTGGGGAGAGAACTGGGTGCCAGGGGACCTGGGTCCTCTTGATTGAGGCCCTGCCCTTGCCTGCCTCTCAGCTCCCCAGATAACAAATTCCTAGGAGCTCACTCTCTAAGGCTGCTCGCTCCTGCCTCTGGCACTCAGGGGTTTTACCCAGTCATTGGTTTGGGGCTTGGAGGGACTCTGGGATTCTTTTTTCCATTTCAGGGTGTCACCACTGGGAGCTCACATTCCTTTTGTTACCCCGCCCCCTGGTGGCAATTCTGCCAAATGACAGTATTGGGATTTTGAAATTTTCTTTATTCAGGGTTCTTAACTTTTTTCACAAATGAGCCCCATTAGCAGTCTGGTGAAACCTACAGACCGCCATCAGAAAAATGCTTTCATTGAGAAAAATAAAACATACAGGATTTCCAAGGGTATAAACTGCAGTAAAATACTATTAAACTATAAAAATTAAATTTTGATATAAACATTTATCTATTTATTAACTTATTTAACACCAGGTCTAACAACTACTGAAATTTTTTTTCTTTTTTTTTTCTTTTTTTTTTTTACTACTGAAATTTTGACATACTGATAGTAAACAATATATTGAGATATTCACAATGACTATAATAGGATGAAATTATCTGTGATTTCTATTGCTGACAAAGTCACAGTGCTGTTAATACTCCTGCAGTTTGTTGTCTGTATTTATAGTGAATGAGAATGCTAAATCTCGGCTAAAGGTTTGTGAAAATGAAGTGCAATTTTTTTTTCCCCACACAAGTTTATGGACCCCAGGTTACAAACCGTGGCTGTGTAACAAAACACCGCAATTGAATTTCCACCTTCTCATCTGGTGATTATGGGGAGATCTCTGGCTGGTGGGAAGCAAGGTCCCGGGGAGGCAGGGTCTGTTGGGGGCTGGACAGCCTAACAGCCCAGGTAGGGCAAGGAGATGTTTAACATAGTGGCCAGGGAACAGGATTGGCCCAGATTTCCCCAACTTTCCAAAGCAAGATTGGCCTGAACCCTCCAAAGCCACCAGCCTGGCAGGTGGTCCTGAAGCTGCATGCCCTCTCAGGTCACCCTCATTACCTCCTCTATGACGTCTAACCGGCCATGGACAGCCATGTGTCTGTCACACCCTGCAGTCCGAGCTGGGTCTCCTCGGGAGGGGATGAAGGGTTCAGCAGCTGTAGGAAAACAAGTCTTGTCACTGTGGGGCCCTCGGTTTCCCTGTAACATTAGAGACTCCTGCAAACATGGGGCTCAAGGGAGGTGGGTCCTAAAAACAGTCCAAAGAGAAGCAGAGGAAGGCTCAGTGTGGATCAGGGTGTGAGTGTAGGGTTGCCCCACTCACTCACTTGGCCATGGTCTCCTACAGACCCAAGTAGGCTTCCTTAAGGGGGTGCTGCCTGAACTGGGTAAGAAAAGGAAGGGAGGAAAGGTTTCAGCCAGAAGGAACGGCATGTGCAAAGATAGGAATGAAATAGCATGGCTCAGTGCACAAACCCTCAGGAAGCCTGAAGTGGCTGGAAAGTACAGGGTGGGTGGGAGTTGAGACTGGAGAGGTGGATCGTGGAAACAAGGCCGGGCCCTAATAAACCAATCACAATGCTTGTTTTGGGGTTTATTTAAACAGGAGAGTCATGCAGTCATATGTGAATTTTTAAAATACAGAGAATGGATTGGAGAGATTCGTTTTTGAAGGCAGGAAGTTACTGCAGTAATCAGCGTAAGAAGTGATGAAAGGAGGCAGTAACCGTAGGAAGAGAGGAAGAAAATGCATGGAGATATTGTAGTCATAGTAATTGACATTGATGACCAGTTAGTAACATCTGACACAAGTGAGTGCTAAACAAATGTGTTAGCTCAGTCAACCTCTACAACCAATTATTAGCCCCAATTTACACATAAGGAAATTGATGCACAGAAAGGTGAAATGATACGTCTAACGCCACACAGCTAGTAAGCGGAATATCTGAGGTTCAGTTTGTTCAACATCATTTTCCTCCCCAACGTTGGCTCCTCCTTCGTTCCTCACACCACCAACCTTCACACCAGAAGTTTAGAGCCCGGGCTTTGAGCTCAAGTTGCAGTGTTGGTCACTCTGAGATAACCTGCAGGGCGTCTGAGTTGGCCGAGTCCTTGGAGAACATGGACACACAGAAAGGAGGATGCTGCCCCAGAAGCAAGGAGAAGCCAAGAGCTTTCAAAAGGATGAAGCAGTCAGCATGGCCTAAAGCAGCATGGAGGTCTAGCAAGATAAGGACTCGGAGCAACAGAAAAGTGGACGCTGAATGCCGTCCCAGCGCTTTTAGCGGAGAGGTGCCGACAGAGCAAAGTCTAGTCGCAATGGGATGAGAAGGGAAGGAAAAGTCAGGAGGAGGAAACTAAGATCCTAGAAAACATTTCCATGAAGCCTGGCTGTGAAGGAAGGGAGATCAGATCACAAGGTGATCTAAAGCAGTGTTTATTGTTGTTGTTTCCAGGTTTTTAAGCATTGAAGAAACGCAACCATGCTTATAGCCTGAGGACAGGAGGAAGCCAGGAGAACTGAAAGAATGCATTTCCCGAAGAGATGTGAGGCCACGGAATCCAGAAATGGTGGTGGGGCTAGGGGTCACATGTGGAAGGAAGAGAGAGGAAACGCAGCAAAAATGGGTAAAAAAGTTCTACTTAAAGGGCCAAGAAGTTGAGGGAGTCCCATCTGATGGCCTCCGTTCACTCAGTAAAGTAAGAGGGGAATCATCTGCTGAAAATTCGTGTAGGGTTAGGAAAGGAAAGCGAGTTGTGAAGTATTATCAGGAATTCTGTGAGTGGGTTGTTGGACACAGCCACTAAAATGGGAGCCGTGGTGAAAGTATTTCCACCATGGAAACTGACAAATGCTTTTTTTTGTTTTCCGAAAGCCAGTGTATCAGCCCGCCCCTGGGTAAGAAGTTTGAATAAAGAGGGGGCTCCAAAAGGGGATGAGGAGAATGAGGAAGGCGGTTAGGAGGATGATGCAGAACAACCTGACATCACAAGGAAGCCTGCCCGCAGCAGCTCAGCAGGTGGGTGTCAGCAGCAGAGACAGATGGCTGATGAGCTGAAACCTGGGAGTCTGTGGCATGAGTGCGGTGAAGAGCAAGAGTGCAGAGGAACTGAGGATTCGACCAGCAAGGGCTTAAGGGGACGAGCTCGGGCATCTAGCTTGAATAACGAAGGAGAAGGCAATAAGAGGGCCAATAATTGGGAGAAATGGAAGGGCTGAGGGCACTGCAGATCTCAGTGAGATGATGGGAGTAACAGAAGGAACAAGTGATAAGGGATATTGCAATTTCAGCTTTTAGAGGTAGAGCAGCTTCACAGTGACAATACCAAGGCTGTGGGCATCTGAAGCAGAGCAGGGGTAAGAGTTTTTGGACTTGATCTTTGTAGATGCAAAACTCTTGTAAGACTTCGATGTTGGCTGGGTTGCCCGAGGTTGGCAGGTCTTGGGGTAAGGATAGTGAGCTATTTTGCTGGTGATGAATGTATAACTCTGAAGGCTGAGTGACTTGTCTAAGATCACACAGGCAGCAAACGACTGGACCCCAGGCACCCTGGCCTTCCCCTGGCCCCACCTCAGCCAGCTGGCCTTCTGGAGCTCTGTCAGAGTCCCCATGCCCTGCGAGTCCCTGGTCTCAACTCTCTCTGGATCTCAGCTCTTCCACTCAGGGGCGAGAACCAAGGCAGGGGCAAAACTTCCTTCCACTCTGAGCATCTTTTGTGGAGAACAGTTTGGGTTTTTACATTCTCCCCTTCATTATGTCCATCCACTGAACTTAGAAAAACCTGTTCAGAAAACAATGGTGGATTTCCCTGGTGGCACAGTGGTTAAGAATCCACTTGCCAATGGAGGGGACATGGGTTCGAGCCCTGATCCGGGAAGATCCCACATGCCGCGGAGCAACTAAGCCCATGCGCCACAACTACTGAGCCTGCGCTCTAGAGCCCGCGAGCCACAACTGCTGAGCCCACGTGCCACAACTACTGAAGCCCGCACGCCTAGAGCCTGTACTCCACAACAAGAGAAGCCACCACAATGAGAAGCCCACGCACCACAAGGAAGAGTAGCCCCTGCTCGCCGCAACTACAGAAAGCCCGCACACACCAACAAAGACCCAACGCAGCCAAAAATAAATAACTTTAAAAAAAACAATGGTCTTGGGACTTCTCTGGTGGGCCAGTGGTAAAGAACCCACCTTCCAATGCAGGGGATGCCGGTTCAATCCCTGGTCGGGGAACTAAGATCCCACGTGCCGTGGGGCAACTAAGCCTGCACGCCACAACTACCGAGCTCGTGTGCCTCAACTAGAGAGCCTGCGTGCCGCAAAACTACAGAGCCCACGCACCACAACTACAGAGCCTGTGCACCGCAACGAAGATCCTGCGTGCCGCAGCTAAGACCTGATGCAGCCAAAAGAAAAAAAGAAAATAAATAAGTATTTAAAAAAACAACAACAATGGTCTTCTTGTTGACTTTAGGGAGGGAGGGGATGTTATAACTTTGGTTATTTTTTTTAAGGGAGCCTTTTAGAGATCTATACTGAGCATATTTATAGGTAAAATGCTATGATGTCTTGGCTTTACTTCAAAATAACCCAGGCCTGGGAGTGGGAGGAGGCATGGGTGGGAGTATTGAGCAAACAAGATTGGCCAAGATTGGTAACTGTTGAAACTGGGTGATGTGGACATGGGGTTAATTCTGCTATTCTCTCTACTTTTGTATGTATGGTTTGAAATTTTCCATAATAAAAGCCAGTTCTCTGATGGGGTTGTTAGCAAAAAGCAGAAGCCACGGGCTTCGTGCATTGATACAAAATGTTCAGGATGGGTGTCGGGGGGTGGGTGGTCTGAGAGACCCCACCTGGAGGGCTGCGCTCCATTCTGGGCTATTCATCGTGAGAAGGCCTTCGACAGGCAGAGGCAGGGCTAAAGGCGGCCACCGTGAAGGGACTCCAGATTTTGACTCCTTTGTGCCAGCTGAAAAAACTGGGGTGCTCAGCTAGAGAGAAAAGATTTCGAGGGGGCAGGCAGAGTTGTTTTCACCCAGATAGAGGGCTGTCAGGGAAGAGGGGGTCTGTCTCGGTCTAGGTCCGGGCCCACACACACCCTCTGCAAGCTCCACCCAGGGGCCCTAGGCCAAGACGTTCCCCTGAGTCCCACCTGCCCCCTCCCAGACCCTAAAGTACTCTTCCCCCTCCTCCCAGGTTAGGCCAAGAGGAAGCAACATGACCCTGCCGGCCAAGTGGGGTTCTGCCAGCTCTGGAAGTCACGAACAACATGAATCTGCTCCCTCCCTCAGCCTAAAACATCCTGTTCTCTACGTGTCAGCGATGAGGGCTCACTTGGCTCCCAAACCCCTCCAGGGAAGAGGTTGGGCTGAGGTTGCTCTCCAAATCACACAGCACTAATGCATCACATCTGGACGCAGCTGCGCCCTGGGCTGCACTGCACAACCGTCAGTGAGCTCATCCAGGCCTCCGGGGGAGCTCTGCTGAGAGAGAGCTGGGGCAGAGCCAGGCCACCCTGCGCTGCGGCTCCCTCCCCGACGTGGGTGCTCATGGCATTGACCTCAGCGCCTGACGGCAGAAAACACACTGCAGACCTCCGTTCCTAGCCATGAATTGGTGCGGGGCCGTGGGAACTTTCTTCTCCCCGAGCCTCTGCTGCCTCCTCTGTATCACGGGTTTGGGGATGGGGGCGGAGGCACTGCCAGACGCAGCTCATCCGAGGTTTGCCTCTGTCTTTCAGGCCTCAGAAATTAGCTACAAAGACCGAACCAGGATGAGTCAAGGACAAGTTGCTTCTTGGCCCAGAAGCTCCCACAAGGCAAGAACTGGGCAAGGGCTCCCTTTGCTTCACGCTTCCTCACCAGTAGAAAGGGGCTCACGATAACGCCAGTTTCACGGGGCTTTGGGGAAGCTCAGACCAGAGGAAGAGTGGGGGAAGCTGAAGGATGATCACGACTGACCATGTGCGGCCAAGGCTGTGGTTCGCGGTGCTCCCTTCCCTCCTTCGATCCCGCCCTCCCTGACTTGGCCAGTTGGGAAATGGACCTTCTTGGATGCAGGGTTGTTTTCTCTGGCCTGGCTTCCGCTCAGGGCCTATGCGCACCCCGGATGGCGGGCGTGGGTGGAACATGGTGAGAGCAGGCTGCCAGTGGAGACGGGAGGCCCAGTGCAGGCACCAGTTAAAGGGACACGGCCACTGGGCCTCCCCCCCACCCCCTCACTGACAGGCATAGGAGACCTTTTGTTTCTGGATCCGAACACTAAGAAGGCGCACACAACTCAAAGGATTTCTGACCCTGAAAGGTGCTGCTTTGACCACACTTGGCACTTGGGGGTTAATTCTATTTGACCACAGTCAATATAATAGTCTAATAAATGTGACCACATTTGATATTTGTATTAAAATTTGTGCTTCATTCCAAACCATCAGTATTTTTTTGTTTTTTGTTTTTTTTTAAATCAGAAGAACACTATTTTCAAACAACTATATGAAGAACTCTAGTCTATGGATGTGCTCTGGCTGAAACGGGAGAGGGATCCTTGAGCCCCCTAAGAGGGAGCTCAGATGCTAAGGAACATTTTTGTTTTGTTTTGGGAGTGATACGTCCTGTCTCCCTTGTTCTCTGGTCATTTTCCAGATGTGGATTTGAGCCTTGCCGATCACTCTGAGCGCTTACCAATGTCAGTCCAATACAGTCGGCGTCTGGTTAAGTGAGGAAACAAGCTGAGCTGCTGCAACAAAGAGTCCCCCTCAATCACACGTGTGTTTATTTCTTTCTCACATATCAGTTCAGAGGTGGACTGGCTGATGGTCAGGGCTGGCAGGCAGCTCCGCTCTCCAAGGCCATCCAGGAAACCAGATTCCTTCTACCTTGGAATATGGTGATTTATAATCCACTGGGTTATAAAGTACTAGAACATTCCTAAACCCCCACCATGCTGAGGTCTAGGAAGCCATCCAGGATAAACCTCTCTCCACACACTGTCTGGGACTCACAAGTCTGGGAGTCAGAGGCACGGTCCCACCTCCACTGGACTGTGTTCTTTGCCTCTGACTCAGCTTCGTCTGTGAGGGATCTGCCCTGCTCTGTCTACTTGGTGGGACTGCTGTGTTGATCCAAGGAGATCCTGCATTTGAAGTTGCCTTGGAACTGCCAGATGATGTGCAAATGCCACGTAGGTCATTCACCAGGTGGACTGGAGACTAAGCAGGTCAGTGAAAGCCCCTGCAGCCCCGCCTCTCCACCTGGAGCCAGTGCCTTTCACTAGATCACTCTGACCAGGTCTCCTCAAGACGGGGAGGCACCTGCTCTAGGACTATACCTGTGCAGGAGTCCAAGGGATGCTTGGGAGGGGCTTCTCCGACAAGCAAACAGAGGGCTCAGGGCTGACCGGGCTCTCTGGGCTCTGCTACAAGCCAATCCCACTTGCTGGATCCTTAGTTTCTTCACCTTTAGAATGGGCACAACCACACTCTGTATTTGAAGCTACTGTCAATTTGTGATCAGTTATTCTGGGCCAAGCTTTTTGTTGAGTGCTTACATGCATTAACTCATTTAATTCTATCTGTGAGCTCAGTACTCTTACTTATCAGTTTTTTATAGATTAGAAAACCAAAGAGGTTGAGTAACATGCCCAGGACTACACTGCTAGTAGGTAGTGGGGACAGGATTTGAATCCTACCTGCAAGACACTGTCTCTACTATGTTCTGGCAGTTCTGTGATGAGTCAAGGGCCTTCTATCTTGGGGGGGTCTCAGCTTCCTCCTTTGTAAAATGAGGGGCTGGACAGGAATGGGGCAAAGGGGACCTATACACATGACATCTTTGCACCTGTCTTGAGGCCCAACAAGAGCCCAACTGTGTACGTTGAACCAGATTGTCTTTGAGAGGTTCCCTCCCCACAACATCCATTTTTGTAAGAAGAAATGCAGTGATCCTCACCACAGCCCTTCAGCGTCTTCCTCTTCCACCCAAAGCAAAAAGCAGAAGCCCAATGGAAGACAGATGTCCACAGAGACCTGGAACGGTGGTGGACAGTGAGAGCTTCCCCCCGTGGGCCCCAAGGCATGGGTGAGAATGGCTAATAGGACTAGGCTCTAGGACTTGATATCCCTCTGATAGCAAAATAGGAAAGGAGATTAACTGAAGCCTTAACTTAAAAAAAAAAATTCTCTACAAGTAGCATAAGACAGTCTGCTTCACTCAACACATAAAGAACTTTTATAGATTGATATGAAAAAATCCCACTACCACGATGGAAAAGTCTAAGACAGTTCACAAGAATTAGCAGAAATGACCAATATGCCTTTGAAGAAAAATCCAACCTTGGTAGTAATCAAAGAAATGAAAATTAAAGCAATGAACCATCTTCAAGTATTCTTGCAAAAAAAAATATCTAATTGGAATTAGCTGAAGCGTCTAGATCTAACTACCAGTTTATAGACAATATAGGGGAGAGAACAATTTAAATGACACCTGGGGGATGCAATCAGCTAAAATTTAAATGGGAAAAACTTTATAAGACTAACAACCCAGTTTCTTCAAATAAATTTTAAGAAAAAAGAGGGGAAAAAGAACTTACTAAAGAAACTTAAAACTCACTAAAAGAAACTTAACAGATATATCAACCAAAAGCAATGTGTGTACCTTATTTGGATCAAACAAACCAAATATAAAAACATCACACAATCAGGGACAGTTGAACGCTGATTGGATATTTGATGACATTACGGAATTATTGTCCATTTTTAGGGAGTGATAATGGTATTGTTATTAAAAGATTATTTATCTTTTAGAAATACATAAGGCAATACTTACAGATAAAAATATATAATGCCTGGAATTTCCTTTAAAATAATCTGAGAGAGGGGAGAGAAGGTGGGGATGATAGATGAATCCAGATCTGTCAGGAATCCATTCTTGTTGAAACAGAGTGATGGGCACATGGTGGTTCACTATACTATTCTTTTTATTATTATTATTCTTTTTCAAATTATTTTCCCTTTTAGGTTGTTAAATAATATTGGGCACCGTTCTCTGTACTGTACAATAGGTCCTTGTTGGGTATCCATTTTAAATACAGCAGTACGTACATGTCACTCCCAAACTCCCTAAGTATCCCTCCCCCACCTCCCAACCATAAGTTCGTGGTTCTCTAAGTCTGTGAGTCTGTTTCTGTTTTGTAAAGTTCATTTTTATCATTTTTTTTAAGATTCCGCATATAAGCAATATCATATTTGTCTTTCTCTGACTTACTTCACTCAGTATGACAATCTCTAGGTCTCTATTCTGTGTTTATATCCAACAGATTTGATAATCAACAGTTAAGAAAAACCATGGTATATTGTCTGAAGTCTGAAAGGTTATACACAAAAATGTGTGAACTCAGTGTGAAATTACATTAATATGTTTATACTCTCCTCTTTTTTTTTTCTTAATCTGGAGCAATGAGGATGATCAGGAGGAAAATAATGTTTAAAAATGGCTTTAAGCTAAAATGTATATACCAGTCATAGCTAAAGGGGCCACAAAAAGTCTGCCACTGTGGGCGGCCAGCTCCTCCCTCTGGGGGAGCACAGACTCGGCTTTGTCCCCTCAGCTCCTGGAGGTGGGGACTCCAGGCAAGATGGGGCGGGGCGGGGAGGCAGAGAAAAAGGACAGCACCTGGGCCGGGCTCTGTGCTGCATGGTCCCAGCCACTCCTCACACAGCCTGTGAGGAAAGGGTTGTTGGTCCTCCTTAGCCAACCTCAGTGGAGAACTGGGCCTCAGAGAGCTCAGCGGAGCTGTCCGAGGGGACGAGGGAAGGAGACAATGTGTGTTGACAGGTGTTCCGTGCTGGGTACTTCCCTTTCATCCAGCTCTGCTGGTGGGTACCATTCTCCTCACATTACAGAAGAGGAAATAGCTTCAGAGAGGTGACATGACTCACCCAAGTTCACTCAGCCAGGGGCTGCCCAGGATCAAGACTGGCCTCAACCCTTTCCCTGGATGCCCACTCCCACAGTTCCCTGTGCCTGAAAGGGGCTGGGCCAGGGGTCAGGGGAGCTTCCATCTTAACACAGGGCAGGGTGACTCACAGCCACCGGCTCCAGGTTGATGGGGGAGCAGCCTTAAGTGTGGACAAGGGCCTGGCTGAAGGGGTAGGGTCCCTGGATGCCTGGAGAGACTGAGCCTTCCCCTCGCCCGTTCAACTGGGATGGGCATCAGCTGCCTCTGGTTGAGGCCAGCAAGAGACCTTGGGTAAATGGGAACGTGGTTGTAAAGTGCTGTATAAAGTGCAGTCTTGGGGTGGTGGAAGGAACGACTGTGCATACAGTCAGTCCCTCTGCAGCCACCTTGTCCGAGCCTCACTGGTGAAGGGGCAGCACTAAGACTGCTGTCAGGGAAGGCTAGAAGGGACAGGGCACGGCAAGGAGCCCAGCCAGTGGAGGGCCTCTCCCTCCCGCAGCCTCCTCCCACCCACCCAAGGCAGCTCAGGCCCTCAGGGAAGCTCTCCAAAAGGCTGACAACTGGCCTCCTCCACAGGCTGCAGAAGCCCCTCAGACTACCTGGCAGGTAAAGTCGTGGCCTCCAGGGGCCTCCTGCCTGGGCCCTGACCGGCTGTGCTGGGCCAGGCCTGGGCGCCTCTGCAGGCCCTCTGGGCAGGGCTGGTCTGGAGGGTGGGGAGCTGGGGCTGCCCCACCCTGCAGACTTGACCTTCCACCTTGTGATCCTGGTCTCCTCTCTTTCCTGTCGACCTGGGGCAATGGGTTTCTCCACTCCCTCTCTCCTTTTTTGTCTCTCTCAAAGCGGCCTCTCTTCCTCAGTATCCTCTCACCCTTTCTCTCTCCCCCACCCCCTTTCTCTTGCCATTTTAGTTCCTCTATTTCCTTCCTTCTTGTTCCGTTTGCCTCTCAAACTCCTTTTTCTCTCTATCCTCCTCATTCATAGTTCAGACCCATCTGTCTACCTCCAAAGTTTCTTTCTGTCCCAGCCTCTCCCTTGCTCTCTGTATTCTTCCCTCTCTCCTTTGTAATTCTCTCTGTTCCTCTGCCTTTATCTCTCTGCCTTTTTTTGTCTCCATCTTTCTCTGCAATTTCTCTCACCATCTATCTCTCTCTCTCCCTCCCTGCATCTCCCTCTCTCCATCCCTCTCCATCTGGCTTCGTTCCCATCTCCCTCCCTCTTCCCTCCCTCTCTCCTGCTCCTTCTTCGCGGTCCGCGGCCTCCCCGACCCTCGCCCTGCGTCCGGGCCCCACTCACCGGTGAAGGCACCCGAGGCGCGGAGCAGGGCAAGCCCGGCCAGTGCGCAGAGCAGGGGCCGCATGCTGCCGGCTGGCGGAGCGCAGCGCCGCGTCTGCCCGCTGCCGCCCTCCCCGCCCTCCCCGGGATCGCGCCGGCCCGCCCGGGAGGAAATGCTCGCAGTCCCCGCCAAGATTCCTGGGCGGCTCCGGGCTTTCTGGCTCGAGCGAGCCCGCCCCCTCCAGAGACCCCGCGGGCGGAGGGGCGACGCGCCAGGCTGGGCGCCTCCCCTGGAAGGGGCTGCGCTCTGAGCCCCCGCGCCTCCCCCGGGCCCGAGCGCAGAAGAGTGGGCGATGCAGCCAGGGGTCCAGTGCTCCGTTATGAGCCCATTTCACAGACGGGCGGACTGCAGTTTGGAGAGAAGTGCCACCCACACCTGTGGCACGGGATCTGAATTCCTGACTGCACGGGGTGTGGAAGCTTTTCTCTGCCCACCAGGAACGAGTAAGCAACTCTCATGACATCGGAGAGAGTGTTCAGCACATACTTAAGGTCTGTACAAGTTAGTGTTAGGTAAACTTTGGAGGGGGGAGAAAACGAAATAATTCTCATATTCACACGTCTGCACTTGAGGAGTTCGTGGTCTAGTGACCACCCCAGTATGAATGAACAGTAACTAAGCTTTGTTTGATTTATTCTACATACACCATCTCTCTGATCTTCACTGCACCCCCATCAGGAGTGCATCATTACGTCCATTCTGCAGACCAAGAAATTGAGGCTCAGAGATGTTAAGAGCCTTGCCAATAGTCACACACTTGGTGTAATGTGGAGTCAGGATTTGAATCCAGTTCTGTTATTGGTAGATAATAATATATTGATACAACGTATTAGTGAGAGCCGGGTTCTTTCTCCATTCTAAGCAAACCCAGAGTAAGAGCTGGGTGGGTTTTTCAGTTAACTTCAAATCATCACCACCTCCCTCCAGCTTAAAAAACAGTAGTTGAACCTTCACCTATGGGACACACCCACTCAACAAGTGAAAAAAAAAAAAGTTAAGATTTGGGAAAGCAAAAGCCACAGCCCTAACATCTGCACTGCAGAGCCTTGAGTGCACGTCCTGGCTGCCAGTGGAGCCCCTTCATCGCCAAGCCCAGGAGTATGTTTTTCTCCATCAAGGGGCCCCTTTAGGGTTAACTGGAGCCCTTGCAGATCAAGGCTGCACCTCTGCCTTCTCTATTACAGACTGTGGCTGTGCAATTGTACAAATATAGCCACCACACTAAGCAATAATCCTTGCTTCTCACTTCTTCCTCCAGATAATAGCCTCAGGAACAGAAATTCAGGTTTTGAGTCAGCAGATCTTGGACAGAGACTTGGATCTAAATTTTTAAAAAGCTCTCTTGGGAATTGGGATGCCCACATGAACTGGCTCAAAAGAAGGATTTATTTCAGAAATGCCAAGAAGGTTTCACACTTGGTAATAGGACTTTCTTGGTAGTTTACCTCGGTGGGAAGTTGTCAAAGAACAGTCAAACCCACAGGTTTGAAGCTCAGAATAAGTGGGCTGCCTCATATTTTGAATTTGCAATAAAAACAACATATATACAATATTTTCTTATTGTGGTAGAGGCACAAAGTAATAAAGCATGCAGGGTAAAACCCCTCCCTGTCACAAACGCCCCCTACCGGGCGATTCTGTTACAGACCAGGCTTCTTGGCCTTCTTAATCAACAGAAATTGATAAGAAACCGGACAAGAAATTCAGGCAAGGCTTTACTGGGACTGGTGCTGCAGCACAAGGGAGTGAAAACAAGTAACAGTTTCCCTTGCTTACTCCCTGGGGGGGAGGGGAGGCTGAGCTGGTTCCTTATGTGGGGTGAGGGTAGGGGTGGGTCCAGGGGTCTTGCTGGAGGGGTGGTCAGGTGGTCTGCCCACCCCCTTGGTAGTGCTGCGTGCAGGGCGCATGCACAGTACCCTGCTTTTGCTCCCGGTTCCTCAGAAGTGGCCGTTGGGTTTTGGTCCTTTTGTATCTTGTTGTTCCTAATTTGCCCCAACTGCCCACGCACGTAGTTATTTTTAGTCCTGTATAGTTTCTTTGTATTATGTTGCTGGAGGAGACATTCGTCCAGGTGCAAGCACTGCAGCAAAGGGTCCCAGGTCCCAGGTCCCAGCCTGTCTCAATTCCAGTCAAGTTCCCTCAGCTTGGTGGACTCTTCCAGTTCCTTGTCTGTGCATTTCCTATCGATCTAATATAAATTCAGACACAAATATATAAACATAGGATTGAATAATATATTTTGGGGATTTGCTTTCACCTTCGTGTTCATCTCAGTCATAACACCAAATCTTAAAGATCATTCTATGTTAGTACACCTAAATCCGAGACAGGCAAAATATCTCATGATTGAAGGCGCTATTATTTGTCCAGATGATCTCCTGTTGATGGACATGGAGTTTGTTTCCTTGTGTTTTTTTCCAATATAAAGCATGCTTCAGTGAACATCCTTTTGCATATATCTTTATGTATATATTACATAATTCTGTATTTCTGAAAGGCCTTATTCCTGGAAGAGGAATCAGTGATTCAGAGGGCCTTTTACATTTTGCTAGATATGCCAAAGGCTCTTACTAAGCCCAAAGGAGGGGCGGGGCACTGAGAGCAAGGCTCCAAGGTGCACCCAGTCACATTGTAGTTTATGTTGCAGTTGTGCTGTAGGGGGTACCATTTACATAAAATACATCTGGAGTGGGAAGAGCTGAAGTAGATCTGGCAGCCCTGTACTTTCTCCAACACTGAATATTTATCTTTTGATATTTTGACAGTTTGATGATGAAAAAAAAGTTATCTTTTTGCTTCTATTTACATGCTATTTATTGAGTGAAGATGAGCTTTATTTGCCTAGTCAAATACTTTTTTCTGTTTTTCCCTCTTTTCTTTACATATTCTGATTATTAATCCAGTAATGCCTGATAGATATGTTGGCAATGTTTTCTTCCATTCTTCTATTGTCTTTAACTTTCTTTGTGATATCTTTCATCATACAGAAGTTTTAGATATTTATTTAGGTAGCCAAATTTCTCAGTATTTTCTTTTATGGCTTCTAGATTTTACAACTTGCTTATGATTCCTCACATCAGGGATATAATCAAATTATATTCAAATATAATCAAATTATATTTGATTCCTCAAATATAAAAGTATTTTCCAACATTTTCTTCAAATAGCCTGAAGTTTTTTTAAAGGTGTAACCTCTAATACTTCTAGAATTTTTATGTGGTTCCAAGGAATGATTCAAGCTTAAATTATTTTCCCACATGGACATCTAAATAGCCTGCTCTCTATTGCACAGTCCATCCTTTAGCCACTAATTTGAACATAAAACAAGTTGTTGGTTTAGCTATTCATTCCCAAGTGGAGGTCCAAAAAAATCTCTCGCCATCATGTCTGTTGTAAGGTCAGAGAAACAAAACTAAAATAAGCTTATCATTTCAATAAATACTGAAACTATTATTTTATGAAATTAAATAGCCATCCCAGACTTAAAAACAACAACAAAATCTAAGAGGTAGAAATAAAGAAAATAAAAGCACATTTTCTTCATAAGATAACTACTTTTACCTTACACAACTGGTTTGCACATACCTGCAGGAGAAAGGAGAGTGGCATCCTTTAGGAAGCCAGGAATGAGGTAAAGACACCATCCATCACCACTATTAATTATCTGTGGTCTGAAAGATGCAATAAAGTACTGGTGAAAAGAAGAGTTATCGTAAAGGAGACAAAATACTGATATTAGTAGAAGATTCAATTGCTTTCTCAAAAAATCCAGTAGAGCTAAAAGAACTACTTGAATTACTCAATAAATGGGCTGGATTTAAGATAAGTGTTTGGCGATCAATTTATTTCCTGATACCAACAGAAGCCAGCCCAAACATATGAAGGAAAACTTCTGGGCAGGATGATAAGGACCCAGTTTGCTAATGTCCTCCTTCCAATGTTCTCTAGAAATGACCAATGAAGTTAAAATTGGGGAAATTAGGGAAATACGCCAACCATATGCTGGGCCTCAAAGCAAGACGGTGGCCAGCTGGGACTGATGACAATTAAGTATCACTATTTATTATTACTCTGATATTTGCTAAACTTCTTTGAAACAGGTTGTGCTCAGGCTGTCCATATGTTATTTCATTTAATCCTTGCCCCAAGAAACCTAAAAAGAAGGTGTTTTTATCTCCTTTTCAGATAAGATATGTTTGATTAGGTCAGAGGGCTGCAGAGCCCAGGTTGGAAGGCAGGTGGATCTGATTCTAAAACTCACTCTCTTTTTTTTTTTTTTTTTTTTTTTTTTTTTTTTTTTTTTTTTTGCGGTACACAGGCCTCTCCCTGTTGTGGCCTCTCCCGTTGCAGAGCACAGGCTCCGGATGCGCAGGCTCAGCGGCCATGGCTCACGGGCCCAGCCGCTCCGCGGCATGTGGGATCTTCCCGGATCGGGACACGAACCCGTGTCCCCTGCAACGGCAGGTGGACTCTCAACCACTGCGCCACCAGGGAAGCCCTAAAACTCACTCCCTTAAGCATTATCAGGCCCCAGGTGAGTAACTAGGTAGTGAGGAAACCTGGAGGGAGGTGGAGGTGGAGGTGGAAGAGGACAAATCGGGTATTTGGGGGCTCAGAGCGGCAAGTCCTTAAGCAGTTAGGGGGAGACGACCCCTAACTGCCTGCATAGCTGAAGTGCCGTAATGTGCAAGCTTTCCTTTCCTCTAACGCTTCTGTCACCCTGGCAGGTGGCACCAATATCCACGGTGAACACACACAGTTTGAGGCTTGGGGAAGTTAGGTGGTGGCCTAAGGTCACATAGAAATGTGGGGATTTGCTCCCAGGGTGCCAGTGCCCCCATAGGCAACACTGCAGGATGTGCGCAGCCTCCCAGCCTGGCCGTGTTGTGGGGAAAATGGGGGCAGAGGGCATCTGGCAGGGTTTGTTCTCCTAGTCTGCACCCAAAGGCAAGGGGCCAAGGCAAACAGGAAGTAGGGGCTCGCCATCCCTCTGGGGCTGGAGGCGGGAGAGAGGGACCACCCACTGAAAGGGCCTCAGTGGCTGGGAGGGTTGGAGCCATACAAAGCCTCCTTGTCTTCTTGTCTTGGTTCAGATAAGACCAATTCCAGGAAGCCTTCAGCTCCACGTGGGCCAGGCCACCCCCTTTCAGCACAGATGGAGCAGGGCTGCTAGCCCAGGGCCACACAAGTTACAGGCAGAGAGAGTGAACCAGTGGAGTGTGGCTGGAGATGCCTCTGTAGGGGATGGAAGGTGTGGGGGACCTAACGAGATGAGATTTAAGAAGGTTTTTGGTTTTTTTTTAAAATCTACCCCCTTTCTGGCAAGCAGTCCCAAATTCTCCCAGGTAGGGGAAGATGTAGGAAGATAGGGAAATCTGCTGGGTACAGGGAGGAGTGAAGAGGGGATGGGGGTAGAGGCCTAATGTTAACAACTATAATATCAATAATTATAGTCACAAAGGCCAACATTCATTGACGCTGACATTCATTGATTCCGACTTTGCGTCAGGTGCTGTTCCAAGCACCACCTGCTTGTTTCTCAGTTAATCTCGGCTGGTACTATATGAGGAGGGTTCTGTGGTTATCCCAGAGGTTGGCAAGAGCAGTTTCCCACCTAGTGTATTTTGAAGTGTGATGAATCCACATTAAAGGTGGAGGAAAACAGCCTAACAGGGTCCACCTGCTCAGTTTTGAGATACTTTTGCATAGATTCACATTGCTCAGTGTCAGTTCAGTTCATTGTTAAAGCCATAGACATTTCCCAAGAACGTGTTCATTTATGACTCCGGGATCCTTGTGGGCTTGGGAGGGTAGGTCGTCAGTTGGCATTTCCCCTAGTTCTGTGAGAACCTTGTCTGCAATGTTCTCTAGGGAGATGATCTCATTTTGCTCCTTGAGACCGGAGTTGGGGTAAAATATAAACCGAGAACACTCCTTGTGTACTGGCCTGGGTTCCTGGACTCTTTAATCAATAGAAGTTGATGAGTGCAGACAAGAAATTCAGGCAAGGCTTTACTGGGACTTGTGCTGCAGCAGGAGGGAGTGACAAGTAACGGGTGTCCTTGCTCACCCCCTGAGGGAGGGCGAGCTGGTCCTTTAAATGTGGTTGATGCCAGGATCTTGGTTCCCTGTCCACCAATGCCGAATAGAAATACTGAGACAGTTTGGAGGCAGTAGAAAAGAGTAGCTTTATTCTTTGGCCAGGCAAAAGGGAAACGTAGTAGGCTAGTGCCTCAAGAACTGTGCCCCCTTCCCTGGGGAATAGGGAAAGGTTCTATAGCCCGGGGCTCCTGGTCTGGGGTAGGGGATAAGGCTCAAAGTAATTAAGGTCTTGCATTTCTTTTCTTCTGCAAATTCATGGCCAAAGCTGGCATCAGGTGGTCTGGTGTCCCTGAAGTTATCACCATGACCTTCTTTCTGAAATGAAGAGTGCTACAACGGAGGGTAGGGGGAGAAGAAATGCCAGGTACAAAGGGCGATTCACATGGAGTCAGAGAGCAATCAGCATTGTGAAGGAAGAGTCTAGCTACAAGTGTTTGTTAGTAGTAACAGCTAAAGACTAATCAAGATTGCTTAACTCTTTCAGGCCTGTCTATGTTGTTTCCCCAGCCAGGTCATTGTTGCAGAGGGGGTAACAGTAACTCCTACCTCATGGCAGAAAACGTGATTTTCCTTGCCTGCCTCTGAGGAGCTCTCCTCAGCTGGTCACTGTTGTTTCCTCACGTTATTTATCTGCAGGTTGGGAGTTCCTTGAGGGTAGAAAGGGTGTGAGCAATGCGCAGGCCTGCAGAGGCCCTCAGGTGGAGTTAAGGGTTTCCAGGTGTTACCAAGTACAAGCTCACACTGCTTGCAACAGGACAGCCCAATAAATTCGAGAGAGGAGTTGTTGGGGGCAAGGAATAGTGACTTTATTCAGAAAGCCAGCAGACCGCATGGACTAGTTTCCCAGAGAACCATCTTGCCCAGGTTTGGATGCTAGTTTCTTTTATGGAACAAAGAGGGGGAGGTGAGGATGTAAAGTAAAAAAAGGAGATATATTTCCTGGTTCTGGCCAGACTTCGGAGGGGGTGTGTTAATTTCTTCATTCCTGAAGCCATTCACAGGTGGGCTTGGTCAGGATATTTCCAGTGCTTAAAGAAAAGTGTTTTAGCTTAACCCTCAGGCATGGGAGGCAGGGTTTTCAGAGATGGGCTATTATGTATACTTTAAGGTATAGCCCACATCCCTTTAGTGATTAACTTGTAGCAAAAACGGCAGAATACAAAGGTTAAAAAAAAAGAAACAGATCCAATATGGAATCAGATTTGTTGTTCCCTATTACACAGGGAGTCAGGAAAGTCAACTGCTGACCAAGTAAGAGCCGCTGCTGACTCTGCTTCCTGAAGTAAGTGCAGAGTTAAGGCCCTACGAAGGGGGCCTTTGAACATGAGTAGGGTTTTTCTAAGCAAGAGGTACTGTGTGCCATGGAGGTTAGTGGGGTGTGAGTGGTTTACAGGAGAGTGGGGAGCCATAAATCTGGGGGGATGTTTGGCCAGATTATTGAGAGCCTCGAATGCCACTCTCGGGAGAGTCAGCCTTTGTGCTGTAGGCAGAAGTGCTGGCAGGGTTTTGGCTGAAGGATGACTCAATCATGGCAACCCTCTTCTTTTTTTAAAAAAACTTTTTGTTTTGAAATAAGTTTAGATTTACAAAAATAATACAGCGAGTTACTGAATATTTTTCACCAGCTTCCCCACATATTAACATCTTAAGAACTGCAGTAGAATTATCAAAGTCAGGAAATTAACATTAATACAATGCTATTAAAGAAGCTACAGACTTTATTCATATGTTGCCAGTTGTCTCACTACTGTTCTTTTTCTGGCCCAGGATGCAATCCAGGATCCCGCATTGATTCAATTGTCATGTCTCTTTAGGCTCCTTTAATCTAGAACAGCTCCTGTCTTTTTTTGTCTCTCATGATTGGACAGTTTTAAGAGTCCAGGCTAGTGAGTTTTGTCTTTCATAACCTTGACACTTCTGAAGAATATTGTCCAATTATTTTGTAGAATGTCCCTCAACTTGAACTTTTTTCATGAAGAGTTTGAGTTTCTGCATTTTTGTTGAGAACCTCGTATGAGTGATACTGTGTTCTTCCAGTGCACCACATCAGAAGACACTTATGATACTGCTCTGTCTCATTATTGGTGATGTTAACTTTGAAAAGACGATGTGGTAAAGGTGATGTCTGCCAGGTTTTTCCATCGCAAAATTACTGCTTTCCCTTTTGTAACTAATGAGTATCTTGTGGGGCGGTCACTATTAGACCCATCCTCAGCCTGGTGGAGGCAGCCCTTCTCCCAGTCCTCTGGGCTGGGGATCATCTTTTCAGGCTCCAGTGGGCCTAAAATGACCTATCTCCTCAAATTTGTTTCTTCTGATGGCTCTACCTTCCATGATGTAAGCCTCATTGACTGTTGTTGGGAATATAAATTTGTACAGCCTTTGTGGAGGGCCATTTGCCAATGTCTACAACAATTTTATATGTGTATACCCTTTGACTTTACAGTTTCACTTAGACAATGAAACACACAGATGACATATGGTGTACTAAGGAAATGAAACACACAGATGACATATGGTATACTAAGGAAATGTTATAATAAATGAATTTCCCTTTTCTCCACATCCTTGCCAATGCTTGTTATTTGTTCCTTTTTTTTTTTTTTAATTTATTTTTGGCTGTGTTGGATCTTAATTTCTGTGCGAGGGCTTTCTCTAGTTGTGGCAAGCGGGGGCCACTCTTCATCGTAGTGCGCAGGCCTCTCACTTTTGCGGCCTCTCTTGTTGCGGAGCGCAGGCTCCAGACGCGCAGGCTCAGTAGTTGTGGCTCACGGGCCCAGCTGCTCCGCAGCATGTGGGATCCTCCCAGCTCGAACCCGTGTCCCCTGCATTAGCAGGCAGACTCTCAACCACTGCGCCACCAGGGAAGCCCCTGTTCCCTTTTTGACAATAGCCATTCTGACAGTGGGAGATGATATCTCATTGTGGTTTGATTTGCATTTCACTGATGATTAATGATGTTAAGCAGCTTTTCATGTGTCTGTTGACCATCTCTATGTCTTCTTTGGAAAAATGTCTAGCCAGATCTGCACATTTTAAAATCAGCTTGTTTGGTTTTTTGCTATTGAGTTGTATGAGTTCTTCATATATTTTGGATATTAACATTTACAAATATCTACTCCCAATTCGTAGGTGGCTTTTTCATTTTGTTCATAGTTTCCTTCACTGTGCATAAGCTTTTTAGTTTGATATAGTCCCATTTGTTTATTTTTGTTTCTTTTGCCTGAGACATATCCAAAAAAAAATTTACTAATATTGATGTCACAGAGCTTATTGCCTATGTTTTCTTCTAGAATCGAGTCTTACATTTAAGTCTGTGATCCCTATTGAATTTACTTTTGTGCATGGTGTGAGAGAGTAGTCTAGTTTGATTCTTTTGAATGTAGCTGTCCAGTTTTCCCAACACCGTTTTTTAAAGAGGCTGTCTTTTCTCCATTGTATATTCTTGCCTCCTTCGACAGATTGTGTAGGTTCATTTCTGGGCTCTCTATTCAGTTCCCTGGATCTGTGTGTTTGTTTTTGTGCCAGTACCACGCTGTTTTGATTACTGTAGCTTTGTAGTATAGTTTGAAATCAGGGAGCATAATATCTCCAGCTTTGTTCTCCTTTCTCAAGATTGTTTTGGCTATTCTGGGTCTTTGTGTTTCCATACAAATTTTAGAATTATTTGTTCTAGTTCTGTGAAAAATGCTCTTGATATTTTAATAAGGGTTGCATTGAATCTGTAGCCACTATGGAAAACCATATAGCGATTCCTCAAAAGATTAAAAATAGAATTGCCATATGATCCAGCAATTCCACTCCTGGGTAGTTATCTGAAGAAAACAAAAACATTAATTAGAAAGGATACATGCACCCCTGTGTTTATTATAGCATTATTTACAGTAGCCAAGATACAGAAGCAACCTAAGTGTCCATTAATAGATGAATGGATAAAGAAGATATGATATATATGTATGTGTATGTATACACACACACACACACAGTGGAATATTACTTAGCCATAAAAATAATGAAATCTTGCCATTTGTGGCAACATGGATCCACCTAGAGGGTATTATGCTTAGTGAAAAAAGTCGGACAGAGAAAGACAAATACTGTATGATTTCACATGTATGTGGAATCTAAAAAACAAAACAAATGAACAAATACAGCAAAATAGAAGCAGAATTATAGATACAGAGAACAAAAAGGTGGTTTCCAGAGGGGATGGGGGTTGGAGGAGGAAAGAAATAGGAGAGAGATTAAAAGGTACAAACTTCCAGTTGCAGAATAAATGAGTGGCAGATATTGATGCCAAAAGTCTTGTCTCTCTGGGCACCGATGCCAAAAAGAAATACGGAGACCGAGTTTTGGAGGAATGAGGAAAATGGCTTTAATCTTTGCCTAGCAAAAGGGGTAACAGCAGGCTAGCACCTCAAGAACTGTGCCCTTCCTTTTCTGGGAATAGAGAGAGGTTTCTATCCTGGGGCTCATGGTCTGCAGGTAGGTGATAAGGTTCAAAGCAATGAAGGACTTGCATTTTTTTCCTTCAGCAAATTCATGGCCAGAGCTGGTGTCAGGTGGCTCATCAGTGGGGTCTGGTGTCCCTGAAGTTATCGGCCAGTGACCTTCTTTCTGAAATGAAGAGTGCCACAAGGGAGTATAGGGGGAGAAGAAATGCCAGGTGCGAAGGGTGATTCATATGGAGTCAGAGAGTAATCTGCTTTGTGAAGGACAAGTCTAGCTACAAGTGTTTGTTAGTATAACAGCTAAAGAATAACCAGGATTGCTTAACTCTTTTAGGCCTGTTTATGCTATTTCCCCAGCCTGTTCATCGTTTCCTTATTTTACTTGTTTATCAGAAAAGAAATGTGTCATTTCTGTTTTTACTGCAACAATATGAAATGTACAGTGTGGGGAATATAGTCAATAATTATGTCATATCTTTGCATGGTGACAGATGACAACTAGACTTATCATGGTGTTCATTTTGAAATGTATAGAAATATCAAGTCACTATGTTGAGTAACAGGAACTAAAACAGTGTTGTAGGTCAGTTATAGTTCAAAAAACCCAATCACAGAAACTCATCAAAAAAGAGATCAGATGTGTGGTTACCAGACATGGGGAGTGGTTGGAGGGGGAATTGGATGAAGGCAGTCAAAATGTACAAATCCCAATTATAAGACAAATAAATACTAAGGATGTAATGTACAACATGATAAATATAATTAACACTGCCGTATGTTATATATTGTGTGAAAGTTGTTTGGAGAGTAAATCCTATGAGTTCTCATTAAGGAAAAAAATTTTTTCTCTATCCCTTTAATTTTGAATCTATATGAGATGATGGATGTTCTCTAAACTTATTGCAATAATCATTTCATGATATATGTAAGTCAAGTCATTATGCTGTACACCTTAAACTTATACAGTGCTATATGTCAATAAAACTGTAAGTAAATAAATATTTACTGTAAGTAAATTAATTAATTAAATGAATGAATTCTATCTATGTACACCAGCATGGAATTACCTCCAAGATTTACTGTTGAATAAAGAAAGCAAGTTGCAGAAAAATGTGTGTAATACAATCTCATCATGAACAAAAGAATGTCTGTGAGTCTGTGTACATGTATATTATACACTATTTTATTTATATATATATATTTTATATGTATATAGCTGAAATCTAGAAGAATGCACATTCAGCTGCTAATGGTGTAATCACTGCTATGCACAGGGATTAGGATGAGAGTGAGGGTACTAATGTAACTGGGAACTTTATGTTAGACATTCTCATTGTTGAATGATTTGATGTTTCACAACAAGCACAGGATACATTTGTAATAGCAGTAACAACTCCTGTTGCAGCCACATTCATCTTTGTCCAGAAGAGGAAACTGAGGTCCAGAGAAAGGGCCTTGCCCAAGTCCAGCCAGGAGGTTAGCAGCCAGGAGGTTAGCAGGGCAGCAGGAAGCAGACGAGAGAGGGAGACTGGGAGGGACCAGAGGTGAGCAAACAAGGCCCAGCTGGGGAGACTGTAGAAAACGTGCTGAGTGTTAAGGGAGAAGAGGGGCTGGGCCCTGCCTCCCCAAACTCTTGAGAGCTCCCTCATCCCTGAGAAAGTGGAGAACAGAGTTTTGAGACCCAGCATAGGACACAGTCCCTGAGTGTGAAGGACCTGGTGGAGGTGGCCATGATGCAGATTGAGGAAATGATGCCGAGGACAATAACTGCCTCTGAGTGAGATAGGGAGTGGGTGCCAGAGATCAGGGTGGAGCAGCCCGGGACCCACTATTTCCACCTTCAAGGCCCCCATTTTACAAATGGGACTGAGAACAGATAGGAAACCTGCCCAAGGTCACACTGGACTCCAAAGGCTGCTCTTCACTGCGGATGTGCCTCAGGCTATGGAAGTGCATCTTGCTAAGGGTCGATCCCCAAACTAGAGTGTGACCTACACTTACCTAGGCCTTGAACATCCTTAAAAAAAAACCCCACTCTTAAATTGAGAATTTTGCAACAAAATTTGAACACCACTGAACTTGACTAAGAAGGAACAAAAACAAAATAGAACAGAAAAGAAAAAAGAAGAAGGAAGGAAGGAAAAGAGGAAAGAAGGTATATGCAAATATCTTAGCTGTGGAACAATTCTGCTTTAACTCAGTTTCCTAGGACTAAGAGATATAGATGAGTGCAGAATTCTAAACTGTTCCAACCAGTCTGCAGATTTTATTCCTTTGTAAATCTAAAATATAATGAATATTTTGTATGGTGTTGTAAAGCTTAAATGGGGGGGAAGTAGGGTTGCACATTTCTGACTGAGGTATAAATTTAGTTTGTCAACTAAATGTTCAAATGCTTGCTGTCTCCTCAGGGTTGCCACTTGAGCCTGAATTTCCAATCTGCCCAGATAAAGAAGAGAGGATTTGGGAGGGAATTCTACTGGAGTGATGGCTCGGAAAAAGGTTAGTAGTTGGGATATGTACTTTTGGGTCAATGTTAGTGAAGTAATTTGCCTAAAAGGGGCAGAAATGCCGATTCAGGATCAATAAGAGGTAAATTTGGTTGTGTGGGGCAAGGTTAGATTAGAATTTTCAAAAGAGCCAGAGAATTTAACTTTTTGTGTTGTTGTAAATTAATTTTTATTCGAGTATTGTTGCTTTACACTGCTGTGTTAGTTTCTGCTGTACAGCAAAGTGAATCAGCTGTACATATACATATATCCCCTCTTTTTTGGATTTCTTTCCCACTCAGGTCACCACAGAGCACTGAGTAGAGTTCCCTGTGCTATACAGTAGGTTTTCATTAGTTATCTATTTTATACATAGTCGTGTATATATGTCAATCCCAATCTCACAATTCATCCCACCCACCGCTTCCCCCTTGGTATCCATACATTTGTTCTCTACGTCTGTGTCTCTATTTCTGCTTTGCAAATAAGATCATCTGTACCATTTTTCTAGATTCCACACTTACGCATTAATATACGATATTGGTTTTCTCTGACTTGCCTTACTCTGTATGACAGTCTCTAGGTCCATCCACATCTCTGCAAATGACACAATTGCGTTCCTTTCTGTGGCTGAGTAATATCCCATTGTATATATGTACCACATATTCTTTATCCATTCCTCTGTTGATGGACATTTAGGTTGCTTCCATGTCCCAGCTATTGTAAATAGTGCTGCAGTGAACACTGGGGTGCATGTATTTTTTGAATTTAATTTTCAATAATTGCTACTCTTGTGAATCTCTAATTTGTTGTGCCTGATCTGTAGGCTTCATCAGAAAAAAATGTGTATATATCAGATCTCAAAACTGAGGGACATATGAGAGCAACCACGGTCATAGGGATTAACTTGCCAACTAAGGAATGTTGCTTGCCATCCAGTTCCACAGGAATCAAGATACTAGCCACTGCAGTTACTGACGTATAGCAACACTCTGGAAAGAATTCAGGGTGAAGCTCAGGAATGAGGCGCTCTGTGCTCTGGGAAAACTGCGAGAACAGGCCCTCAGATAGTTACATATTTTCAGGAGAAATTTTTATGAACCCAAATTCTTGCACTGTCCCATGCTTAGAAAAGTACTAAAATCATTAACTGAGATATCTGATCCTTGTGACTGGTAGCAACCTTCTACAGAGATGTGTGCTTGATTGTACATATCCCTTCTCCAAAATCACATACCTCTTCCTCCTGGGCTCTAGTCCTCAGTAAGACAGTAAATAAACTCAACTCCCAGCTCTTATGTTGTGTGTGTGTGTGTGTGTGTGTGTGTGTGTGTGTGTGTGTGAGTGTTTCAGTTAACAAGCTAAAAAACAGAATGACATTGAGAACTGGCCTAGAAGTTAAGGCTCAAGGTAGCTGTTTCCCAGCTCTGCTGCTTATTTGCTGTGGGTGCTTGGGTAGTCAGCTCACACTTTCTGGGCATTCGTTTCTTCTTGTGCAAAATGAAGTGGCGGGTGTAAGGAGCCCAGAGGAGCTGAGGTTCTCAGCAGCAATGGCAGCTCCTTTCTGCTCATGTCACAAGCCTTAGGAAAGCAGCCTTGTTGGCAAGCTGGCTGTCTGCATTCCATACTCAATTGCCCACCTTGGAGGAAGATGAAGTTGGAGGCAGTCACGTTGCCTTGTACTCAGAGCCCAGGCTGGCAGAAGGCATACCTATCCTGGCTGCAGCAGGTGCTAAAGGCAGAACTGGGCAGTGGTTAAGACTTGGGGGAGTCAGAGAAACCTGGTCTCCAATCTCAGCTCTACCCCTTTCTAGACATGAGATCTCTGGTAACTTGCTGTCTCTGATCTGAGTGTCCTCTGTAAAATGGGGATGTTAATAGTACCCATGCCTCTTGGGCTTGTTGAGAGAATCAGATGAGATGTGTATAAATGCCTAGAACAGTGCTGGGCACATATTATATATTCAATCAATGTCAACTATTATTATTTTTGTTGTTTTTATTACTCAAAATCAAATCTTAACTTCCTACCTAATATAGGAATTCTTTCTATGGCATATGAGACAAGTGGCTATTCTCACTCTTCTTGAATACTTCCAGTGACAGGAAGCTCACTACTTCTCCCAGTAAATTGTTTCACGAGTGGATAGTGCTTTTGGAATTTTATGGAATTTTAAAGCTGGTACCTTATATAAATCTCAGGTTTAACTGCCTCATGAGGAAACCCAAGTTCAAGAGGTATCAATAAAAGATTTGCTCAAGGCTGCATGGCTAATTAGGTGGCAGCTGCTCCCTTCTTCTGCCTTCCAATCTTTTAAATAGATTTATTTATATTTTTATTTATTTTGGCTGTGCCGGTAGTTGCGGCACACGGGATCCCCATTGCGGCATGTGGAATACTTAGTTGTGGCATGTGAACTCTTAGTTGCAGCATGCCTGTGGGATCTAGTTCCCCGGCCAGGGATTGAACCTAGGCCCCCCTCCCCCACCCTGCCCTGCACTGGGAGCGCGAGTCTTACCCACTGGACCACCAGGCAAGTCCCCTGCTTTCCAATCTCATTCACTAAGTCCATTTTCCTTAGTGCATCTGAGAGCTTTGATACTGCATCCACCAATGCCCCCCACTCTCCCCAAAGAACAATTCCTGGAGGGCCCAGGCTGTCTGTTGCTGGGTCTCTTTGGATCCCAGATAATGTTAAAGGTTCATTGACTCACTCATGGTTGCTGGGATAAAAACCTCTATTTTAGAACTTCCAAATGATGAAGGCTGAGTTCTCCTTGCTGCATTTTCCAAGACAGTCCCCTCCCCGCACCCCAATGTCACTGGGATGATTCAGCTCCGCCCCATTCCTCAGCACAGCCCTTTGGTTGCCCAGCCCTCACTAGCCCCACTGGCCTCTTAATCTCCATCCTGATGCTGTCTGAATACGCCTGGTCTCACAGGCCCTAAAGGCCAACGCCCATTTCCCTACCTGCTCCCCCTAGTCTGGATGTATCGTCACACCAGAAGTGGTGCCCCTGGGGACAGTTAGAGCTGTCCTGAATGGAGCTATCTTCCCCACAGTGATTCCAGAAAAATAGCATGTGTACCTGATCAGGATAGGGGCCTGGCCACGCCCACCCCCAGAAACCCTCAGTGCCACTGACCTGACGTTGGATGATGCCTCATAGCATCATCAACAGCATCAGCCCTCCTGCCCAGCTCACTCGCTCTGTGCTCCTGATCTGGCCTCTTCCCCTCCCCCTCTTGAATTAATCAGGAAGCATCACTGTGATCTTTAAAGGCCAAGCTCCAGTGATTTCAGAGGAGGCCTCTCTAACCAGTCCCTGGTTAGACTCATGTTCAGATGGAAACATCTTTTCCTTCCAGATGCCATTTCAAAGGGATGTTTGAATGGATTGCTTACTTGAAGTAGAATTCAAATGATTCCTACACAAGGATTTAGATGGTGGAGTCCACTTTAAATATGTATTTCACAGAGCAAAATATTTCACTGTGAATATATGGATGCCAAAGAGAGATTTTATGCTATGGTTGCATCTGTAATTTACAACCAATAGGCAACAAACACACATGCAACAAACATACGTTTGGGAGTCACAGCTATCTCTTGACTCTTGGTTCTACCCCTCACTAGCTCTGATTGTTAACAAGCTACTTAATTTCATTAGGCCTCAGTTTTCTAATTAGGAAAATGGGATGCCAGGGCATACCTCCTAGGGGTTAAAGTGAGGATTAAATGAAAAAATGCAAACAAGGCTCTAAGCATAACGCCTGGCCACCCACTGACTGTTCAATTAATGTTACTCTTATTATTATTAACATAGAAGCAACATTCTGTGGGATTCCTGCAGATTCAAAGGATATAATGGGTTTACATAAGGAATGCTTGTCTCTGGCCTACAGTGTGTTTTGCAACAGCCATTACAGGATGCCAGGACAATACTAAATATGTTTCAAAATTGAAATTTCATAATATATTTATTTTCAGTTTCCTAGGAAATATTCTGTAATACCCAGAACATAAGCCCAGCAAATTCTTTTGCTATGCAGACATTAAAGCTTCATAAATGCTATAAATAACCTTTTCGGTGTACATGTGCAACGTATTACTGCTGCACCTTTAACCAATGGCAAGAACATCCCTAGGTCTGCAGAATGTTTACAATATTTGTACATTGCTATGGATACAGTATCAAAGGCAGGCGCCAGTAACATGAACAGGATGTAGGGGTTTAGGGCCTCTAACAACAATGATGGAAACTACTCTCACTCTTAATGCATCTTTCTTGGATAATATTTGTGAAATATTTGGGAGGTGAGCCATGCTGTTGAGAACATTACTTTGGATGTTTCATCCAATATGCTGACAGGCAGCTTGGTGAAATAGCAAGGAGTCAGAGACCCAGGTCTGACAGCAAATTGATTGTGTGACATTGGTGGTTACCTTTCTTTGTAGGCGCACAATTTCTCCCAGTGTAAAATGATGGTGGGGGGTGTCTATCTGAAGATTTCTGTAGTCCGTTCCAGCATTCTGATTACGGGTTGACCACAGACATCATTTGGTCTTATATCCTGTGTAGTTAAATGCAATTCTGGCTAAGTTGAACAAAGTTAAGACAGATTTTTGGAGGCATCTAAGATGAGCTATACTAGTTGGCCAGCCTGGACTTTCTTTTTCTACTGTTTCCTGTCTTGTTCAAAAGCCTTGTAAGTTCCAGTTGGCTCTCACACTGTCTTAGAGATGATTTTTTTCCCCTCCAAGGGAGCAATAGGGAATGTGGGCAACTCAGCTCTTTCTGGCAAATTGTCAAAAATTAACTGGAAATCAGATTAAGTTACCAAACTCACACTGTCCTAGGAGTCCTTCTCAAGATGCCGAAGTTTAGTAGCAATTGACATATGGCAACATATATATTACTATTCATTTAAATCAGAAATACTTGCTCACAAAACAGCAGTGTACATTTTCCAAGAACAGGCACAGCAAACACCTTGGAACTGTTGCCTGGAAGTGGGGGCATCAGGGAGATGGAGATAAAAGGAAATAAACAAAACGAGAAGGGAGTAGACACTGGGACTCAAAGACGTGAGATTTATCTAGGGTAATATAGCTGGTAAGTATTGGGTAACAGTTTGAACATAGTTGTCACTCAAAAGTCAAGGGTGCAACACATATATATGGAATCTAAAAAAAATATCGTTCTGATGAACCTAGGGGCAAGACAGGGATAAAGATGCAGACATAGAGAATGGACTTGAGGACACGGGGAAGGGGAAGGGGAAGCTGGGACGAAGTGAGAGAGTGGCATGGACATATATACACTACCAAATGTAAAATAGATAGCTAGTGGGAAGCAGCTGCATGGCACAGGGAGATCAGCTCAGTGCTTTGTGACCACCTAGAGGGGTGGGATAGGGAGGGTGGGAGGGAGGCTCAAGAGGGAGGGGATATGGGGATATATGTATACATATAGCAGATTCACTTTGTTACACAGCAGAAACTAACACAACATTGTAAAGCAAGTATACTCCAATAAAGATGTTAAAAAAAAAAAAAAAGCCTAGGGTGCTATTCCATTACACCCTGCTGCCTTTTGCTCTTAAGTGGAAACACCCATTACAATAAAAGATTGAAATGTGACTTGTTATTTATCAATTCTCTCAGAGGGTTGCTGTGTTGTTACTTTTCCCTTAGAAAGTAGAATACCTGCAAGATTCCCTCTTAGGGAGCTTTCTCTTTATCAGATCTTATCTTTTTGGGGTGATTTCATTTCCTAGTAGCAGGAAAGATAAGGTTAATTCATCTCGGGTTTTCTGAGGTTGTATCAAGGTGAAAAATTCTAGTTCATTGAGATTTTAGAGGACTCTAGAGGGTTAGAAAGTGGAAAGTTCCTCAAACTTTGGTTCTTTTTTTTTTTTTAGATGTTGGGGGTACGAGTTTATTAATTAATTTATTTATTTTTGCTGTGTTGGGTCTTCGTTGCTGTGCGAGGGCTTTCTCTAGTTGTGGCAAGTGGGGGCCCCTCTTTATCGCGGTGCGCGGGCCTCTCACCGTCGCGGCCTCTCTTGCTGCGGAGCACAGGCTCCAGACGCGCAGGCTCAGTACTTGTGGCTCACGGGCCTAGTTGCTCCGCGGCATGTGGGATCCCTCCAGACCAGGGCTCGAACCCGTGACCCCTGCATTAGCAGGCAGATTCTCAACCACTACGCCACCAGGGAAGCCCTAAAGTTTGGTTCTTTTTAAAAAAATTTATGTATGGTTGACTTACAATATTATATTAGTTTCAGGAGTAGAACATACTCATTCAATATTTTTATAGAGTGCACTCCATACAAAGTTATTATGAAATACTGACTAATTCCCTGTGTTGTACATGACAACCTTGTTAACATTTATTTTATACCTAGAAGTTTGTACCTCTTGATCCTTTTCATCTATTTTGCCCCTCCTCCCAACCGGCTCCCTTTGGTAGCCACTAGTTTGCTGATTATGCTGAGCAATGTCAGCAACTGCAGCTCCCAGTCAGCCAGGAGATAACAAGGGTAAACAACTGATACACTTACAACCATTCCATATCCACACAATCATTCCGTACAGTATTCATCAAATTACATCACATATTTAATACTTTATTATAAAATAGGCTTTGTACTAGATGATTTTGCCCAACTGTAGGCTAATGTAAGTGTTCTGAGCATGTTTAAGGTAGGCTAGGCTAAGACATGAGGCTTGGTAGGTTAGTTGTATTAAATGCATTTTCTTTTCTTTTTTAAAAATTTATTTATTTTTGGCTGCACTGGGTCTTCGTTGCTGCGTGCAGGCTTTCTATAGTTGTGGTGAGTGGGGGCTACTCTTCGTTGCAGTGCGTGGGCTTCTCATTGTGAAGGCTTCTCTTGTTGTGGAGCATGGGCTCTAGGTGCACGGGCTTCAGTAGCTGTGGCATGCGGGCTCTAGAGCGCAGGCTCAGTAGTTGTGGTGCACAGGCTTAGTTGCTCCGTGGCATGTGGGATCTTTCCAGAACAGGGCTTGAACCTGTGTCCCCTGCATTGGCAGACGGATTCTTAACCACTGCGCCACCACGGAAGCCCCTAAATGCATTTTCGATTTACAGTTCAATGTACAGTGGGTTTATTGCGACATAACTGAAGAAGCTCTATATTTCAACTTACTCTCATGCCCAGTTCACTTATCCTTCTGCCCTCCCTCCCAAACACACATACACATATACCCATCATGGAAATTGGCTAGAATGTATATAATTTAAATTTGGGCTTGTTTATATCCTTTTATTTTTCTTTGATGCCTCTCCTCCCTCCCTACCCTATATCTCTGGCAGCATTGCCTGACTTCTTTCCCTTTTATTATTTAAGGACTTTTTCCAAAAGTGTTTTCAATGTGGGTCTTTTTGTGTGGCAAACATTCTGAGCCCTTGAAGGCAGGGAATCTTTTTCCCATCACTTTCTCCTGTTTGAATGATAATTTGGCTGAATATAAAATTCTACATTCAAAGTAATTTTTCCCCAGTACTTTTAAACTATTTTTCACTGTCTTCCAGCATCCAGTGTAGCTGTTTGATATCTGTTCCTTGTCATTCCTTTGGAGGTGATCGTTTTTTCTCTCTGGAAACTTAGAATTTTCTCTTTGTCTTGATTATTCTCAAAGTTTATTGTTATGCCTAGGGATTGGTACGCCTTATCTCTTTTGTTTGGCCCTTTATAAGTCATTTCAAATAAGGTCATTTGGGGGAAATTACTCTCCATTATTTCTTCAAAAATTTCTTCCACTCCATTTTATTTTTCTCTCCAACTGGAACTAATACCCCTAGGCGTTGGCATTTCTATGTTTATCATCCACATTTCCAGGCTTTTCTTTTGTATTTTATGTTTTGTATTTTCCTGTGAGACATCCACAAGCTTGAGTCTACAAATTCTTTCTTCAACTACATCCATTCTATTTCACTTGTTCTATTTTCATTTAATAGGTTCTTTATTTCAACTATTTTATTTTTCATGCCTAATATTTTCACCTAGTTCTTTTTTGTGTGTGATTTCTTATTTGTATATCATATTGCTAACATATTCTCTTATTAACTCCTTATGTCCTACTTCAAGAGGATTTTTAGATTCCGGGTCCCTATGTTCCAACACTTCTGTTTCAGATGACAGGTGTGGCTCAGCTTATGCTTGTCATTCTCTGCTGTCCAGTGCTTTGGGCTTGTCATCTTGTTTTCCCTTGGGGCATCAACCAGCAGGTCTGATAATGCATTGGGGGAGGGCTAAGGCCAGGCCCTAGTCTACACTGAAATCAGTGATTTAAAGATGAGAATTCAGGAACCACAGAACCCTTAAAGAGTCCCTGTTTGATACCATTCCATTGGTCACTCTTTTGCCTGAGGTTTTCACTTTTGAACCTTTAGGAAGAAATAACAATGTAGTCCACAATCCTTGTGATTTGATTGGGAGTATAGGGGAGTGATTGCCTGAGGGCTGTCAGCCTGTTTTCATGAACTCTCCCCCATCACCCAGTGGGGCTTTGTGTTGCTAATATCAGGAGAAGCTGCCATGGACCCTGCTACTGCCCACTTCTGTGCTGAAGGGTCAGGCCCATAACAGTCTGCTCAATTTGAGGGAGAGACAAGAACAGCAGATGAAAAGTTCTCCACCAACCTAGTTCTCCCTGCTGCCCAAGGCTCCCCTTTCTCCACCTCTACACCAATTCTAGTCTTCTGTCCAGGATGGTGGGCGGGAACATTCCCTACATTTTCCCTTTGGTTTTAGGAATTCATACTTCTCTCATGTGTTTACTGTTTCTTCAAGTTTGATCTTGGGAGAAGGAGTCAGTGGCCTGAGCTGGTCAGCCATTTGGGCAGGGATCTCCCCTCAGTGTCCTCAACTTTAAATTGTTACCTCAAAGAGTTGTGGACGTTAGGTATTTCATATCGGTGTCTAGAATAAAAATAAATATTTGAAAAATATTGAGTTCTTTTTTACTTTCAAAAGACCTCAATCCCAAACTTTTATTCTCAAGGAGGGAGGAGTATGCAGATATGCCAACTGGCTAATTTCATCAGCTTTTTAAAAATTCTTTTTTAAAAATCGAAGTATACCTGATTTACAATATATATTAGTTTCAGGTGTACAACATAATGATTCAAAATTTTTATAGATTACACTCCATTTGAAGTTATTATAAGGTACTGGCTATATTTCTTGTGCTGTACAATATACCCTTGTAGCTTATCTATTTTATATAGTAGTTTATACCTTTTAATTCCCCATCCCATCTTGTCCCTCCCCCTTTCCCTCTCCCCACCGGTGATCACTAGTTTGTTCTCTATATCTGTGAGTCTGTTTCTGTTTTGTTGTATTCATAGCATTTTTAGCCCCACAGCAGTGCTTTTTGCCGATTGTCAGGACTCCAAGGATTGTTTATACTGAGTGCTGAGCTCCCAGTGAGGGTGTTTAGCTGTGCTTCTTATTGACACAAACATGTTGTCATGTCTAGAAATCAACCCCAAGCCTCACGAAATCAGGGTCAAACCATTTGGGTTCTTATTCTAAATTTTCTCTAAAAATCTTACTACTCAAAGTGGTCTGAAGATCACCAGGGAGCTTGCTGGACATGCAGAATCTTGGACCCGCTCCACACTCACTGAATCAGAGCCTGAATTTTCACAAGATCTCACAGAATCCATCTGCACCGTCAAGTTTGAGAAATTCAGGATACATCATCACCCATGACCAACCTTCCAGTAAAAACTATACTCTTGATGAATGTTACAGTTTACAAAGTTGGTTTACATAGATGATTTCATTTAAATTTACTATTTTATCTTCATCCCAGCCACAATGTAACATTATTCTTATTCTTTTTAATGATGAAATTGAGGTCCAGGAAGGTGACAGACTTGCCTAAAATCCTGTGTCTGGAGCCAGGTAAATCCCAACTTCAGTCTCAGTGGATAGTAGAATACTTTTTGATTATTAATAGCGTGCTGAAGGTAGCATTAGTATGCATGGTGATTTTAGGTATCGATGTAAAGTATGCTTTATTCTCATATGTATTAGAGAAAAATATAATGAACAAACTAACCAGGTGTGGCATTTCATAGTTATTATTGCTTAAGGAGATTTGTGTTCTGAGGGTGGTCCTTCCATGTCCGAGGTTCAGGGAACATTTCTCTATATTATAGATGTCACTCCTCTCTTTTATTTACAGCAATGTCAAGATTCCAATTTTAGTGACAATTTATATTGAGTAATTTTTTATTTACTACAAACATCCAGTGCAATGTGTTGGTACAGGAAAAAGTAAAAGTTCTTTCATGAATATTTCCCTGAACAGTATTAGTACACCAAAGGTATTTTCCACAATCCAACTTTATGCCTTACTACAAACAGAAATGGAGCAATTAGTATACTCAATCCTATTCAGAAAGCTTAAGAGCCATCTTTTTTTTTTAAATAAATTTATTTTATTTTTTATTTATTTATTTTTGGCTGCGTTGGGTCTTTCTTGCTGCGCATGGCCTTTCTCTAGTTGCGGCGAGCGGGGGCTACTCTTTGTTGCAGTGTGCGGGCTTCTCACTGCAGTGGCTTCTCTTGTTGCGGAGCACAGGCTCTAGGTGCACGGGCTTCAGTAGTTCTGGCACGTGGGCTTCAGTAGTTGTGGCTCGCGGGCTCTAGAGCACAGGCTCAGTAGTTTTGGCGCATGGGGTTAGTTGTTCCGTGGCATGTGGGATCTTCCCAGACCAGGGCTTGAACCCGTGTCCCCTGCATTGGCAGGAGGATTCTTAACCACTGTGCCACCAGGGAAGTCCCTTAAGAGCCATCTTAAAATGTTTGTGGATAGAATTGCAAATACAGTATTTTGGATAGGATTTTCAAGTGTCCACCGTGGAATCAGACTATAGATCTTCATAAAGAGAAATGTGAAATGATAAGTACACACTCTCATTGTCCAACGTTGAGAAAAAAGGAACCATAATTTTCAATTTGATGTGGACAAGGAGCCTTGCAGAGAGAAGGGTCTCATAGACTTACAAACATATTACTCAGGCGCCCTAGATTCTTTTTTGTCTGTGCTGATAAGAAGGAAAGGAAAAATGATATTTACAACCCAGTCTGCTCAACTAAGAGATTTAGTTAACAAGGTTCCAGCAAGGGCCCTGAGCAACAATAACAATGTGATTGCATTCCATGCTCTAACCTTAAAGGCAGGTTCTCCAACGTTTCTTTGGCGTTTTCAGGCCCTCCATGTAAATACATACAGGCTCCCAGATGGCAAGTTGTTTTGCTAAAGAACCTCTTTACACATCTAGAGTATAGCCTCTTAAACTCTAGACTTGTTTTAAAACCATGGCTTATAAAACGTTTGGAGTTGGATTGCAATGGACTCATAAACATGTTGAATGTAGGAAATAGTGTTAGTTTATAAATCTGGCCTGTTTTTAGGTTGTGAGGTCATTAGTTTTCTGTTTTTGTTCCCGCCATTGGGGCTTGCTTTTTTGTCCTTCCAAACTATACTTGCCCTTGATATATTTGGGGTTTTAGTCTGTTTGCCCTCCATGGTTGTTTCCAACAAGATGCCTCTGGCCTTTTCTCATCCAAACTCAACATAGATGTTTCCCCTGTATCACCACTGTGACTGCAACACAAAGCTGTCTCTTTTTGGTTTTTGCTTTAGACTTACTTCTAGGCTCCTGGACTGCGGGGGAGGAAGAGGCAGAACATGAGATCCAGTTAGTCTGGCCTCTGTGTGTTACCTCACCTCCATGGGATGCAGCTTATGGGTCTATGAAATGAATGACCTGCACTGTTTGCTAAGATCTTTTTTTGCTCTAGGCCATGATAATACCCCAAATAACAGCATTTTATACTTTCGGCATTTAAAAAAAAATCAGAGTACTCCTTTCACTTGCTGCAGACTACATCAAACACTGAATGAGATGTAGTGGAAACAGGGGACCAATCCTGCAATGAAAGGAGATGCTTATGTCCACCCACAACTTGGTGTACATGGAGGAGTTAAGTGGACTATAGACAGCTCTAGAAACGTAAGGAAGACCATATGTCCTACGACTAGGGCATTCTGCATTTCTTTATCAGTGAAAAAAAAATCCCTGCTACAAAGTTCCAGAATAGAGTCTTTTTGAGAAAGAGTAGAATCCAATGTGTGACAATACTATCAAAACTGACCAAAAAAAGCATTTGATTGGAGACACCATTCCCAACATTTTATTCAATTTAATACATTTCATTCAGTAATCTGCCATATTATCCTTGGCACCATTAATAACAACCCCTTAATCACAAGAGAAACAGAGGGAAAGACTGGGAGTTATGTGCAGAAGTTGATTTCCACCAAAACCAGTTCATAGTCCATCATCTTTCATGGTTGTGCTTTTACTTGAGGCCTCTTTTTTGGGGGAAGGGGGGCTGTTTCTCTTAAGTGTTTGCTTAAAACAAATAACATGACCTACTGTGTCATGGAAGGAAAATAAGGTCTAGTCCCTAGTGAACAAGCAGGCGGTCCTCCAGGAAAGGAGCCCTAAAGGCTCCTTGAGGTGAGTCAGTAACCCTCCTGCCCCAACCAGTCAGTAGTTAAGTTATAACCAGGTGAATGAGAGAGGTAGTAACTAGTTGGAGAACCCATAGTGTAGACTCTCTAGAACAGGAATGGCTGAGTGAGTCAGAACTGGAGGGAGACATCTACAGTGTCTGGAAAAAGTGACCAAGAATAGGAAAGTGTGAAAAAGGTACGGGTTTCCCACCAGGGGACCCACAGAAACATGGCGGTACCAGTCAAGGGCAGTCCTGCGCTTTTCTCTGATGCAAGGGTACACTGAATGTGTTCTGCAGTTTTCAGATAAAAATTGGAATGATGCTGAACAAGTGCAAAGTGAAATCAGAGTTTCCCTCCTTTGTTCGGTAAACACTGAGAGAACACCTGTGTGTGAGGCAATGGGACAGGTCTAGAGGAAAAGACGAAGCTGTCTTAAGATGTGGTCCTGACTTGAAGGTGGACATCAGATCCTGCACGTACAGAGCACTATGTTGGAGGGTCCGAGTGGAGGGAAGCATCACTTCTGGCTGGCAGCAGCAGAGAAAGCATTCCCCAGTCGTTCCTTCTTGGTTCCCAGGATGTCCTCTGTGCCTGTGTCACCTCTTGGCCCGCCCCATTCCAGGCACTTGCTTGTCTTCCTTATCTTTCTCCATAATCTGAAATGGAAGCCTGAAAGGAGAAGATCCCGCCTCACAGGTGTCTAACAAATGTGGGTGGAACTGATGTGTTATGGAAGTGTCACTCTATTTTGGTCCAGGTGGGTGGAAAAAAAATTGGGGGAAAGGAGAGCTGATAAGATGGTGGTGGTAAGGGTAAGGTGTTTTAATCAGAAGGTAGGAGCAAAGATATCCCAACAAGCAAACTTAGTATGTGGCTTAAACCAGGTGACAGGGAGAATGCCAACACAGCCAAGGACCGCAAGAAGGTAGCTGGAAGCCCTCTGCCAAATAGGATAGTCTGCAGAACTGGGAAGCTAAGATCTTTTCCTACTATCTACTCAAGTTTAACCAGAGCAGATGAAGAAAACAGTGAATAACTAGAGGGTCGTAACTTTCTAGAAAGATCAAGTAAACACAGCACCCCCCAAAAAAGGTGAGGCTGAATGTCAGTGTGGAGAAAGCTTTTGAGCATCTTTTTTATCTCCTAGGAACTTTATATGCTATATTTTCTCTCTTTTTTAAAATTGAAGTATAGTTGGTTTACAATATTATATTAGTTTCAAGTGTACAAAAACAGTGATTCAGTTTTTTTTGGATATCTTTTTTAAGTTTGTTTATGGCGTCTCGGTCTGTAATCAATCAAGTAATAGAGAGATGCCATCCCAAAAAGGAACGTCTGCAGGAACCAGAGGAGTTGAGTCCAACTATTCGTGATGCCTTTAGACCTAAAAAAAGAGAAAAATTTATCCACCAGAATTTTAATGTTATTGTCTTCTAGTTTTTTAAAAACGTATTCCTTCTATCTATTTTCATGGGGCTTATTTTGCGCTCTCCTCCAGCTTACTAACTTGAATGCTTAGTTCATTGATTTTCGTTTTTCTTGTGCATTTAGAATGGTACACTCTTCCCTGGGAAGCAATCTGGCTACTGCCTAGGACATGGTATTATGAAACTGTTTCTCACGTGATTTTGATGAGCATATAGGGTTAGAAAGCACTGGGATGGCTTCAAAGCAAGTGTTTTGGACCAGATGTAAATCTAGCTTGGCCAACTACCAGCTTGACCTTGGGCAAATCACTCTCTCTCAGAATCAGTTTTTTCGTCTGAAAAATAGGAATAATGGTATTTATCTCACCAAGTTTTGAGATGATTTTTGAGATAAGTTATCCAAAGTGATTAGTAAAGGGCCTGGCACACGGTAATAATAAATACCTGTTTATACAGCCATTCAAACGAAACTGCTGAACACCAAGCTCAAAAGAAAATGGCCCAGATGAAGGGAATGGTTTGCTACAGTCTCATCGGTATATAAATAAGTCTCATGTGGATGCCTTTTCATTTAAAACAAAATTTTAAAAAATATATGTAAAAATATATAATTTTCTACACTAACAGATTAAAGGAGAAAAATTACACGATCATCTTAATAAATGCAGAAAAAGCATTTGATAAATTTCAACATCCATTCTCAATACAAGTTCTCAGAAAACTTAGAAGGAGAAGGGAACTTCTTTATTCTGACAGAGAAGGTCTATACAACTCTAGAGAAAACACGAGGCAGAATGCTGAAAGCTTTCCCTTTGATTAGGAACAAGGCCAGGATGCCTACTGTCACCACTTCTGGTTGACACTGGACTGGATGTACTAGCCAGTGCAACGAGGGAAAAAACATAAATAAAAGGTATACGGAATTGAAAGGAAGAAATAAAACTGTCTTTATTTCTAGAGACAATTGTGTACCTAGAAAAAATGAATCTTTTAAATTATTAATGATGAACTATTAGATGAACAGATGAACTATTAGAACTAAAAAATGAATGTATCAAGGTCACTGGGTGTGAGGTCAGTAGAATCAACTATCTTCATACATTCTACCACCAAACAATAGAAAAATGAAATATATATGAAAGTGAGCCAGGATGTACAAGAAATTCACATTTACGCAGCATTATTTATAATAGTCAAAAAAAAAAACCCCCAAAACTAGAGGCTTAAAAGTCTGTCAGAAGGAGGATTTGTTAAATACATTAAGGCACATCTATATAATAGAATACTATGTACTAATGAAATGAGGTAAATTTATAGGTATAGACACAGGAAAACAGGCATATATGACAATAGAAAAAAGTTATACAAGAGTTTATATCTATATGTATATAGATATGGTGGCTATAAAGTCGAATGTTCAGTCAAGTCTTATGTCTGATTAAATGGAATTCATCAATTTCTTTTTATTGCTGGATAGTGGGATGTGGGGTAGGGCTTCCAATTGTTCTACATGTCTTCATGATTCTTTCACTTAAATGTATTCGTTCATAAGTCAAAAGGAATATTCATTCTGGTTTACAGTCACCAATGATACACTGCAACACGTTAGGCCATAAAGAAATGATTTCAGGAATGTGAGAATAGTGCCCTCACCTCTCTATGCCTCTTCTCCCACTGCCTATCAAAGAACTTGAGAGCAGGATTTTCAATTTGAGTCTTTTCGTTTTCATTAGAGGCTCCAAATGACGATAACAAAATAGGTGTAAAGTACTCCAACACTATAATGTGGAGGGCTGGACCACACACCTCCGAGCTAAGCTCTCACTGACAGCCTGAAGAGGCCGTTACAAGGAGGTATTAGTGCTGCGGCACTTCCTATCCCAAGTCAGCCCAAAGAACAGCTTCAATGGAACCACTCAGCCTGGCAAGAGTCCCCAGTAATTCGAGGGAGGCTTAATATCTAACTCAGACATTTAACTACTGGTACTTGGCTGCCCAGGGAACTGCACGCACTTGCAGATTTATCCTGCTGGACGGATAAGGAAGCTGTCATCGTGAGCCTTACAGGTCTTGTGGAAGGGCACTGGCATGGGTGAGCTTAAAAGCAACCCCGCCCCAGAGGCCTAACTAAAGGGTAGAAGAGATCTCAATAAAAGGGAAACTGCCCCCCACCACGACTCCCATTACAGATCCTAAGGGAAAACTGCAAGTGACATACTGACTGAGGTCTGAAGGAACCATCAAGGGAACTGCAGAAGGGAGATCCCTAGTGATGGGCGGTTTCTCAAAACTCCACCAAGGCTCCTTTGGAGAGAAAGAGTCAACAATGGGTATGCAACCACCACAGCACCCAGCGGCCTGATCACGAGGCAGACTGTGCTCTGCTTCCGCTAACTGCTCCCAGCACCCCAAGGGGCCACAGGCAGCTGTCGCTAGTGAACAGGGAACAAAGCTGGAATGAGAGGGAAGACATCAACTACCCCCTCTTCCCCCCAGCAGGCTGCTGAGCCCCAGCTGGAGGAGAACAGATGTTCTGAATTAGATAAAAGTTCATAGTTTTAATGAATAGACTGGACTTGACCAGATAATATGAGATAGTGACTGGAAAATCTATGCACCTGCTTCAGATTTCGTCCAGGGCTAAGGTGGGAGACAGACAGTAATCCTTGGGGGAGTGGAGACGGGCGAAAAAATAAAGCTGCTTTCTCCTCCTCTCCTACAAAGTCCAGCTTGTTTAATAAACCAGAAGGTGGAGGAACATAATCTATTTAAATCAGTTAGCACTTGTCTGGCATAGTGTGTACCCAAGAAGTATTCATTACTTTTATTATTAAAACAATAAAGTATCTTATTTTCCACTTTTAGAAGTAATACCGCAAAAACAGAGGTGGTAATTAATCTTGACCAGAAGAAAAATAATCAATTGCAAAGCAATCTGGCATTACTATCACCATCTCTTTCATTACACCATACTTTCTGTGTGCTTACATAAAGTCTAAATGTAAAGAAAAGCCTTTTCAGTTCTCTCACATTGTATTATCCTGCACTGGCAACTGTAGAGTAGGGTCTAGTCGCAGGACTTTTAGCCTGCAGTGCATCCCAGAATCACCTACAGACCTTGAAACAATAACATGTTCCTACCTCTGAAGCAAGGCTACTACGTTAGGATCTCTGGGCCTGGAAACCAGAGAAGTGAATGTTGAGAAAGCTCCTCAGGTGATTCAGTGGTGAAACTAGGCTGAGAATCATTGGGCTAGGTCAATACAGCTCTTTTTCAAACTAGAAGGCAACCTCTTAATCTTTTCTTCTAGTTGGGGCTATACAGAGACTTTTGAAAAAAAGAGGAAAAATCATCTAAATTAAATGACTAAATAATTGACTCATTAACACAAATGAATCCATTCATTAACTATTTACTGAGTACTCCCTCCGGGTACTGAGACAGGCTCAGTATTCAGTGTGGGGATTCAACTCTACCTAAGAGTGTTCTCAGCCTACAAGCGCATGAATTATTTAAATGTGGCTACTCTCAACTTATATTAGATACCAAGAGAAAAGCGACAAAGACCTATTAAAAACACTTACTTGCACAATACAATGGCATACAAGGACTCTCCCACGTGAATCAGCCACGCAAGCCAATACCTGAAACAAAAGTCAGCCTAGTTTAAGGTGATGGTTCTCTGCTGATGAAATCTAACACAGAAACCCCCAAGAGAAAGGTGCTTTCATGTGAACAAGCACCACTCTTAGAAGGCACCAGGGGCCTTCCAGGTCTACGGGGACACTGGAGCTGCAGGGTCCACACCCCATTTCTGCAGCTCTCCTTACCAGCTGTGCAGGAGGGTGTGATGATGCTCCAGCAAGTACTGAGTGAAGGGGCCCAGCGGCCCTAGGCTCTGATAAGGAATAGCCTCAGGCCAGAAGACCACCCACTGAAAGAGAACCAGAAGCACAGAATGCCTATTAGGTCACTTAAATCTATTTTTAACCGAGGCTATTAAATAATCCCGATTCTATAAGAACAAGTAACAGACCAAAGAAACTGAACTAAGTCATCTGGGCTTCCATTCTTTACTTCTATTTTCTGAAAGCGATTCTAGTGGGAGATTTATGCTGAGGAAACTCTGTGGTTATCAGATTTAGTGCCCAGGTTGGCTGACTTCTGTTATTAATGACTTCACAATTTAGTCCTCAACCTACTTTTCTGGGTATCTTTCCTGTATCCTTTAAATGAATTCTGTCTGCCAAACAAAAGTCGCTGCTCCTCTCAGTAGAGATTCTCTGTCTTCATGACACATCTATGTCATAACATGTATATCCTCTCTAACTCTTCTTACCCATTAAATTCTACCCATCCTTGAGGTTTACCCCCATTTTCCAAGCAATTCCAACTGCCTCAAACATTCTGCTTTGGAAGCCCTATCCTGACTTGGCAGGCCTAGAACTGTCCGTCAACTTGACCTCCTTCTTCTTGAGTTCTATTCAAACCTGGCTAAGCCCTAGTAACCGTGGGGACGCAAACACAGGTACATTTTCAAGCAGAAAGCTTGCAAGCCCACCGACCTTCCGCTTACGCCAATAACCTCGGCAAGCGCCAGGCGCGCAAGCGCAAGACCCCGCCCCCCCAACAGCGCCCCTCGCCCTACGGGAGCCTGGCGGGCCAAAACAGATGCACCCCGCCCTACATCTTACCCCGAAATATCCCAGCCCCAGGACCGTGACCAGCGAGGGCAGCGGTTTGGCTGTACGGAAACAGGAGGTAGCAGCCCCACCGGCATTCGCCTTCGCCACCACCATCTTGAAAGATCTAGACACCGAGTCATGGGGTGGGGAGCATTCCCTGCCTTCATATAGGGAAAGCGTGGGCAACCGGTTTCTCAAGATCTCAACACAGGCGGAAGGCGCGGGCAGACGGGTGCGCCTGCGTCTTCTTCCCGGGTCTAGTCCCCTGGCTTAGAGCGCTCGAGAGCCGCGATTGCGCCTGCGCGACCTCTCCGTGTCGTAGGTGCGGATCTTGTGGCTCAAGGCAGCACTCTGTCCCCTCGCATGGCCTTGCCCGGGGCCCGCTGCCCTTACCGTGTAATAGCCAAAGGAGAGGGTGATGACAGTGACCCAGAACAGACTGCTCCTCTGGAAGTACGTCTCATCTCCTCCTGCCTTCCCCATCGCTGCAGCACGTCCCAGGGAATGCCGAGCAGGTCACCTCTGCTCTGCAGGAAGGCAAGGATGGGGGCGGGGCCATGGCAAACACTCCTCCCTCCTCTCACCTACCTCCCCAGAGGGAGAAGAGTCAGTGGGCCTGAAACTGAAAACGAGTCTCCATCGGCTCTGGCCTGGTGGGCTGGGGAGACCCCTCTCTGAGTGTCACTTTCTGGGGCTTAAGATAATGCTGTTGGAATAGATGGTGCTTTATGCTCTTAATGACTATGGATCTAATTTTTGAACTTCAGCTCTGCTGTGCTCTGTGGGAAATGTAAAAAAAATTAATAAATAGAAAGTGCAATTAAATAGACTTGGGCTACTGGAAGGGGGAACTCTCACACTCTGTGACGTTAGCAGAGGCTGATAGGGAGAAGACCTGTCTTCTTTCCTGGCAACGACTCAGCCAAAGAAAACCCATGGACTCTTTGTTTTTTATAGCCTTCCCAACTTCCTTTTCTTCTTACAAGTGTTGTAAGAAGAACAACAATGTCCCTGGGGGGGACACACGACTTGTGCTGTGGCTCGCTGTGGTTGCAGACCCTAAAGTGTAATTCTTTGCTTATCGCAGAATAAACCCATCTTTCCTGGAGAAGTATTCGGCAGTCTGTTTGTTTCAGGTCAATAGAAATAATGCTCTTTCTCTTCATTAGTAAAGATGTATGGACCGATGTGGCACAGCACTTACAAGAAGGGGCTGTGGAACAGATACCTGGGTTTACTTTTACCTCCTGGCTCTGCCAGTAACATTTCGTGTAAGCTAACACTAGTTACATTACCCATCTGTGTCTTAATTTCTCTATCTGTAAAGTGGGGATACACTGGTTCCTACCTCAGAGGTTTTGGGTGGATTACATGAGTTAGTACTTGTAATAAAACCGCTGTAAAGCAAAGGATGTTGCCCACCATCCAGCTGTACAAGGAGCAAGTCATTAGCCACTGCAGTTGCTGACCTACAGGACACCCTGAAAGGAATTCAGGATGAAGAATAGCATGACGTGCTCAGTGCTTTGGGAGAACAGGCAAAACAGGCCCTTAGATGCTTAGATATATTTCAGGAAAAAATTTTTATGAACTCAGATTCTTGCATTTTCCCATACTTAGAAAAGCACTACAATCATTAACTGAGATATCTGTTCCTCTTGACTAGCAGTAACCTTCTACTGAGATGTGTGCTTGATGGCATGTGCTCATTACCCCAAATCATATATGTGCTGGCCTCTCCCCCTACCTCCTCAGAGCTATCTGAGAGGCTGTCTCTTGGTCTGTAGTCCCCAGTAAGGCACTGCATAAACTCAACTCGTAGCTCTTACATTGTGCATTTTTCTTTCAGTCAATAGCACTCACAAAAGTGTCCGGCCCCTAGTGCTTTATAAGTTTTGATTATTAATATTACTGAGCCTTTGGCGTATTTGCCAGGCCCCTGTGCTAAGTGCTGTATCATCAATGCAGGGTGGGAGGCACATCCAGCCAAAGTGTTCTGATGAGACTTCAGGAGAGACAGGGCTTTAAAAACTATTGTGAAAGCAATAGCTGATGTTTATTGAGCACTTACTATGTTCCAGGCATTGTTTTAGAAATATTAGCTCACTTAATTCTCAAAACAGCTCTGTGCTATAGACTATTGTCCTTCATTTGAAAGACAGGAAATAGCACAGAGAGGTACCCGAAGTCATGTAAATGGGTAGGTATACTGGAAGTCAAGTGGTAGCTGAGTGTTCCAGCACTCTTAAGGACCATGCTTTATATAACCTATGGGATATTTCCAGAACTTTTTCAGTTGACATGGAAACAGCCAAAGTTGTTTCCTCATTTTTTTCATGACTGTATTTGGCTATGTTTTAAAGAATGGTTTCCAGAATGTGTGACACAGTCCATTTCCCAGATAAACCGCAGTGCCTGTCAGTATCAGGTTTACCAGGGCTCAACAGCTTTGCTTACTTCTAATCGTTCTTCATCACATCACCCTCTTGGTTCTCCTCCCTCTCTGAATACCTCTGTTTTCTCAGCTTTGCTTTTACTGCTTGTCCCCTACATAGAGGTGTTTCCTATTATCTTCTCTGTGTTTACAGTCTTTTTGAACTTTAATTTTCACCTCCGGATGACTCTAAAACAATCTCTCCAGTCTCAGCCTCTCTCCAGTTGCCAGCCGGTCACCTTTACTAGGTACGGCACCACACCTTAAAGACAAGAAGTTCACTATTATCCACAGAGTCAGTCCTCGCCAAGACTCCCCTATTTACATTAATATCATCGTCATTCTTCCAGGCACCCAGGCTCTTCCCTTTGGCTGCCCTCATATCTAGTCATCTGTCAAGAGTTCTGTTGATTAAGTAACATGATATCTCATCTTTCTGAATTAAACTGAAGCCAAGTCCCCCTAAAATCAAGTTACCTTGCTGAGTTTACAATTTTTTATTTTTGAAATTTTTATTGAAATATAGTTGAGTTACAATGTTGTTTCAGGTGTACAGCAAAGTGATTCAGTTATACATATATATTCTTTTTTAGATTCTTTTCCATTATAGATTATTACAAGATACTGAATTGAATTTATGATTAATCGCTCTATCCAAAACTTTATTTCTTTTCTTTGTCCCATCTGGCCATTAATCTAATGAACTAATTAACTGAACACTAATCAACCAGAGTCAGGTGACTAAAATTGGTGTTGTAGATATCACCCTTAAGGTACAAACTCAGGTTGTTTCTCCAGGATAAGATAAGCTAATAGACCCCAGAGCCATGGACCACTTGCCTGAGAATCATAAGCCAGGGACATCCTGATTCCCCAAACTATGATTAAGAAATGTCACAGAAATATCACAGAATGATGATTAATCCCAGCCTTTCTGTTCTTCCCCTTTAAAAAACCCGTCACTCAAAGACCAAGTTGGAGTGGTTCTGAGATTTGTAATAAATCCTGACTTTGCTGCAAACACCTGCAGCCAGAGTTTGGCTTTCTATGCCACAGGCACATGAGCCATTGCTGGTTACAAAACCACGGTTTAATTTTTACTGCCTCCCTGGGTCATCCCAATTGAGGTATGTTCTACCACTTCAATAATCTCTTTTTCAAATTTGTCCTACAAGTGACAGGGTAATCTTCCACAAGTATAGTTCTTTTTTTTTTTTTTAATAAATTTATTTATTTATTTATTTTTGGCTGCATTGGGTCTTCGTTGCTGCATGCGGGCTTTCTCTAGTTGCGGCAAGCGGGGGCTACTCTTTGTTGTGGTGCACGGATTTCTCATTACGGTGGCTTCTCTTGTTTTGGAGCATGGGCTCTAGGTGAGCAGGCTTCAGTAGTTGTGGCGCTTGGGCTCAGTAGTTGTGGCTCATGGGCTCTAGAGCACAGGCTCAGTAGTTGTGGCGCACGGGCTTCATTGCTCCATGGCATGTGGGATCTTCCTAGACCAGGGTTCGAACCTGTATCCCCTGCATTGGCAGGCAGATTGTTAACCACTGCATCACCAGGGAAATCCCCACAAGTACAGTTCTGATCAAGCCTTTACCTTACCAAAACTTTTCAAGAAATTCCCTAATTTTAAGCTATTTTTGTTTAGTATTTCTCTTCAGGTGTTAAATCTGCAGTGAGGAAGTTATTGGAAAATAACTCATGTTAGAATAAAAGTTGTTGAAGACGCAAAATGGCTTGGATCAGAGGACTATTGGAAGCTAGGTTTCATATCTTCCACCACTTTTCTCTGAGCCCAGCAAGTTACTTAGTGTCCTGTGCCTCCTTTTACTATGAAAGGGAAGAGCAGTACAGCCCATGACCAAAGGGTCTTAGCATTAACCCGTCACGCACACATAAGGAATCCAGAAGAAGGAGTCAGAAGATCTTTACTCAGACATGAGTATTTTATGTCAATCTATAAGAAACCCACAGTCAACTGGAGATGTCAGCTGGAGATTCAGAAGGGATTTCTCTCTTGTATTTAACTCACCCGCTCCCCACGTAACAGGAGTAGCTAATTTCTTTATCCTCCAGGTATCCTAGACCTCCATCCCCTACGGGTTGGCAGAGAAATCTTTCACCCCTTTACGTTTTATCTCTCTCTCTCTCCCCTTTGGGTGGATTAATGACCTAAACATTGAAAACAATAAAGAAAATATGAGAGAAGAATTTTACAACCTTAGAGAATGGGGAAAGAGACTTCTTAGCAAGATATTAAAATTATACACTGTAGAGGGAAAGAAAAAAGTTAACTGCTTCTCAATTTAACACTTCATTCCTTATTTAGAGTTTATAATTAAAAAGTTACTTGTTGGGCTTCCCTGGTGGCACAGTGGTTGAGAGTCCGCCTGCTGATGCAGCGGACACGGGTTCGTGCCCTGGTCCGGGAAGATCCCATATGCCGCGGAGCGGCTGGGCCCGTGAGCCATGGCCGCTGAGCCTGCGCGTCCGGAGCCTGTGCTCCGCAACGGGAGAGGCCACAGCAGTGAGAGGCCCGCGTACCACAAAAAAAAAAAAGTTACTTGTTTTACTCTCTTGTGTGTCACTTACATCTGGTTCCTTGATAACCTCTGAAGTAGTGTTCAGCATTCCCTGCCAGATCCTAGAAAGATCTCGAAGGTTAAAAACATAATGGAATTTGGCAGGGGTGGGAGCATTTGAATCTTAGTCATCTGCCATAGTCGGAGTGTCAGGGGAACCAATTTCGTCACTGAATCTCTCACTTCTTCTGAGAAGCCCCTTTGGGTACAGTAGTATCCTATCCCAATCACACCTGAAAGGGGAAAAAAGTCATAACATTTTGAGTGACAGTTCAAATCACCTAAATGAAAATGAAAAACATTATAATGTAGAGTACAAATATAATTAAACATTTTAATAGTTAACCACATATTAAAGAAATTTCTATTAAAAAATAAAACTTCATTCTTTTGAAAGGCACAATAAATAAAGTTGAAAGACCTGGAAGAAGGAATTCTTCAATATATATAATAGACAAATAAGTAAAAGACATGAATTGGAACTCCTTAAGAAGGAAACTTGAATAGCCAAGGAACATGAAAAGGTGTTCAACCTTAATGGCAATTTGGGATGTGCAAAATAAAGCAAAAATAAGATACATTTTTCCCCCATTAGATTGGCCTACTAGGTATGAAGACACACGATGATGAACTATAATAATTAAAAACATTTGGTATTCGACATGCGAATCAAATAAACCAATGGAAAATGATACTCCAGAGACAGATCTGATATATACCCAAGCATTTATTTTATGATAAAGATAATGTGCAGGCAGAAGAATATGCTCTTCTTCCCTTCTAGGTTTTTTGGCTGATCTAATAATTAAACTGATTTAAAACAGATTGTCACCCATATCAGCCCCTGAGGGCTAAAGGATCCTTGCCTTGATTTATCTGTGTTTGTTTCAAAAGCACCTGGTATTTGAGAGAGATGTTTTGCAGCTGTGCTTAGAGATATGTAGTGGTCAGCCACCCTGAACTGGCTCTGACTTGACCACAGGAACATACCTGCATAGATGAGACCTGGAGTGTCCGGAAAGTTACCTCTGCTTCATTACCATGCTAAGATCTCTGCCCCAAGCGGGAGATCTGTACTCTGCTAGGCACAATTCATGCATTGTGCAAAGAAGCATGGAAGACTGCGCATGCTCCAGCTGCCCCAGGCTGGCTCTGGAAATCTCTACCCCTTTCCTAGAGCCTTGATGATATGCCTGCCTCCTACCCCTTAAAATTCCCTCCTTCCCTTCAGAGAGAAGGTGTTTTGAGAACATGAGCTCTCTCTTCTCCATTCCTTGATCAGTGAATAAAATTTCTCTTCTGCTATTCAGAAACTGGTTTTGTTTGATTGGCCTTTGTGACTCTGGGCAAAGAAAGAACCCACTGAGGGGTCACTGACCTGTTGGGGATTGGTAACAAGATTAACAGGATAAAAAAGCAAACAAAATTATACAAGTCCCCATACAGATTTGAAAACTCAAAGGGTAGTCAGGTCATTGAAACTTATGTAACATCCTGACATGAGGAAAGGGGCAGGGGTTTGGGGGTACAATGGTGAGGAAGGCCATTCACAGGAAGGCAGAGGAGATGTTTGGAAAACCAAGGTTGCCCTGTTACACAAATAAGTTTCCTGGTAAAAAGATATCTCTGGTAATAGCTCTCTTTCTGGTACAGTCCGCCTTGCCAGTGTAAATTTAGGCAGTTGAGGGAGAGGAAAAGAACTTTTCCTGAATCTTTGGAAATTTGATTGCCTTTAGCAGAAAATAATCCTTGTGCCAAGGTGGCATATTTTGGGGTGACAAATTCTGCTCCCCTTCAACATTTCAAATTAAGGAGGAACAAATAAACTATTGATTGGTTATCTATTTGGGAAAAAGTATTTTAAACTCTACCCCCCCAATACAAATATACAAATAATGCAGTATCACAAGGTACAGAGATAATAGTGCCCCTAGGCAAGTTCTGATGACATGGCTGTAGGGTAGAATGAGCATGTGCTGATATAGGAAACCCCCTCACCCTTTCCCAGGATCATGGGGAACAGAGGAGAGCAATATAAACAAATCTATGGAAATGTGAATAGAGTATTGTGTATCCAGAGAATTAGGAGCAGTTTGTTGTTGCAAGAAGGAACAATGTGAAATTGAATGAAGGAAGGTGAGGCTGGAAGGGCAGGTAGGGTCTGATCATGAATGGCATTAGGTGTCCAACTGAGGAGTTTTGACTTGATCCCTTAGCCAAGGTGAGTCAGTGATGATTTTCTTTTTAAATCAGTGGAGCAAAAATGTCTGGTGTACATTGGAGGTAAAATTTGAAGCAGGGAAAGCAGAGAAGATGAAAGATTGATGGAGCAATACAAAGTGAATAGAGAAAAGTTTGCATCGCTCATTCGAATATTCAATAAACATTTGGTAGGCCCTGGAGATACACCTGTGAAGAAGACAAGTGCAGTCCAGGCTTCAGGTTGGGCACAGTGTAGTTCTGATGACAGCAAATCAATAGGAATGTACTATGGGCAGCATAATTTAATGTTTTAGTACAGCCCTTTTGGCCTTATGAGATCATGCATTCAAGGGTTGCAAACAGAAATGTCCTCATGACATTAAATTAAATGAATGAAGGAGGTAGAAGTAACCTCGTAGGGTGTGGTGAGACACTGGGGGAACCAGGGTGTGTTTGTCCTCACTTAAAAAATCTTCAAATTCAAATAATGGTGATGGTTGATGATGATGATGGTGGTGGTTATAATGATTATAATGATTGTTTTTTCAGGATTTTGGCCTATAGGACACTGATTTTTTTATGTGCTTGGGAAGTGGTTAGTTTAGAGGTAGCGTAAAGTAAGAAATAAATGTTAGCTATTGTTCTTCTTTTGATTGTTCAGTGAACCATCTATTATTGGTTCTTCTATAGGAGAAGAAGAAGCAAGCAAATGGCTAGAATTCAGTCTGAGAAAATGCAGTTCATTCAAAGGGCAATTTACATAAAATCATCTCAACAAGACCCAGTGTGCTCAGAGCCAATTTGCTGACCATCCGTTTGCCAAATTCACCATTTATGGAATGTGGCTGTAATACTTCAATAGGGCCATTAGATAGCTCTGTCAGGCATGTTTATTTTTGGTCACAGATGAATTTTTCTGTTTATACTAATATTTTGTGAATCTTTTAACATGTCATTTCCTGTTTTGTTGACTTTTAGAATTTTTAAGGGATTTTAAAACCAATTTCTCAGATAGTACATTGTATTTGTTATTACGATTAGATATGGCTCTCACAAATCGAGGTGTGGACTTCCAGGGCTGGTTTGGGGGCTCCCATGGGGCCCTGGCCTGGCCTGTTCTCAGTTGACCCCTCTAGGCTTGTGGCCTTGTGATTAACCTTCCCAGACAGCCTCATGTCTGTGTGAATAATTTTACTCCTTTTTGTGCAATATTGCTGCACATGGCATACAGTTTGACAGAGATCAACTCACATCATGAATAACCAATATTTCAGAATAGGGTAAGGGGTGAGAGAAATTGAAATTGTCTGAAAATTTCCCTTTGATCACATAACACTGAGAAAGAAAAAAGTATTGCCTAGAGGCAAACGCAACATCCTTGTAAAAATAAAAACAGAAAAAAATGAATTTGCTTTTGGTTATTTTCTTCTAAAGTCACCTGGAGCTCTTCATAGCACTTGAAGCAGATGTATAGGCCAGGAGGGCAGAGGGTATCTCAGTGCCTGGAAATGGCCTAGCCTGGTTGGAGCTAAGAGTTTGCAGGACACCACGGAGTCTCAGAGGTGAGGCTGAAACGGAAGTTGTGGCCAGGTCATGAAACTCCTTTTTAGGCATTCTAGAAAGTTCTGCAATTTCCTTGCAAGTGATTATTGGGAGGTAAGTACTTTTAAAAGTTCCACCTGAATGTTGGTTTTCTGAGAGCAGAGACTGCATTTGTGCCGTTCACAGCTGTTATGCAGGACCTGGTATATGTTGGGCTCTTACTGTTATGAGGTGTTTTTTAAAAGTATAAAAGTCTCAGTGGATATCCCTTGAAGCCAAGGTTAATTTAGAGAATCTGAAGTAAGAGAGTTTAAGAATAAAAAAACAATGGCCAATAACGTTTGATGACTTAGTGGGGACGATTAACCATAAGCTTGGGCATCTGAGGCACTGATTGGTTGGCTTTTGCCAGCAACCTCTGAATAATGGAGTGGGAAGGGAGGCAGGATTGACTGGAATTGAGAAAAAAATGTAAAGCGAGGAAGTGAAGGTGTCTGGTAAAAATGGTTTTTGGAAGCAGCTTCATGGAGGAGGCCACCGAGTGTGAATTCAAGCTTCTGAGAGAAAAAATAAAACCCAAAAAACAAAAGTTGATCTGAACTTTGAATTATTGGGGGAAAAAAAGCCAGAGAAATCAGGTTAGGTCCACCTTATCTTGGTTTGCTCTGCTCTCTTGGTCTCCAAACTTCTTCAACACTTCCAGCCCCCAGAATATTCTCTTCAACTACCTCAAAGCACCTGGAACCGCACAAATGGACTGGTTGGGCTATCAATGCCTCTGACTCCAAACAGACGGCATAGGACCCAACTATAGTCATAACTCACTAATGTGACCGCCCAGGATTTCATCTGCCCATCAAGTCTGTTCCTCGTGCTTTTTCTTTATTTCGGTTGGTGAGTCATGATCTATTTTGGAATCAAATCAGAAACACGGGCTCTCCCTCCACCTGCATCTCAGCTATTAACTTGCTTATTTAAAAAAACCTTACTTTTATCTGCTTTATGGTCCTCTAGGAATTTTCCTCTTCTGAGAATCGATGGGTATAAATGCTATATATCTATATAGGGCCGCTATAAGATTTAAATAAGGTTATGTGTGAAAGATTTATTCTTTGGGCTTGCCACATAAATTTGTAGTGATTTATTTAAATAGAAAGGGGGACATGTGAATCCTTCTGAAGTCAGATGAATTCATCTGAAACAGCTGTCAAGCATATGTTGTTTTTTTTTCCATACCTAGGGTATAAAATAACCTCCCACACATTTGGGAAGAAAACCCCAAAGGCCTGAAGTTTCTTCATTTGTAAAATGGAGGTTTTGGTTATCTCAAAGCGTTGTTTTAAGAATAAGATGAATTAGCAAATAATGTAGTGTCCATAATCCTTATTCATTCTTAGTTTCTGGCCTCTCCGATCTGAGTATTCCTTAGTCAATGATATAATGATACAAAGCAATATGGATCATCTGTGAGCCTGACAAAGCTTCTGTTCTCACATGGCCTGTAGCCTATAACATAGCCTATAACATAATAGGATGATGGTGACAAGTGTGAGGTCAGAGGTCACACTGCCTTGGTCAGAGGCTCACTCTGGTATAAACCTCTTTGCCCCCAGTGTTCTCAAGTCTAACTGGGGATAAAATAATACGTAGTTTATAAGGGTATTATGGAGATTAAATAAGAAAATTAGATCCAGCTGGTCATCAATGACTGGAAGCTGGGTTTTAAAAAGGTGGATTAGGCGGGGTTTTGAAAAGGTGGTTCCACTAAAGTGATTGAGAGGCGTGTCTGAGGCGGAGCCATGTCTGGGGCTGCATCTAAGGTCTATTTAAGCTGCGCACCTCAGGGGTGTATTGCTGCTGCTCCAGAGCTCATCACTTTTTCACTCCGAAAGACCCCGGACTAGAGATTCAATATGGACTCCAATGGTGAGTTTCTTTGGTGGGAGGCGGCCTACCTGGTGTACTAGTGTTTTGCAGGGGTCTGAGCTTTCATCTTTAAAAAAACATAGATTTATAGGCTGGGAACAGCTCATGTCACTGATGTAATTGTCTGTGGTTTCTGTACAGTGGAATTTGGCAGTAGGTCTTTCTGAGAGGCTCGGGGATTTAAAGATGAACTCTTTGTTACATTAAAAGGGATTTCTTGTCAACTATAGCTCAAAACTGGAAAAAAAGAAAAAGTAGAACCAATCTAAATATTCAACAACATGGAGCTGGTTTAAAAAAGATTTCTGTATTTTAGATATATATATATGGAAGTATTTTTGAGTGAAATGATATGTCTGGGATTCACTTCAGAATAATGGGGGCGGGCGGTTGTTGAGGAGATGAGTGGAATGCGTGGGTGGATGAAGTGAAATTGGCCAGGTGTTGCTATATACCAGAGTTGAGTGATGTGGTCATCAGGTTAATTATTTTCATCAGCTCAGCAAAGTAGAAAAAGATCCAGGCCTCCCTAACTTGGTCTGAAATAATCCCAAAGCAGTCGACAAAGACTAAAGATTGCTTAATGGGAAAAATTACCCTGGAATTTCCAAATTAAAACTTCTTCATGAAGAGCTCCTCTTCACTTTGTGCAAGCAGCGATCCGGATTTGGAGTCTCTCAGTCTGCAGTGAGGGGACTGCCCAGTGAGAACAGCTCACAACCTGTAATAATACTCAGACACTTCAACTTGCTGGAGCGTGAAGATTAGATTAGTTACTGTATGGGGACAAAAATCCAGACAGTGGCCAAGGAATGTCTCAAACACAAATAATGGTAATTTCCTCCCCATTCCCCATAAATGTTTCCTCAATGAAGACTAGGAAATGAGAATAGTATGGAGTGATAATCTGCACAAACTGGAGGTTAACCCTCCGGTTTGTGCAGAGGTGTGGCAGGGACTGTTGTTAATCTCATCTGGGTTGAGCCCAATCCCACAATCAACAGGAAGCGTCAGAAGACAATTAGGGAGAGAAGCCCCAGTTTTGTAAAAATCCATCTCTTTGGGACAAACCTTTTCTGTCTTTTCGTGACCATAAGCATGTCATTTCACCCCTTGGAGACAGTGCCGGAAATTATTCGTTCTGAGTGTCATAATTCCCATGTAGGGTGGTAGTTATCGTTTACCTCCTTTACCTTGGGACGTAACAGAAGTTGGAAGACAGTAAGTGCCTTGCCCAGGGTCATGAGCGGAAAGAGACCGAGGCTGGGGGTCAAATCTAACCTGCAGACCAGACGGGCAGTGTTCTGCTCTGCACCTCAGCTGAGGAAGAGCCTCAGCTGAGTAAGGAGGCCAGTTCCCCCTCGGCTCAATATAATATCTTTAGTTCACATGTTCTTTCCTTAAGTTTCTTGAAAATCCTGTGCTAACGTTGCCTTAATTTGTATGTTTTTTATAAATCCAATATTCTATATAAATACCCTTTTAAATTATTTTTTTTTCCTGGAAGCACTGAGGAATTTTTATCTTTACAGTCTAATAGTTTTTTTAGGATATGTCTTGGTGTTAATCATCCTGAGTTAATTTTCTTCAGTACACTTGATTCATTCAGTAGATTCAGGTCTTCTATTTCTGGAATATTTTCTTGGATTACTTTATTATGATAAAACACATTAACAAAATTTACCGTCAAAACCGTTAAGTGTTCAGTTCAGTGGCATTAAGTATGTTCACAGTGTTGTGTTACCATCATGACCATCCATCTACAGAACTCTTCTTGAAAAACTGAAACACTGCACTCATTAAACAATAACACCCCATCGTCCTCTTCCCTCAGCTCCTGGCAACCAACATTCTGCTTTAGGTTTCTATAAATTTGATCACTCTAGATACCCCATGTAAGTTGAATCATATAGTATTTTCTTTTTGTGACCGGCTGATTTCACTTAGCATAATGTCCTCAAGGTTTGTCCGTGTTGTAGCGTGTGTCACATTTTTTCTTTTCCAGGCTGAATAATATTTCATTTTATGTATATACCACATTTTGTTTGTCCATTCATCCATTTATGGACACTGGGGTTGCTTGGATCAATTGGCTATTGTGAATAATGCTGCTGTGAACATGGGTGTACAAATTTCTGTTCAAGTACCTGCTTTCACTTCTTTTGTGTATATGCCCCAAAGTGGAATTGCAAGATCATATCGTAATTTTATTTTTAATTTCTGAGAAACTGCCATACTGTTTTTATTAGTGGTTACACCTTTTTAGAGTCCCAATGACGGTGCACACGGGTTCCAATTTATCCATATCCTTGCCAACACTACAGTTCTTTTCTTTTTTTTTTTGATAGTAGCCATCCTGAAGGGTGCAAGGTGGTATCTCATGATGGTTTTGATTTGCATTTTCCTAATAATTAGTAATATTAAACATCTTTTCATGTACTTAATAGCTATGTGTATATTTTTTTTTGAGAAATATTTATTCAAGTCATTTGCCCATTTAAAAAATCAGGTTATTTGTTTTAATGTTGAGTTGCAGGAGCTTCATGTATTCTGAATGTTAACCCCTTATCAGATATGGAGATATTTTTTCCCATTCCTTAGGTTGCCTTTTCAATCTGTGGATTGTGTCTTTTGATGCACAGTTTTAAATTTTGATGTAGTCCAACTTATTTTTTCTCTTGTTGCCTGTGCTTTTGGTGTAAGAAATCATTGCCAAATCCGATGACATGAAGATTTTGCCCTGTTTTTCTTCTAGAAATTTTATAGTTTTAGTTCTTACATTTACCTCTTTGATCCATTTTTGAGTTGATTTTGTATGTGATGTTAGTGTCTGACTTCATTCGTTTGCATGTGGATATCCAGTTTTCCCAGCACCATTTACTGAAAAGACTAATCTTTCTCCATTGAATGGTCTCGGCACCCTTGTCAAAAATTATTTGAACATACATGTGAGGGTTTATTTCTGGGCTATCTGTTCTGTTCCATTGGTCTATATGTCTGTTTTTTTGTTTGTTTTAATATTTATTTATTTATTTTTGGCTATTTTGGGTCTTTGTTTCTGTGCGCGGGCTTTCTCCAGTTGTGGCGAGCGGGGGCCACTCTTCATCACGGTGCACGGGCCTCTCACTGTCGCGGCCTCTCCTGTTGTGGAGCACAAGCTCCAGACGCGCAGTCTCAATAGTTGTGGCTCACGGGCCCAGTTGCTCTGTGGCATGTGGGATCTTCCCAGACTAGGGGTCGAACCTGTGTCCCCTGCATTGGCAGGCAGATTCTCAACCACTGCGCCACCAGGGAAGCCCCTATATGTCTGTTTTTATGCCAGCACCACACTGTTGTGATCACTGTAGCTTTGTAGTAAGTTTTGAAATCAGAAAGTGTGAGATCTCCAAGTTCTTATTTTTCAAGGTTGTTTTGGCTACTCAGGGGCCCTTGAGATTCCAAATGAATTTTTCTTTATCTGTAAAAAAAAAAAAAAATCCCATTGGGATTTTAGTAGGGATTGCATCGACTCTGTAGATCACTTTGGGTATTATGGACCTCCTACCAGTATTAGTCTTCCAATCCACAAACACGTATATCTTTCTATTTGTGTCTTCTTTAATTTCCTTCAGCAATGTTTTGTAATTTTCAGTGTATACCTCCTTGGTTAGATTTATTCATAATTTATTCTTTTGATGCTGTTGTAAATGAGATTTTTAAAAAATTTTGCTTTTGGGTTGTTCATTGTTAGTGTATAAAAATGCAAGTTATTTTTGTGCATTGATTTTTGTATCCTGCAATTTTGCTGAATTTGTTAATTAGTTTTAACACTGTGTGTGACCTTTAGGTTTTTCTACATATGGGGTCATGTCATCTGTGAACAGAGATAATTTTACTTCTTCCTTTCTGATGTGGATGCCTTTTTAATTTGTTTTTCTAACCTAATTGCTCTGGCTAGAACTTGCAGTACTATGTTGAATAGAAGTGAAAGCAGGCATGCTTGCCATGTTCCTGATCTTAGAGGAAAAGCTTTCAGTCTTTCACCCTTGAGTATTATGTTTGTTGTGGGTTTTTCACATATTGCTTTTATGTGGAGGTAGTTTCCTTCTATTCCTAGTTTATTGAGTGTTTTTATGATGAATGGGTGTTGAAATTTGTCAGATGCTTTTTCTGTGTCAGTTTAGATGATAATGGTTTTTTTCTTTCTGTTAATGTGGTATATTACATTGATTTGGGGAGGGTGTATATTAAACCGTCCTTATAAATCCCACTTGGTCATGGTGTAAAACTGTTTAATGTGCTGTTGAATTTGGTCCATTAGTATTTTGAGGGTTTTGCATCAATATTCATTAGGGATATTGTTCTGTAGTTTTGTTCCAGTGTTTTTTTTTTTGCCGGGGGGGGGGGTCTGGTTTTGGTTTCAGGGTAATGCTGGCCTCTAAAATGAGTTTGGAAGTGTTCACTCCTCTTCGGTCTTTTTGGGAAGAGCTTGAAATGGATTGGCATTAATTTTTTAAATGTTTGGTCGAATTCACCAGTGAAGCCATCTGGAGATGGCTTTTCCTTTGGTGGGAGATTTTTGATGATTGATTACTTATTCAATCTCGTTACTTGTTATTGGTCTGTTCAGATTTTCTTCATGATTCAGTCTTGGTAGGTTATATGTTTCCAGAAATGTATCCATTCTTCTAGGTTATCCAATTTGTTGGTGTACAATTATTCATAGCATTCACTTGTAATCACTTTCATTTCTATGACATTAGTTGTATTGCTCTCATTTCTGATTTTTATTTGAATCTTTTTTTATCTAGTCAAGGACTTGTCAATTTTATTCCTTCAAAAAACAACTACAGGGCTTCCCTGGTGGCGCAGTGGTTGAGAGTCTGTCTGCCGATGCAGGGGACACGGGTTCGTGCCCCGGTCCGGGAAGATCCCATGTGCCGCGGAGCGGCTGGGCCCGTGAGCCACGGCCGCTGAGTCTGCGCCGTCTGGAGCCTGTGCTCTGCAACGGGAGAGGCCACAACAGGGAGAGGCCCGCGTACCGCAAAAGAAACAAACAAACAGCTACAGTTAACCCTTGAACAACATGAGTTTGAACTGTGTGGGTCCACTTATCTGCGGATTTTTTCCAGTAAATATACAGTTGGCCCTCCATATTCATGGGTTTTGCATCATGCTGTACTACATCATTTTGTATAAGGTACTTGAGCTTCCTCGA